>NC_052030.1:12213101-12542335 GCF_015832195.1 Motacilla alba alba | reverse complement strand
TTCTATGTTTCAAAAACTAACGACCCATATGGAAAGGAGGAAGATAATCAGTGGTGAAGGAGGTATCTCTGGGGCTGAAGCAGATGAATAAAAAACTCAAATCATTATAAATATTACTGTACTACACTTTGGTACAACCAAAAAAAAAAAAAAACCCAAACCCCTTCAAAGAAAATATTTAATGTTCCCTAAGTCAAATAAAATTCACAAACAATATAAGAAGAAATTAACCACATGGGGTTTTTTATATCTGTAAAAAATAATAAGACTACTTGGCTGCATTGCACATAGGCAATAAAATGAGATTCATTCCAATCCCTTTTTCCGTGAGCCTCCTCTCAGGCTGTGAGCAAGAAATGTCCACTGTGCTTTACAAAGGACGACGACTAGAAAAAATCAATGCAAACAAACATCCCTTTCTTTTCTGATTGACCACTTATCATGAGAGATGACAAACAAATGAAGTCTCCTCTGAGTCTGAGCGCAGTTGATCAGCATTTTGCTAGTACCAGGCAGTACACAGAAACAGCCATCGACTGACACCTCCAACACCTACAGGGAGCTGTTTTAGGGGCACATCCTGGTTTGTGGTGAAACAGGATTAACTCAGCCAGCCTCTTGTACCTGCTCTCTGCCATCAGGTTATCATCTCAGGACCTCCAGGGTTGGGCTGTCTTGTTCCTATTGCTGACTGGACTGACTGCTCCACCATCCATAAACAGAAGGCATAAAGGTGATTACAAACATAAGAAAGTAGTTTTACATATTGTCTTGCAGTCTTTCCATATAGTCCCTAAGTTCCTTGGAATCACCAAGATTCATATCTTGGCATACCCATTTAATATTATCATCACTGTCAAATAGAATTGAGTTGGTGTAGGGGCCTCCATCCTCTGGCAGTATTGTTGTATATGAAGTGAACTTTACTCGCTTCTGCTTTGGCCCAGAAGGATTTAGAGGTTCACTTTTAACTTCTTTTTCACAAAGGTACTCAGAAGATCTGAGGATATGATTATGAAGAGTCTTCTGAGAACTCCCATTAAGGAGAAAGTTGCTTTCTTCAAACTGCATCCCTCTGTCAATCATGGTAGTGCACTCCTCTGACGGGAGCGAAATGTCCACTGGGTTTTCCAGGAGCTCCACCTCATTTCCAAGCCAGACCCAGTCATGGGAATGGGGGATGTTGCCTTGCTCACTCACAGCAAACCTTTTGTGCCTGTACTTCCAAGCAAATGCCACGCAGTTAATGAGAAACACCAGAATTGCCAAGCAGAAAACGCAGAGCAGCGCGTACATGCCG
This sequence comes from Motacilla alba alba, assembly GCF_015832195.1. NCBI lineage: Eukaryota > Metazoa > Chordata > Aves > Passeriformes > Motacillidae > Motacilla > Motacilla alba. Next base: position 12,541,035 of record NC_052030.1, on the reverse strand, counting down.
ATCTCCAGGTCTGTCAACCCTCTGGAAGTCAAGGAGAGATCACTGGGATTGTTTTCTCCTGGTATTTCTACTTGGCTAGGGAAACCTGTGAAGGCAGTTGGGTTGTTTTGAAGCTGGCCATCCTCCAGGGACTCCTGATCAACGGGAGAGATGAAAGTTGTGCTTTTGTTCGCATTGTCCTCAGGACCGGACACGTCCTCGTGGTTTTTGGACCAGTCTTGTGCTGTCCTCTCTTGTTCTGCAGCTTTCTCTATAGCGTTGCTGGCATGGCTTTTAAAATCCTTCTCCACGTCGTCGATGTCGTTGGTGCTCCCTTTCTGGTCCGAATCCTTCTGACCAAACTTCACTTTGACGTTTCCCTTCCCCACGGCCAGAACGCTCTTGCGCTTGGTCTTCTGGCAGGGCTCGCTGATCACCATCTCAATTTTAATCAGGGGCCCCTGCCCGTCCCCTTCTGCCACCACCACGGGCCAGAGGGACTGAAGGCTCTGGTGTGAGGACACCACCATCTCATCCAGGGAGGTGATGGACATGGAGAAGTCCTTGGAGTCGTAGATGTCCAAGGGCGTCACCGCCCCGTCGCTGAACAAAACCCAAGCACTCACCACAGCCTCCTGGTGGGGAGAGGATGAGGGGGAAACAGGGGTGAGACAGAGAGCACAAATCAGACACTGTTGTTAAAGTCTGAAAAAGAATATGGAGTTTAATTTTAAGGGTTTCTTTTTGGTTTGTTTTTTTAAAGAAAATGGAAATGTCTACTCTGTTCTCATTTTCTTGCAGGCTTGTGTTCTCTAGACCACTGAGGCATTTAGCTCACCTTCAGGAGCCATCAAAGAAACACTCATGTAAATTTAATAGAAGTGCTGGAAAAAAACAATTGACGATTCTTTTCTCAGTCTGAAGTGAGAAGCCTCTTTTGAATGCCAGAGCCTTATGATGAAAATAATCATATTTCCAACACCACGGTCAATTAGGTTTGTAAAGGACCTTAATGGGGAGTTTCTCCAATGCTGCACTTCCAGGGCCTCGTGCAATACAACGAGCAGGGCTGCAATGTGCCGGGCCAGCGAGCCCATCCAGCCCGTGGAACAAACTGGGAGGAGAACACATCTCAGTGCAGAACTTTGTATTTCCTGTCACGCTTTCAAATATGCAGGACTCGCAATATGCAAAAGGGATTGTGGTCTTTCCTGGGAACTATAGAAACGCTCATAAAAAACACCATTTTTATGTTTTGACCAAACCAATTTGTCTTCTTGCTGCAAATTGCTAGTGCAAAAAATATAGTTACACTTTCTGCACTGCTGTAAAACCTCAGCTCTATGAAATCTATTAAAAAACCACAGACAGAATTTGTTCTGTGGTCTCATTAAAAGCTATTTAATTCCACGGATTATATGGTTCAAAGTAAGCACAAACTCATCAGTTTTGCAAGTCATGAAAACATCTGTACCTGCAGCCAGAGGTCGTTTTGGCTGCGCTGACTTTGTGACACAATTCAGGACTGGCATCCCCACAGAAAAGGAGTTTTCTGTGGCACATCCATGTTTGTTTGGCACTGTGCATCCCTTTCCCTGTGCTGCCAGCTCCCCGGAGCAGCTCTGGACGGCGCAGGGGTCGCTGTGCAGGGCTCAGGAAGGTGAACAGCCTCGGCTAGGAGAAGTGGCTGCTGTCACAGCCATACATTCATTATGTCTGCTGCCTAAACTTTACAGCAAACTCCCTGCCGGAGCAGAGGGAACACGGAACGAACTGGATGCATTCTTTGGAGCATACCTGCTTGGGAGTGCGCAGGATGTCGTGGGCAGAGGTGGTGGCAAGGATGGCTCTCTTGTTCCCTTTGCTGCTCTGAAAGGACACAGACAAGCCTGACACCAGCTGCACCCCCAGGTCAGTGATGGTCACCCTGTCATCCAGAACTATCACTGTCTTCTCTGCCAGGATGGAATCCGAGAGAGGGGACAGAACCTGGGAGGGAAAGGAAACACCCTGCGTGAAACAGCAATGAAGAATTTCAAACCAGGCTGGCCTCTAACCAGCACACCAGATTAATCCTGGGTTTGTCACGTCCATGTCCGAGCCAGAGCTGATGCTTCCTCCAAGACATTACACCCATTTGCTGCTAAATTACTTTATCTAAAGAAATAATTTAATAAAACAACAAATCACTTCAAAACTGCAGCTCGATCTCGACAAAATATATATAATATAGAATAAATTAAATGGATTTGTTGGGGTTTTTTTGAAAGTCATTTTTGTGGGGTCCATAAAACTCCCTGTTAATGCAGTGCAGCACAGGACAGAGCGTGAGACACTGACTAACACTGAAACTCAGGGAGGGGATAAACAAGTGCTCAAAGCCTGCCTGATAGCAACTTGGCCTGTTGCCTTTCTAGGGACACGGGACCTGAATGAAATCAAAGTGAGACTTGCAAGAGAACTCTGGAAATCCCACGGGGTGCCTGCCTGCATTTCTCAATGCCAAAACACTCCTGCCAGTTGCTCTAGGACCTTGTTTCCAGCAGGCTCAGAAAGAGACTCATCTTTATCCTGGTGACAGAAACAGCTGCTTCCAGCCCAAAATAGCTGAGGTGTGATTTGTCTAAACCAACTGGAGAACCCTGCAGCACAGCTCCCTGCACTGGAGCTTCCCGCTCTTTTAGGGTCACTGGAGAGGAAGAGACATTTTAAGGGCAGAAATCCCTTGACCTCTCTATCCCATTTATTTCAGACTGAAGGGAGCTGAGCCCTAAAATCCCTGCGTTGACTCCAGAGTGTGACCAGAACACTACAGGAGTTTGCAGCCCTTGAGAAGAGCCCCAGTGCTTCCATTCCTTTATTTTGACTGAGGAAAGTGCATGATTTTGGACAGAGGCCGGGGGGAACATGAACATTCTGAAAGGTGTATGAAGATTATGTGTCCATGGTTTGTGATTGGTTTTGTGAACATAAAAGGACTAATTTTTCAAATAGGTTCAAGCATATAGAGGTGCATGTAGATTTTTGGTACAATTTCCCCACAGTTCTGCTCATATGGTCCCACTGAAGTGAAAAGGAGCTGGCTGTGTGCCTCACATCACCTCTTTCACCAGCCAGGGAAATCCCCCTGTGTTCCAGTCACACTGAGACGGACAAATCCCTACAAAAGCTTCACCTAAGGGCATTTTATGAAGTGACAAATAGCCACAATGAAAACTTCCTTTTTTTTCTGTTTAGCACACCCATTTTTTCAGCTTTTTTTTTTTGTTTTTTTTCCCCAGGGATCAGTGAATTTTCCACACCAGCCCTGAGCCCTGCTAACCCAGGGTGTGTGTGAGCCTGAGCCCCTGTGGGGCTGCACAGGGCTGTACCTGCACCGTGGTGATGCCTTGCTCACGCCCAGCCAGCACCCGGCCCTCCTGCAGCTTGGCCACCTTGGGCTCCTCCACCTTCATGAAATCAGCCACCAGGTCAGTGATGTCAAACTGCCACTCCGAGCCCAGCAGGTAGGTCAGGTGGCCTCCAAACTCCGAGGACTCGGCCACGAACTGCGTCAGGACCCTCACCAAGGCGTGCTGGTACTGCAGGGTGCAGCCTTTGCCCTTCTTCTCGTCATCCTCCTCATCCTCGCTGTCGCGCGTGGGCCTGTGAACACAGCCAGCTCCGTTAGCCTGGTCCCCCAGCCCTGCCGAGCTCCAGCTGCACCTCTCTGAGGGAAATGGTAAAGGTAAGGTTTCCACAGAGCTGGAAAAGCAGCCCTGAGAGCCAGGAAGAGCTCCCACTCAGGGCAGGGTTACTCACATTGCACCGTGCAGACACCTGCAGCATTACACACACTTCCTTCAACATTTTCTATCGGTCCCCCTTTCGAAATAGAAGCTGTGAAATAAAACAGCTTTCCCTAGAGCTCAGAGAAGGCGTCACAGTGATTTGTACACGACAGCACTGCTGTCATACCTCACAGACTTTTTTGTCTGCTTAAAGACCCAGTTTACCACCAATATTTAATATTTTATATTTTTTTTCTCTTGTTCATTGCCTGGCACAAGCACATGGATCCTCTTATCTCTTCCAAGTCAGGTATTAAGCAGTGGGTGGTCACACTTTTACTCATTATGCCCCCATGCTGTGGATTCATTGCTCAGAAATAATTTCCCTCCCTCCTGTATTTATTGAGCCTGAAGCCACCTCTGTATCAAGGGTGGGAAATACAGGATAAGTCTCTCATTTTTCAAAGTATTGCAGGAGGTAGTTTTGTGGTTACTGTGTCCCTTTATCTCCTCCTTTGAAATAGCAGCTATGAAAAACTATTATAAAACAGAATTGCTTTTGTTATAAATTGTTTTATGACAAAGCTGGCAGCCAGTAAGCTGAAAACATATCTAAGAAAAACCCTTGTGCTCCTCAAAATGACTGAAAGTCCCAGAGTTACAGAACCTAATCCACTGGAAATACATTTTCAATGCATCACTTGTTAGCTGAATATTTATATTCAGCCTCAAGTAAATGGTCTGGTACCTTTTGGTTCTGTGTGTGTGAAACAAGTGTCCATCATTACTTGCTGAGTGAAACATCATTGAATAACAGTGGACTTGTTAGGGGAAAGGCTACAAAAATAGGATTTGTATTTCCCAAAGAAATTAGTCTCACAGAGTTTGACTAGCTGGGTGTTTCAGGGAAACTTTCAGTTGTTCTCTGCTTCCCAGCACTGCTGTCAGTCTGAAGTCAGCTCACAGCTGGCAAAACAGCCACAAAGAAAGTTCTAGAAGGGGAATGTTCATTGAGCTCCTGTGGTCCATATCCATCCATGCTGTAAACGAATTCATGAACTCCTTAATGCTCCCACTTTCAATTTATTCCTGTGTTCTGACCCTCTGCAGCCCAGCTAGGCCATAACCCAGCTCTGAACAATCTCAGGCTTTGGCAGGACCAAGCTCAGCTCTGAGATTCTGGGATTTGACCCTCTCTTAATAATACAGACAGTAACATTAGTGCCTGTGCTGAGCTGGAGAAAAATGTGCAAATGCTCTTCAGGTAAGGAGCACTTCTGGGATTTGGGGCAAAAGAGCACAGAACTGATGGGAACCAGCCTTGTTATGGGAAAGGAGAGCAGAGCCAGCGCGGCAGAGATGTTCACACATCCAACAGCCACCCCAGCATCAGCTACACAACTCCTGTTTGTCCCTGCCCGGGGCAGGGGTTGGAACAAGATCATCTTGAAGGTCTCTTTCAACCCAAACAATTCCGTGAGGCGATGTTTTATTCAGATCCAATGGCTCGCTGTTATCTTTATTTATGTGCTTGTTTATTTCTACTTTCACTGTTTAAAACTTTGCACTGCTGGATTGTCCGAGAGGAAATCTATTCAAAACAACTGGAGGGAATTCTTTTCCAGCCCCAGCTCATACATATGAGCTGTGGAATGACCAGAGGAAAGGACTGCTGCTCAGGGGCACAGAGGGAGCACTCCTGTCCTCATTTCCAGGACTGGGGCCGTGTGGGCAGCCAGTATTTACCACAACAAAACGATGATTCAAGTCCAGCCCGTTCCTTGGGGCATCTTACATGCAAAGGCTCCATTTCAGCATGAAAACATTCAGAGATGTTGATATACTTCTCCTCAGAAACACGTTTTCTGTGGCAGACAAATGTGGAGCATCAGAAAAGCCTCTCCAAAGCCTGGGATGAGCAAGGCACGTCCTTTGTTGGTGCAGAGGAGAGGGAGGTGTCTGAATTTTCGGTACAAGCTTTGCAAGTCTGCTTTGCCAGGTCTCAACTCAAGATCTTTCTGGGTTTTTCTAAACAAAGGATTTAATTTTTCCACTTCAAGGCCACAAAATCAAGACTTAGGCAGTAAGTCAGTGTTTGAGATCCAGTGAATGGCACAGTTCCCTTTAAACTCCTCATTAAAGTGTTTTCAGTAAGCTTAAAATCCTTCATTAAGCAGGGAGCTCATTTTCTGCTCAAGTCCTGGTGTATTAAGCTATTGCTTATTCCTGTAAGCTATTCCTGCATATTGTGCTTTTTCCCTCTTGGTCATCTCTGAAAATCTCTCAGAGTCCTCCTCACCCTATTTCTTGCTGCCTGGCAAACTTGCTTGGAAGGTTTTTTTGCCTGTCTGGAGTGAGCCAAGGTTGCCAGAATTACATTTAATTTACATTTCACAGAGAGAAGGGCTCTGCCAGGGAGCTGAGTTAAAGCAGCAGCCTGTTCCAAGGGTGCCTGCGAGCACTGATCTAATCAGTGATCTGTCAACTCCACATTACAGACCTTGTCTCTGAGCAGTTGAAGTGTGTCTCTTTTAATCTGCACCCCTCTCCAACCAGGCATCACATTCTTGGGCCAGATGCTAATTTTCTGTTTAAAAGAAAAAAAACAGCCCTAAAGAGATCAGTTTTGCTGGGTTTGGATTTGAAATACTCATTACAAAGAGTCGTATATTTAAAAAACATTTGCAACACCCCTAATTGAAAAAAGAAATCTCTCTCAGCTACAAATTACAAACCACTAGAAGCTGATTTAGTGGGAGCTACAGAAATAAGCTGCACATAACTCCACTCACAGTTCAAGAAGAAATGTAATTTGGTACTTTCACAGATCTTGAAAATACAGCCTACCTATTAACAAAAATCTCCAAGGCCTCCTCTCCAAAGGACATTAAAGTCAATTAACTAAAGGAGCAAATTTACAGCGGGCTCCAGCTTTGTGCAGATGTTACCCACCCATGGAATGGATTGAATCCAGTGTCACTTAATTCCACAGCTTTACTTCAGAGGGGCAGCACTCACTGAGGGTTGAACTAAAGCAGTTTCTTTTCTCCTGCTTTCAACTCAGGCCAGCTTTCCTGCTTTTGTCTCCAGAATTGGACAGGACCAAAGCAGAGCTCAATAAACTCTGCCTGAAGTGAAGCCTGCGCTGGTGGTGTTGGGAGCCTCCTGAAAACAATGTCCTATCCCAGCCGCAAATATTTACTGGAATTAAATTTCCAGCTTGTTCTGTGAGACTTTAGCCATGCAATTCCTGTTAATGCAAGCTGAAACCACTCACGCCATGTAAATATGTGTGCACAGAGCTGGTGCTGGAACCTCAAGAAGAAGGTAATTATTTTGCAGATGCACGAGGAATAGAAATAAATGTTCTTGTTAGACTAGCAGAGTCTGCCTGGACCTCTTCTACAGTCTAATATTTGACTTTAATTTAAATATACACCTCTGTTTGCTGAGGCTGGGGGTTTGTGCAGCCTGTGCTGGCTCAGGCATGACTTTCCCTCAGGAGATGATGGTGGAGCTGAATTTCACCTGCCCGGGAGGCTCCTCCTGTCTGCAGCAGCACTCACCAGAGATCAAGTTCTCCTCCTGATAATATTAAAGATTTGCCATATATTTGCAGGCTGATCTGGTAAATTGCATTGCTGCTCTTACACAGGGGAGAGGAATTGGGGTTTTTTCCAGTTTCTGGCATAAAAGCAGCCTGTCTTTTCCTTTCTGTTCTCTGACAAGTTCCTGCTCCTGCAGCAGTTCAGACCAGCTAAAAACCAACACAGTTCAAACTGTGCAGGGGGCGTTTTTAAAGCTTTCTTCATGGCTTTGTGGAAATGATTCAAGAAGTCAGACAGGCAAACACGTCTGTAATCACACGTATTTTACAATTACAAACATGACAGGGTTTACAGGGAGCAGCAAGACATTTTATTAGCTCCAGAGCCATCACTGGGAAGAGCAGCTGTGATCTGGGGCACATAAAACTCTGCCAGGTCTGAAGGAGAGCAGCTGTATCAGGAGAAGAACAGCCATGGCGATGCACAAACGTTTCTTTTGCTAACAGCACCAATAAACACGTTCAGAAGATTATTGCAAACCCAGCTCTATTTTGCCATCTGGCTCAGCCCCTCAGACAGTGAAGCAGCACAGCCACGCCGTGGGGGTGGCAGTGAGGCCCTGGGGCAGCCGAGGAGATGAAACAGAGTCTGGAGGTTGCTGAAGTGTCTCTGCACAATCCCTGTAAAATATCCCATCATTTTACCTGCTGTATGTTGATGAATAACTTTATAGCAATGTTCAGTTCCTGCTGAGAACACGAGGAGTGGTGTGAGGACACCAACCCTGCAGGACAGGAGCAAAGTGGAAAATTGTTTTGTTTGTGGTGAGGTGAGCTATGAAGAAGCCACGCTGCAATCCTGCCATGACCAGAACAGTGACACAGTCTCAGTTGATTTTTGGGCTAAGTTTAAGGCTGCCTAAGCCTGTTGTCAGGGACTTTGGAAAGAATCCTTGATTTTCCTTCAAGGACAGATATCAAAAACCTTGTGCAAATTGCCAATATTGGCTCTCACATGAAGGTGGAGTTGAAACAACACAATGCTCTGGCTTCACCTGCTGGGAAATGCTTGGATTTGGGGTTTTTGCAAAGATAAAAGCACTCTGCTCACTCTCAAACCCACAGCTCCTGACTGCAGTCCAAATGTCTTGAGTGCTTCAGCTTATCACTTAAAAACTCATAAAAACTCCCCCATGTTTAGGATTTTGGGAAACACATAGGAGGTGGAGGTATAAGCAGATTAAAAAGTAAAGAGAAAAGTCATAATAATAAAAAAGAGCCAAAATGAAAAGCCACTAAATCTCAGGTAAAAACCATCCAAATCTAAAAATAAAGGAAATGTAAAAACCTTATGGGCTAAGTAAATGTCAGCGTGAGCACAACTAATGCTGGCTCTGAACTATTGATTCAGAATAGCCCTGCAAAGTTAAAAAATCCACATGAATGGTCAACAAAAGGAGAGATCATTTGTTTCCTGTTGAAACCTTTGCTGTTCCCATGGGCATGGACCTTCCAGGGGGACGGCACAGTGTCCACACTTTGGAAAATGCCTGCAGGACGCGGGCCAGCAGCTCCGGTGCAATCCAAGCAGCAGCAAATGCTTTGCACCAAAACTCTGCAAAGCTTGCCAGCTTGCAAGCAGAGCAGACTCTCAGACCGTTCTCTTTATTTCAGCTGGCCAAATAAATCAGGAGGAGACACCAGGGGGGAAATTTCCAGCGCTCCTGTAAGGGGTTTAACTTGAGAATGCCCACGACTGCTAAGCACGGCTGAATGTCTGCTCCTGCAATAAACACCAGCCTAATCCTGCAGCTGTGAGCTCAGCAAAATCCCCCTGCTTTCAGCAGGATCTGTGCCTCGGGGCTGGGACAGCACAGGCAGGAGAGGAAAGTTCAGTGAAGATTTAAGCAGTCAGCTTAAATCCGTTCATTCCTCAGCCAGCACAGCTCTTCCTGCCTTTGTCACTGAAGCAAACACTGCAACTTCTCATGTGCCAGATTCTCATCTCTGTCATGGCCAAAAAAATACCCACAGAATCAAAAGGTCAGTCGCTGCCCTTCTCTGGAGCTCAGGATCTCACTACCCTGCAAATTGTGAGCTGCTCCCTCAGTTTTGTGCCCTTAGAACTCTTGGGTAGCTTTCCTCCACTGTGTCTGGGCTCTTCAGTAGCTCAGATGTTCTCCTGGGCACTGGAGAGCTTTAGCTGGAGCTGCCACAGTGTTTAGCACTCCCCTGGCTGCTGCCAGCAAGGCTTTTTCACTGGGTTATAAATCTGAGCTGGTGTCATGCCTTTTCCCCACTAATATTTTTCAATTTCACCTGAAATCCACCAACACAGCAGCGTTCCTGGAAGTTCTTCATCTTGCACATGATGGTTATTACAGAATGGGCATTTCCAGTAGGGACTGATGGGATCAGAGCTCACAATCCCCACTGTCTCTGTCCTCCTTTTCCCTGTCCACTTTTTCCTGCTGGAACATGGTCTTCAGGAGGGATTGTTTCTTACTTAATTCAGAGCTGCTAAGTACTGCAGCAGCCAGGTCTGCACAGACTGAACAATCACCCAAAGTCATGGAGTCACAGAAGGTTTGGGTTGGAAGAGACCTGGGCTGGTCACCTGTGAGATTTGCAGGGTCCCAGGATGAGGGAAGAGATGAGGATCTTGACTCCATGTTCCAGAAGGCTGAGTTATTATATTGTGATATATATTATATTAAAAATGCTAAACTAAAACTACACTAAAAGAACAGAGAGAAAGGATCCATCAGAAGGCTGGACAGGAACAGAAAGGAATGAATAACAAAGGCTGTGACTGAGCAGAGTCTGAGCCAGCTGCATCCTTGATTGGTCATTCATTAGAAACACCTCCATGGACCAACCAAGGCAGCACCTGCTGCATCCCACAGCAGCAGAGAGTTCTTGTTTGCATTTCCTTCCTGAGGCCCCTCAGCTTCCCAGGAGAAGAAAATCCTGGCAAAGGATTTTCATAACATGTCATGGTGACAGTCACCTACTCCAAGGCAGTGACACCTGAACCTTCCTCGGCCCTGTTATTTGTCACAGCAGAAGGAACTGAGGTCTGGCAGTGCTGAATGTCACACACACACAGGGTTGTGTTCACCCACAGGAGAGGTCCAGGTCCTTTTCCTCAGGAATGTGTGACGCAGAGTCCTGAGATTGTGTGGGATTGATCAATGCTGCAAGCAAAGCACTGCCTTTTAAACTGTACAGATCAGGATAAACGCAGTCACTGCTGGGTGTTTGAACGAAGGCTGAGGCAGACTGCAAAGCTGATGGCAATTTTTAAATGCTCATTTTCAAATGTCTGTGCTCTAAAAGCAGAGCCAGTGAGGAGTGGGCAGTGCTGAGAACATACCTTTTGTTGGAGGTGACAGGGATCCTCCAGCCCTTGATCTGGCTGAGCTCGGTGTCAGAGATCTCGATCTGCAGCGGGAGCCGCGGAACCCAGACCGTCACCTCCAGCTGCGTGGTGAAATGTTGGTAGGTGAAATTCACGATGGTGTCCACTTTGCTCTTCATCTCCTTGCCATTAACAAAGATGGAGTCACAGCTCTCAGAAACCTTAAAAATATATATATAAAAAATTAGGAAATGAATGAAAGGTCCCGAGGAAGAGCGAGGATGGCACACGAGTGCTAAGACAACGCTGCAAGTGTAAGTCATGCATTTGCATTTCCAGTTTTCTAATTAGAAGCAAACAGTGATAAATGGACCCCAGGGAAAGAGTTGTGCTTTCCTCAAAGGATACTACTCAAACTACAAAAATAATTTAATGATGTTATATAACCTGTGTGAATCTTTTATATTAGGCAAATTAAACCCTTCATGAATCAAACTCCATGTGCATCAACGTTTATGTTTACAACTTGCTTAAAGAACCAGGAAAAAATGGGGCCATATGTTAGTAAGAAAAAGACTGACTCAGAACCATAAACCAGAATCTTCTCCCTTTTCCTTGAGCACTGTAATGCTGAAAGACAAAGATCCCCTTATGGCTCATGAGCAGAAGTGCAGCAGAAGCATTATTTTTTAGAACTTCTCAGTAATTGTTTTAACCAAATGTATTCATAGTTGCCTCGTGGCATTTCTGAAATCACTGCTAAAATGAGAGTGTGGGCTGTGTGCTACAACTCATTTGCCCTCTTGGTTCCAGGGATCTTCTGGCACAAAATCAAGGTCCTGAGAACAGATCTTATTTATATAAAACCACGGTGTAGCAACTAATTCAGTCTGCATCCTGGGAGACAGGACTCCTTTGTCAGGAAGGGGTTTCTAATATATTTATAAAGATGTGTGTAGTTTTATACAAACAGTATAGTTTTAGCTACACAAACACCCAGCCATGTATAACATCCATGTTTATTATTCATGCACAATATTGATGTTTACATCCATACATAATGAGTTCTATACCTGCATACCTGCATGTGTACATGTATTTTATCTTTATCTGGTTTGCATTCTGCCTTGAAGAGAGAGAGGAGATCATTTCGCACAGAGTCCCTGGTTTTAGTGTGGTTTTAATCTTTTAAACCCGCAGCTGATGAGATGTGGCTGTGTTCCTGGAGTGCACTTTGTTCTCCTGTCAGGACTGCTCTGTGTCACCTGTCCAAGGGTCTGGCACCCGAATCCAGAGGGATCCTGCCTGAGCCCGTGTTTCAGTTCTGGTTTCCTGGAATTACTGAGATAACTCCTGTAGGCTTCAGGGGGGAATAGGCTGAGACACAGGCTGGGTTCCCTCTGCAAACCTACCTCAAATCTTTTCAGATATTAACACGGATTAGGGGTTACTGAGCCAAGAAAAATCAGAGAAAATCTTTGGCAGATGCTTTGTTTTGCTCAAAAAAGACACAATTTTCAGATATGAAGTAAAAGATCTGTCCTTCCATATCTGCCATATTCAAGTCAGCTTCTCAGATCCTTCTCAATGCACTGAAACTACAATTGCTCATTTACAGAGGGGCTGAGCCAGGTGATGAGGGATGGGGCAAAGGAAACCGAGTCACGCTTCTGGAGAGAATACTCCTCCACGTAAATGTTTAATGAACACAAGAATATAAAAATAATAAATCTAGATAATCTGATAAAGAGCTTAAAATGGACTTCAGGCTCAGGAGTACCACAAATGAGATGGAGCATACTTGGAATCTTTTTTTCCCTCCCTCATAATGTGTCACGAGTGTCTCTGGAAAGTTTAAGCACATTAAGCAAGCCCATTAATTGAATGAGCAGTTGAGATTCTAAACCATAAAGCTTACATCTAGGGAGTTATGTGAGAATTAATACAAGACAGAAATAATTAAGAAAACTCAAAGAGGGAGGGATAAACATCAAGGCCAGATCAGGGGAATAACTAATATCTGACAAGACAGCAGCTAATTTTTCAGATTCTCTTCTTGCTGCATCAAATGTTCTTGTCAGCAGGCAAGAAAGGTGCTAAATTAGGGAACTGAAAACGGACATTAATTGTAGCTATAAAAATATCAGTCTAGGTGTTGGAATGCTGGATGCTGAGAATTTTAAACTTTCTGTGCTGGAAGGCACAGACACAAGAGAACACTGCATTTCACCTGAGGCTGTGGAGAAGGCTTCCAAAATTGATTAACAGCACTGGGATCGTGGGTGTGGAGTTTGAATAGAAGTGTGTAATATCATGTGGTGGAAAACTTAGAGTTTAAGGGTTTAGAATTTAGCAATATATGTAGAGCAAGATGGAGGTTTTAGGGCGGAGGCTGGTCCTTCTTGTTCACTTTCTTCTTCCTTCTTCTCCATGGGTTTGGGTGGTTTTGTGTAATAGGACAGAAAAGTCCGCAGTGCGGGACACGAGGGATCAGTTATTGGGTTAAAAGTGAAAATAATTTAGGTGTCATTTGTTAATTGGATAGTTTAGCTTTAAAAGACCTTGTAGAGAAAGATAGTTAGCCATTTTGTAGCTTGTTAGTAGAATGCTGTAGAACTCAGGACTTGTAATCCAGATAAGCAATAATAAACACCTGGGTCTGAACACGAAATACCGTCTGGAACACTTCAATCCTGACCTTGGCAGAGGCAGAAAAGAAGCCAAGAGCCAGCAGCGAGTGGTGCCCCGGTGGGGGGACACCTGTTGAGGTTGGGACCCCTCTGAAGAAACAGAGATAACTGCAGCTGTGAGCTGGAAAGGAAAAATCCCCAGGGAAAAGAACGGAAAAAGGAAGAAAAAAGGACTTGGGCATCCCTAGACGCTGGTGAAACGGTTTGGACCAGAACGTGGATGCTGGACACCCGTGAGACGGGAGCCGAGGAGGAGAAACCAACGGCGAGAAGTGAGGTATGATTTATGCTCTTCAGGGTTAATCACAGAGAGATATTGGGAAGCATAATGTCCAGTTCACAAAAATATGCTTTAGATGTCCTACATTCAATTGTCAGGGAACATCCCAGGGGACCAACTAAAAGATCTTTTACGCTGGGTGCAGAACAGTTTCCAAACGCAGATCCGGGGGCTCTTTTTGATCCCTTTCTCTGTAATCTAGACGCTACAATGCTGCTACGCTTAAGAACACAGCAGCAGCAAAACTTCCAGCGTGCAGGGTGGTCTGTGAGGGTCCGGCCAGCAGATGCCACGCACAGGAGGCTCATGAGGCACTCGGTGCCCACAGAGCCCTCAGCCCGCGCGGCCCACAGCGGCGGGACGGGCAGGCCCCTGCTGCCCAGCAGCGCCTCGGAGACCGCTCAGCAGGCTGCCCCGGGGGCAGGGGACATCGCAGCCCTGCGGAGGCGCTCCCCACAGCCGGGGGAGCCCCCGAATGGCCGGGGACCAGCCCGGGAGCGGCGGGCGCGACCCCGGGGCGCGGCGATCCGCAACCGCGGGGAGCGCGCAGGGTACGCAAAGCGCGCAGCCACCGCACACAGCGCACACAGCGGCTCCCTTCTGCCCGGAGGGAGCGGAGCGGGACCCGCGGCTGTTTTTAAAACTCATAAACACGGCTTTGGCTTCGGGCAGTGCGCAGAGCGCGGCGGAGACGGGCCAGGGGCAGACGGAGGTGGCGGGAGAACGGGCGGTGCCTCGGGACGGGCGAGCGGGAGGGCGGATGGAGTCGCGGACCGGGGGTGGCAAACACAGAGCCAGAGATCACAAAGAGCGCTCCTTGACTGCCCATAGCAGCGGCGCAGGGCCCCCTTTCCCCGCCCGCTCTCTCCCAAACGCCGGCACACCACCCGGGCCGGGTGCCAGCCCTCCCGAGCCCGCGGCTGCCCTCAGCCAGTTCGGCCCCGCCCTCGGCCCCGCCTCCCGGCCTGTCAATCACTCCCGCGGGCGTCCCCAGACTCATTAGTGCAGCTCAGAGGCTGCGCACGAAATGGGCCCTTCCCACACAATGGCGGCGCCCTGAACACGTCTCCCGTACGGGAAAATGGCGGCGCCCTGTGCACTTCCGTATGTTATTCATGTACTTCTGCTGACGCCATTTTGTGACCAACAAGACGTTCAGCCTCCTGCTGCAGCGCCATCTCTGGCCGAGTCTATTATTGCACCCCCCAATTCTAACAATATACAACGAATGCAACCACTCACACATCCATACTGAAGGGTGTTATAGATACATATCATAAAAATGGCTTCTCGCAGGTGTTAAAATGGAATTTATATGTGTCATGTTAAAGTAATCTTGTTATAAAGATATAGTTTGCATTTCTACTGTTAATTAAGCTTAGACATAGAAGTGAAGGAGTATATATACTATATACTATATACTATATACTATATACTATATACTATATACTATATACTATATACTATACTATAATATAATATACAATAATATACTATACTATTATATACTATTATATTACATATACATTATATTATATTATATTATATTATATTATATTACATATTTATTATATTATATTATATTATATTATATTATATTATATTATATTATATTATATTATATTATATTATATTATATACTATTATAATATATTATATTATATTATATACTATTATAATATATTATATTATATTATACAGTATAATATATACCATCTATTACATTATGTGTAATATATACTATTATATTATATATTATATATTATATATATTATATATAATAATATCTGTAATAATATAATACCATGTAATATATACAATTACTATTACAGTATACTATATATACTATACATACTATAACACATATAAGTATGTGTTATAGATACATATTACAAAATCGGCTTTTTGCAAATATTAAAATGGATTTTAGATGCATGATGTTAAAGTTACTTTGTCTGAAAGAAATGGTTTTTATTTCTTTTGTTAAATAAGCTTAGAGTAGTGAAAGAGCTACGCTTGTGTCAAAACGCCTATTTGATGGGATAGCATCCAATGAGCACGGGATGAGGCCACCTGTAAAGATCTGCCAGCTGAAGGAAGTATGGACCCAGGCCTAAAGGAAGTGGTAAAGGGAACGGACCAAAACCACAGCCAAGAAACACACATGCTCTAAAAAGGCAGACCCCAGGAGGGGCCATGTAAAATAGTTGCTGGAAAATGCAAACTGGCTTATGGGTATGCATGAGGGTCTATGAATATGCAACAGGCTGATGTGAGGGAAAGGGTATCTAAGGGGTATCAGGAAGATAACAGGGTGCTCGTGGTTCAGTGCCAAAATGCACCCAGCCATAATAACCTTTGCTCTATGGGCCTTGTCTCTTATTGTCCTTTAATTAACTTTTTAAATTTTCACAGGAGAGTGAACGTGTTTTTCACAAGGGGAAGGAGTGAATACAGCCTTGAAATTTGAAGAAAGAACATCTTTGTAGGACACAAACCTGCAAAGTACAGAGAATTTGTCCCATTTCCTTGGATTCCAGAAGCCATCTCAAATAATAATACAAAAGATCCATCAAGAGACATACCAAACTCTGCCAACTGGGCAGAGATTAGAAGAAAAGCATTAAAGGAAGGAGATTTTGACATGGCATCAACACAACCAATGGTCGGGCCAACAAAACAAGGCACACAGAATGCAAATCCCAAATGGAGGCCACTGACATACGACGTAATTAAAGACTTGACGCAGGCAGTAAAAGAGGATGGCTTCGGCTCTCTCTACTTCCAGCAATTATTAAAAATCACCTTTTATTACTGCGACCTGGTACCTTATGAATGCAGATATCTCGTCTCGCTAATTCTTACAGATTTACAAGTCCTGGTGTGGGATATGAGGTGGCGGAGGGCTCTGGCTCAGCTGAGGAAGAGATATGCAGGAGGGCCACACGCAGCTCTCACCCTGGCTCAACTGGCAGGAGATGAACCCCACGACAGTCCTGAAGATCAGTTAGCACAGCTGCCTCGAGACGTGATTGCGGACGTCCAAGAGGCAGCACTGAAGGCAGTTCTGCAAATTCAACCAGTTGAAACTCTAGAAGGCATTTACACAGAAATAAAGCAAGGTCTTTCTGAGCCCTTCATTTCATTCGTCGATCGTCTCATACTAGCAGTGAACAGGCAAGTAAGTGATGAAGTGGTGAAGCCACATCTGCTTCAAATTCTCGCTTTTGTAAACGCCAATGCAGAGTGCAAAGGTATAATTAGAGCCATGCCTGGTCTACCAACCTTGGGTGAAATGCTGGAGGCATGCAACAAGGTGGGCACACCTCAGCACACTGCAGAAATCCAAGCCGACGTTTGGGGACAGCAGGTCAAGAAACTCCTTCGAGAGCAGAACAACGAACTTTCAAAAATCCTCACAGCACTTCACCCAGCTTTTCAACAAGGCAGCTCCACGGAAGCAATGTCGACAGAATTCCCCGGGGGACCGTGCTTCAGATGCGGAAAATATGGACACGTAAAAGAGAATTGTCCAGAACCTACGGAGAACGCGGAAGCGCCGAGCCTTTGTCCAAGATGCAGGAGAGGAAAACACCATGCCAATCAATGTTACTCTGAAACGGATGTGGACGGAAAACCTCTGCCTCATCCGGGACGCTCGAAGAAGAGCGCGCGACGCCGACGTGCCACGACACGAGGGATGGCACTGGCTCAGCCCGGAACCCCACAGGGAACACAACCACTGGGGAACGTGAGTCACACTCCATCAGCAGGACCATCTGCTGCTTCCCCAGCAACCCAGAATTGTTGCCCCAAGGCGCGCGATGCGATTCGGGAGCTTCCAAATTAGTGTGCCTTACAAATGAAAGTCATGCAGTGACACCCACGGGGGTCACTGGAACCTCACGGAAGAGACAAGACTTTTTAATCATAGGTAAGGACAGATGCAGCATTTTGGGGCTCACTGTTTATCCATCAATTGTTTCAGTAGATCATAATGAAGAGCTGACAATTCTGGCTCGACCTGTATGCCCTGCATTGATCATTCCAGAGAATACTCCAATAGCCAAGGCCGTTGCTTTGCCATCTCATGCAACAGAGCAGATCGTGCCGGTGACGGATCAGCAGGTTTCACCTGGCGATGAAGACACGGACATTCATGCCACTTGGATGAAGCAAACAGGCCGTGCTCGACCTGTAATCGTCTGCAGCTTGACAGGCGGCAACAAACTATTTCAATCAGGGGCATGCTGGACACCGGCGTGGATGTCACAGCCATTTCCTACCTCTTTTGGCCCAGAGATTGGAACTTGAAGGCACCTTTGAACTCCCTCTCGGGTATCAGAGGAAGAACGTTGTGCCTGCAGAGTGAGAACGCAATTATTGTTTCAGGGCCAGGAGAAAAGGCAGTAATCATTCACCACTTTGTTGTGCAGAAGCCCATCACAGTATGGGGAAGAGACATTTTATCACAATGGGGAACAAAAATAGAAGTGGATTTTTAACAGGGGTCACTGCAGCACTCACCACATTGAAACTGACTCGGAAGACAGACAGCCCTGTCTGGGTGGACCAGTGGCTCCTGGAACAAAAAAAAACTAAGTGGCCTCAAGAAATCAGCTGAAGAGCACTTGCAGAAGGGCCACATCAAGAAGAGAAATAGTCCCTGGAACTCTCCAGTGTTCGTGATCCACAAGAAAAACTCCGATTCATGGAGACTGCTCCGTGACCTCTGGAAAATTAATGAGGTCATTGAGGAGATGGGACCACTTCAAGTTGACTTCCATCTCTCTCAATGATTCCGAGAGATTGGCCACTTGTGATCATCGATCTCAAAGATTGCTTCTTCAGCATCCTGCTTCATCCGAAAGATCTCCTTCGTGCTCTTCATCTACTCCATTTTCTGCAGTTTTGGTAGCATAGATTGGTTAGAAAGAATCACAATGCAGATGTTGGATAGAAAAATAGTTAGTTATTGGTAGAAAGGTAGAAATAAAATATGTTCTAAGAGTTAATGGGGCAAAATAGTTTTAAAATACCTTGAACCTGTGTGTCTTGTGACTTTTTGGTGCCTTTTTCTTTGTAGGCTAAGTATGGTACGTAGAGTGTGCTGAACTGTTGATAAGAGAAGAATAAACAGCCTGAAGACCGAAAAAAAACAGAAGTCCCATTCGTCTCTCAATTCTGGCACAGCACTTTTTAGGGGTCTCCCCATCAGGGGAACCTTGGTGGGGGATTTCACATCTAGGCTTACAAATTTCACAGATTTTATGTCTAGACAGAAACATTCAGTCATTTATATACTGAGCAAAAGGTAAGTACAAAGCAGCAAATATAACTATGCTATATATATATATACACATACATACATACATACATACATATATATATATATATATATATATATATATATACACATATATATACCAGCGCAGTATTCAGAGCTCAGGATTCACTCAAGTGTGTCTCCCAGAAAATAACCCAGCCCAGATAAGAAAACTTGAAGAGAGCCATTGTTGTTTCAGTTCTCTATCTGGAATTTGAGTTTACTCTATTAAGCACAAGCATACCGGATAATTCAAAGGAAAATCCAGCTGGATCCCATGACAAAGCAGGATACACTAAAGCTCACGTGAGGAAGCCTCTGTTTCACTCACACATGCTTCATTACTGCCATGTTTCTTTCACTTGCCTCATTACAGTTGGTGCTGAAAGCACACTTGGCTCATCCGAGGGAATTTAGAACCTTGAGCATGGATAGAAAATGTCCAGCACTCCTTTTTCCCTTGGGACCCACTACAGAGCCAGGAGAAAGAACTGATTCCATCCTGGAGCTGTGATTCCGTGGCAGCATACTGTGCCACTGCTCTGAGAGGGAATGGAGCACCCCTTGAGCCTTGGGGACTGCCCCTCTGGCCAGGGGCCTGCAGCAATGTCCCCCAGCACTTTCTCTCCTCTTCAGTCCCCTCCAAACCTTCCAGCCACTCTCTGACTGGCAGAGGTGGGGGGATGCTGCTGGAAGGGAACTGGTCCCAGTGCTGCCCGTTCCCATCAGAACTGCAGGGATTGCCAAGGGGCAGAGCTGCCCGAGCAGGTGACTTCCACACTGCGTTCCTTTGAGCTGCTGCTTCTGAGGCAGCAAAGAGGGAAAAGGCTCTTAAATCTCTCCTACAAACACTACACAGCGAGAAGAATCAGCAAAAGCTTAGAATGCCACCCTCTCATGTAAAATACATGCAGCAAGGCTGTTTAAAGCAGTCTGTCACCATCCATTGTCAGCTGCCTGACAGCCCCAGAAAGTGCTGTTTGAGGCAGTTTGCAGGGGAGCAGGCCAGCCACGGTGTGCTCCCATATGCGGGTCAAGAGAAAGAGAGCTGCAATTAACCTCTCAGGGCTTTGAAGCAGGTGCTTGGCTCCAATCCCCACAAGTAATTGTAAAAATGCTCAATTTGCCCTGTACAGTCCGTGACAGCCTCCTCATTTTAGGCTAATCCAGAGCAGAGGAAGATAGCAGTTCAGGAGGAGTAATTGGGAAACCATTTGATGTTCAGGTCACAAAGGTTTCTGCACCCTTTGGGGGAGCAGGTAAAACAGAGGGAACATGAACTGACAGGAAAACAACAGATGCCTGCTTGGGGCTCATCTCTGCATGCAGGGTCTGCTCCCAAGCTGCTTCCTCACCCTCAGCTTGCAGGTCATCCTGCACGGAGCCCTCACAGGAGACAGGACACCACAGTCCTCGTGGCTGTTTATTATTCAGGAGCTTTTTGGTCCTGCTGAAACCCCGCTGGGCACAACCATTTTCCTCCACACTCTCTAGTGTGGGAGGGAGAGCAAGATCTGCTTCAGCAGGCACCCAGCCACAGGGACATCCATCTCCCGTCTGCAGCCCCTCAGGGGGCCCAGCCCACACCTCATCCCCAAGGTCACCATTTCTCACCTTCGGGCAAACATTTCTCACTGATATTTACACACAGATGTGAACGGATAATGAACTGTAAAGGAGAAACTCCTGCCCAAAGGAATGAATTCTAGTTAATTCAGTGCAAAGCAACACTGAGAGGATGTAAGTGTGAGACCAAGCACAGTGCAAAGCTGTCCTGTGCCATTTTCACCTGAGTTTTTGACACAAACCCCAAAGGGATGCTGCTGACTTTACAACCCATTTAAAGAAAACTGAGGCAGACACCATGGGTATCAGAATTTTATCTAACACAGAGTATTTTCAGCTGAAAAACTCAGCCATTTGGTTATCCAGTCAGGTCTCCAGATAATTTAAATCCGAAGTTCAAATTCACCCTTGAAAGGAGGTGCTTGCTGCCAAAAGAGCCTTCACCAGTGCTCCAGAAACACTGGATCTACAAGAGGAGGTTTTTGCTTGGAGTCAAGATCTGCTTGTCTTTAAAAATACCTGATGGGCATGCAGACTGCAGAGTTGTGACCCTGATTTTTCTCATTCATTTCTCATTCCTTGCCTGCCTGTCTCCCCTAAATAGCAAGGGGCAGAAAGATGAGAGACAAAATGAAATATATTCCCAAACCCTTTTCAGATAAGAAATGCTAGGTTTATTTAAATTCAGAATTATGCCTGACAGCAGTCAGTCTAATAAATGTCAGGCCTCTTGTTTTGGCTGCAGCTGTGTGTTATGTCATGACATGACAATTACCCAAGTGCACAGGACTCGCCCACATTCGTGTGTCGAGTGATAAAATCAAAACTTGTCATTAGATTTTGTTACTCTTTTAAAATTAAAATGAATTGACCGCGGTTGAATGACAGCTCTGCCCAAAGATGACCAACACACAGGCTTGCTTGAATTCCAGCTCTGCCCAAAGGTACAAACACCCTGTCCTGTTTGAATTCCAGCTCTGCCCAAACACCCAGTCCTGTTTTTGGATGACAAGCACACTGTCCCGTTCCAGGTGTATGTGGCAGTGCCAGTGCCCTGTGCCACCCTGTGCTGTTGTCACCTGCTGGGGCTCCTTGGGCTGGTCCCTGAGGCTCCTCTCCCCCCTGCACAGGTGGCACAGAGCGTGTGGGGCTCCCAGAGCCCACCAGGACCCAGCCAGGTGAGGGGCACCGTGTGCTGGGGGAGCACTGCCCTTGCCCTGGCACCTCTGTCTGTGCCCCTCACAATCCATCCTAGGTCCCAGCCCTGGACGAGGTGCCAGGCCTCACAGGGATCTCTTTCTCTCCCACAAGCAGGGCTTTTTCCACGCAGATAATTCTCACAATAGTTCTGCTCCCCCCTGCCCCGGCTCATCTTGTGCACTGGGGTCTGCAGATATTGCCTGCAAGCAATTTGAGGGCAAATGGTAGATTGAGAATATACAGAGTAAAGGATGGCAAATGACATGATGCTGGAATTTAAACTAATAAAACAAGAGGTTTTATTCCCTTTTAATCTTCTACATGTGCAGAATAGTCGTGGAAATGTCATTTTTTGAAACATTCTTTTCCCGTTAATTTGTTTTTATTGGCAAATCAGTTCTCCAAGTACTGTTCTCTGAAATAGCTGCTGTAGTTTCAGATAGAAGTGTTGTTTTTAGGAATCCCCTGAGATATATTCTGAGCTTTCTTTCCTACTTAGAAATGATAGCCACAGCTTAAGCCGAGTATTCCCCATCCCATGTGTTCGATACGTGTTTGTTTTTCATCTTATCATTGAATAATAATGTTACACAGGAACAGGACACAAACTCCTGACTCGCAGTCCAACAGCTGCCGGATTAGAAGGATTCCCCCTTCCTACCACCAGCTTTCACTGGAGAAAAGGTGAAAAATGAGATATGTCAAGGTGAGCCTGAAGCAGTTCCAATGCTCTTCATCCTCAGTAGTCTTTAATTGCAACATCCACCAAGAATTAAATCCCACCCTTTACACTGAAACAAGAGGTGTCCCTAATCTTGCTGTTTGGGGGAATTGGGATGGAGGCAGGGAAGTTTGTCCAGCCCCCTCAGCTGGACAAAAGACTGGTCACATCATGTGCCAGCAGGAACGGGGCTGTGTTTGGGTTGGTTATTTCCAGATACATCTGTTTTTAACTACCCAAAGGCTTGATCTCAAAACTGCTGCAGTCAATCCAAACGAATCAAGGGGAGGATGATCCAGAGTTTCACTGGTTAGCAGGCATCTCCAAATCCATTGGGAGGTCCAGGCCATGCTGAAATGATCCTTTTGTAATGGTCTTTCTTCCCAGTTTTATTGTTCCAAAGGAGTAAAGCAGGAGATCCAAAACTCATATCTGGACTTGGAGTGTCTCTAATGAGAGACAGAAGCACAGCCTGGAAACTGCTTAGAGCTGGAGGAGCACACAGCCTGCCACAGGCCAAAGCCCCCAAAATAATCCCCATGGCTGCAGCGAGCTGCAGGAACAGCACAGACACAGACAGGAGCACCATCCCTGTGTTTGCCAGCCAGGGCTGCCCGAGGAGCTCTTCTGGCAGGGTACAAGGTGCCACCTGGGATCCACACCCAGGCCTGACTGCAGCGACGAGGAGGTGGGAGCACGGATGGAAGCAAAGTCCTTCATCCAGGAAAGCACAGATCCGGAAAAGCAGATAATTTACTCAAGTGCTGTGCGTTCAAGAGACCAGAAAACCCCGCTGGTCTGAGCAATGGGGTTGTGGAGGGGGAGCAGCAGCCACACAGAGCTGGTGTGGGCACCAAGGAACAGTGTGAGCAGCAGTGGGACCGCAGAGCTACTGACACCTCGGGCTGCAGTGAAGCCTCTCTGATTTTCTCTGAGGATCAGCGTTTAGCACTGCTGAGGAAGAGAAGCAGGAAATTGAGGGAGGAGGGACAGGAGCCCAGGTATGGCCTGTGATGATGTGAATGGGGGTTTGAAGTTTTAGAGTGGTTTTAGCATTTAACCCCCATTGAAATGCACTGAACTAGAGGGAAGGACAGCATGGCAGACATTAACATTTGGGTTTAACAATGCAGACAATTGCTGAGGCTTAGAGAAGGTGCACTGATCCATGAATGCACGATGAGAGTTTAAAAACCTGCTGAACGGAACGGAGTGCGCACTATTCAGAAACTGTTGATCTGTGCAAAATTATTAACCAACACTTGAGATGTGCCAGGATTGCAGGCCCAGGTGCAGAGCAGCTGCTCCCGTTCTCTCCCCAGCACCGTGCAGGGGCGTTCCTGCTGGAGAGGAGAAGTTTGGCAGGGGCACAGCTCCGGAGGGGAAGGTGGGTGTGCACTCACACTCCAGCCTGCTGCTGGATTCCAGCTCAGCAGCAACCCCCGAGCACCCACAGCAGCACAGCGAGGGCAGCTGCTCCGGCTTCCTCCCTATTGATTATGGAGAGGGAATGCTGAAAGCAAATGGGGAGCAGCTAAAGCAGTACACGGGAGCTGCCAAAATGTTCCCTGCTTCACAAAATGAGACCCTCTACCCATCAGCTGAGATTTTAATTAACAACAAACGAGGTTGAGGAATTCTGTTGGAATTAAAAGTTGCTGTTCCTGCTCTCTCTTCACCATGTAGACTGAGAAAGAGAGATGTGTGCACTAGGTGAGCTCCATGGCCACGTTGAGGGGCTGGTGTCAAGAGAAGAGAAGAGAAGAGAAGAGAAGAGAAGAGAAGAGAAGAGAAGAGAAGAGAAGAGAAGAGAAGAGAAGAGGAAGAGAAGAGAAGAGAAGAGAAGAGAAGAGGAAGAGAAGAGAAGAGAAGAGAAGAGAAGAGAAGAGAAGAGAAGAGAAGAGAAGAGAAGAGAAGAGAAGAGAAGAGAAGAGAAGAGAAGAGAAGAGAAGAGAAGAGAAGAGAAGAGAAGAGAAGAGAAGAGAAGAGAATGCCTTTGCTCACAGTACCTGGGGCAGGCAGTGGTTGGTCCCCCAGGAATGTCACCTCCCCTGCAGGATAAGAGATGCTGCTCGGTACCAAGAACCGGATGCTAGAGGCGGTTGTGTTGGGGCTGCTCTGAGCCCGGCACTGCTGCAGGGGCAGGAACCAGAGGGGCTCTGCTGAGATGTGTGAGAGAGAACGGGATGGCAGGGGAGGGGACACAGCCTGCCTCTGAAATTTGATCCAGACTTGTTGAAGCAAATGAGACACTTTCTCCTGCTTTGCTGGCTCCAGACCAGGAGTTTTCAGGGCTGTGAGGACTTCACTGTCTATTGTAACGCAGCGACAGCCAACTGTGACACCAGCTTGGAACAAAGACTCGCTGGCAGTGTGGTTCTGGAGGCTCAGGCTCTCTGCTGTGTCACACTTCACGTTGTTTGGACCAACTGCAATTATCCCTTGATGGAGCAGCAGTTCCACTGCCAGGATGCAGCAGAGCAGGTGCACATGAAGCAAGCTCAAGCTCATTTCAATCTCAGCACAGTTTGTGTTTAGGGAAAGCGTCAGGAACACCTTTTTGTTCCCATTCAATCACTACTTTTGTTGATAATGAGAACACATGGAGGAGAGCTTAGAGCAGGATCTCCTTTCTTCCTTATCCACTTGTGATCAAAAGCCTGTCAGTCCCACTCTTGCTCCATGAATTTCTGTTTCTTTGGAGCAATCTCACACGCAAGCCAGCCTGGCTCCTGTGGCCTTGTCACAGGATGCAGTGCCTCTCCTGGGCCAGCATCCTTCCCAGCCAGGCCTGCTCATCTCCAGACAGACATCTTCATCCTCAGCACTGACATAAAGGATCTCTCACCGGCACCAATTCCCCAATTCCACGCACACTCTCTCGTCTGAGGTGGATCTGCTTAAATATTTGATCCTTCCACTTATGCAGATAAGGCATTACCAGCCCTTGTTAGTTTATGTAAACATCCACATTTTTCATATTCATCAGCTGCTATCCCAGAAGGGCTTAAGAGCTGTTTCTGTGGTGAAGCCCCAGCAGATGGTACCAGCTCCTTCTTGCACCCATCTAATTGCAAACACGGAACCGCTCTGTAAAAGCTGTTAATTAGGTGAAAATAACACATATGTTTGAGCTGTAAGCTAAGGTGGGTTCCCCCCTCTCTGTTTTCCCCCAGTTGAATTGCTCACACAAATGGGGTTATAAACTGACAGGATAATTTGCAGATGGGAAAGTAAGAGGGGGAAATACTCAGGCAGCATCAGATGTAACGTTCTTTGCAAAATAATGGGCTTTGAAAGTAATTTTCTGAGCACTAAGTAAACTAAGTGTTCATGATTCATGGCTCTAATCCCTGTGACTGAAATTTAAGATCTAAGGTTCCATGAAATTAAAGAAAAAGAAACAATTACATGCATATTCATTCCATTTCATGTACTGCGTATCCTTCAAGTTACCAAAAAAAAAATTAACAGGGGGAACAGAGGTTTCTGAAGACTGTGTTTGAGAAAACCCAGCAGATCAGCTCTAACTGCTGAAGCCAACCACCCTTCTGCGCCTGCTGGCTTCTCAACATTGCTGGGGAATGCAAATATTCCACAGGTGTGACAGCACAGAGTGCACAAAGCTCAGGGCACTGAGTGAGCAGAGCCCTGGTGCAGGACAGCTCAGCCTTCCCCAGCTGCAGAGGAGCAGAGAGGAGCAGAGCAGCTGCCCACCAACCCCTGTGCTGCTCCTGCATGAACCTCATCAGGCCTCCAGTGTGAGCTCTCGTATTCCCAGGCTCTGCCCTGCATTGGTGTGTGACTCTGAGCCCCACACACAGGGCCAGCAGCTCTCCTCACAGCTCAGGCACACACAGCAATCCTTTTCCAGCCCAGAGCCAAGGACAGCGCTGCAGCTGCAGCCCAAAGAGTGCAAACAGCAGGGGATGGAGGGAGGCACTGCACCACTGCAGCTGCAGCCCAAAGAGTGCAAACAGCAGGGGATGGAGGGAGGCACTGCACCACTGCAGCTGCACCCAAAGAGTGCAAACAGCAGGGGATGGAGGGAGGCACTGCACCACTGCAGCTGCACCCAAAGAGTGCAAACAGCAGGGGATGGAGGGAGGCACTGCACCACTGCAGCTGCACCCAAAGAGTGCAAACAGCAGGGGATGGAGGGAGGCACTGCACCACTGCAGCTGCAGCCCAAAGAGTGCAAACAGCAGGGGATGGAGGGAGGCACTGCACCACTGCAGCTGCACCCAAAGAGTGCAAACAGCAGGGGATGGAGGGAGGCACTGCACCACTGCAGCTGCAGCCCAAAGAGTGCAAACAGCAGGGGATGGAGGGAGCAGCCTGGGAGGGAGGCACTGCACAACCTGGAGCTGCAATGGGACACTGAACCCAAGGTGGAAATGGACCAAAACTTACAAAAGTGTGAAAACTCATGAAATGCCATCCATCTTGGGTGCAGCCTTGGCCAGGCTCTGGCACTGCCCAAGGTGCATCCTTTGAAGGCCTTTAACAAATCCCTGCTTTATTCATTTAACTCTGTCCAGCCTCTGTTCCAGGAAGCCTCTCAAGGAGAAGGAGCCCCACGTGCTGCTCCTCCTGCCATGGCATCCCTTTGCCATGGGAGTGTGGCAGCAACAACCCTGCAAAGCCCCCAAGAGCAGGCAGACAGGCTGCAAAGCTTGGGAGCTTAACAGTATTAAGAGGAATGTCTGAAGTCATGAATATTTGCCACACTAATCTAGCCTTTAATCTTCTCCCAGTAACACAAGGATACGCCATCATTATCCCAAAGGATCAACAGAAAACCAGAAAAAATCCCCAGAAAGCTCTTAAATACACAACAGCACGCTTTTGTTTTGTGAAGATAACTCTGGTCCTATGCTTAGACGGTGCTGCATCGACATTCACAAGTCTTCCCAGTTAGTTTTTAGTCTCTGAGCCACGAATAATTCATTAATTAGTGAAAAGGGGACTTCAAGACAGCCAACACAGCCAAGAAAAGCAGCCCTTAAACTGTATTTATTCAGCTAAGTGCTTCAATAGAATTATTTGGAGAAAATATCAAGAGTCTTTACCTAAAAATTACTTTTCTCCTCTGGTCTTCTGAGACTGAACTATACTGGCCTTGTTCATGTAATCCCGGATGGCACAGAGGATCAGCATCAGGAGAGGGCTCTGGAATCTCCCTCTGGACTGTGCCAGGCCACGTCCTCAGTGCCTGCCCCGAGCTGTGCTCCAGGGACAGCACTCGCAGGGAATATTCCTCAGGGAATCACAGGGAGCTCCTTTGGATCAGAGACTGGAGAGGAAAAGTCCCTGTGTGTTGAAAATATGGGAAATCTGCTGCTCACACCAGCAGCTGCCTTTGTGTTCTGCACCTGCAGCAGGAGAGGAGTGAACTGTCCCTCTGGGGCAGGAGGAGCAGAGAATGGAACAGAACAAATCCTGCAGGAACTGCCCTGTCTAGGGGGAGAGCTCAGGGTGACCTCTGCTCTGCCCTCCCTGTTCTTCCACGTTCATTGTGCACAAACTCCAGCGGGGGTGAAAGGAGCACATCCCAACCTCTGCGGAGCAGAATATCTTAATGATTACAAACAATTATTTATAATTACCTATATTTATAATTATAAATGTAATTATACAGATGTAATTACAAATGCCTGGTGCAACTGTAATGGGGATGTCTGGCTGCTGGAATCAGCTGCACTGAATGTTCTGGCACTGCTGGATCCCCACCCCAAAGGCCTGCGGGAGTGAGGGGGCTCTGACATCTCCTAACACCTCCCACCTCTATTTCCTCCTGCAGCGACAGGCTGGAGCTGCTGTGTGACCTTGAGGTGTCCTGCATGGTGCTGGGAAATGGCCTTGCCAAGGGTGACACCTTTCCCTGCACGCTGCTGTCCAAACCCATCCATCCAGCCCCACACACCTGCCAGGCAGTGAGGGGTGCTCATGTTTCTCTGGAGGCTCTCTCTGAGCCATCCCAGGGTATTTTACAGAAGAATTAACTGGCACAATCCTTCTGGGAAGGGAACACAGCCTGTCAAACCCCTCAGGCAGGAGAGGAGCCCTGGGGACACGTGTGGCCCTGGCAGCACAGGGGTGGCAGGTCCAAAACTCCCAAAATCACAGCAAAAAGATTCTTTAGACCTCGTGGCTATGAGGATCTGCAGAGAACAAAACAAACCACAGAATTCTCCTCTTTTGAGGAGAACTTCTAAAAAACCTAATCACAGTGAGAACAAATGTCAAAATGCCACATTTGGATGACACAAAATTTGCCTTTTTTCACAGAGCTCCTCAGAAACCATGACTTATTGAAATCAATACTTCACAATCGACTTTCCCTTACAGGCAGAGATTGAATTATCAGAAAAACCAGTGCAGAGCTACCTGAGTCCTCCACTGTGCTCTTCACTGGAGCATTTTTGATCCAAAGCCTGTATGACACACGTGGACTGGGCTTCTCTCTCATCCAATAACACCCTGTTAAAATCCATTTACAAATGAGCTGGCCTTCCTATCTGTCAGTCTTTCTGCCATGGGCTTGGATGAACCCTGTCTAAATGCAAAGACAGATCTGTAAAGTTCTTCAGTTCCCCCCTTGAATCTGGGCAAAAACAACAGTTCCAGCTCATGCATGAAAGGTAAGTGACAAACTGCAGAGTGCTGCCATAAGTCTTCTGTCGTACCTTAGGATTTTTCTCTTTTTGTTTGTTTTTTCAACATCTTCCCTCAGGGCTGTGTAGATACAGAAAAACATGCCACAGTGAAAGAAGAGAAAAACACAGCAAGAGTGGGAAAAGGTTTCTATCTTCACTTCATCACAAGAGAAGTTTCTGTAAAAGCTATGTGTGACATAAAAATATATCCCCAGAATCACAGAAAACCTATACATCTGACTCTTTTACTAGAAATTATGAGTTCTCTTTCCTAACCAGAAAATTTACAGGTGCCACACAAACAGAAACTGCTTCAGGAATGTGCTTGGAAAGGAAATGATTCCATTAAAAATGGTGCTTTGTTAAAAATCCCTAGAAAAATGGATGGGAAAAGGCTGTGCAAAAATGCCTGGAAGAAGAGGCAGGGGAAGCAAAAGGAAAACCAAGTGATCAGGTAACCAAGCAGGCAGAGAGCACCAGGGAGTGCCCCTGAATGAGCTGGGTAAAAATGGACTGCAGTATTCAACGTGCTGCAGGCTCAGGCCCATCCTTTGCTGTGGTTGCCACCCAGCCTGGTTGAGGAAGCAGAGATTTTCTTTGAATTTTAGTCACAGTGCCAGGCCCAAGGGGGTTTGCTCAGAGGGACAAGATCAGAGAGCAACCACAGAGCTGCAATCCAGGTGTGAACATTCCACGCACACACTCAGAAATTCCTTTCCCATGAAACCCCAGCTCCCTCCCTTACTTTCATCTCCTACTTGCTAGAGCTACAAAAGAACAAGTTGATGTGAAGAACAGATTTCATTTCTTAATTAATGCACAATTTTTCTTTGTGCTGCTGTTCTCTGGAGACGCTTCCTCCCCATCCCCACTAACCAAACTGCAAACCAGTGCTGTGGCTGCCACGTTTCTGCCCTGGCAGAGCACAAGTCCCGTGCAGCATTTGCATCCCAGGCATCCCTGCTGCAGGTGCTGCACTGTGCTTTTATTCCCTGTGCAATCAGCACTGAAGGCTGAATAGATTTTGCCTTTATTTTCTGTAAGAGGCTCATGCTCCCTGCTTCTTTTAAGTTTTTCTTAATAGTGGCTTCTCAGCTGACATCACATGGATTTTTTCCCAATGTTTGTGCTGCAGGTGCACTTTGGAGGCTGTGGTAGGACAGCTGTCATCTCCTCCTCTGCAGCTTCACTTCCTATTTCATCCTGAAATCTTCAAATAGTTTCTAGCTTTGATCTCCCACTTCTGTGGCAAAGGAGGGTTTGGTGAAGTTCTGTTTGGGATTTTAACCACGCTTGCTGCCAAAACCCATACACATTTGTCCGTCCATTTGGCTTATTCTGAGATTATTTCATATTCTTGCCAGGATTTCAAGGAGGGCTCCTGAGTTTTAAGGAAATTCTCTCTGCTGCCAGTAGTCTCATCTTTATGGCACGACACCCCTGCAGCAGGGGGCTCTGAATCAGTTTGTGGTACCAAAGCCAGCAGCTCTTTTAACTCTGTTAGAGTCTCATGTTTCATGCAGGGCAGAGATGCAGCCCTGTTGATTTCACTTGAGAGAGGACCCTTCTTTGTGGCAGTGAGAAGTTTGGTTTCCACCCTTTCGCTGCCTTCTCTGCAGCCCCTGCAGCTGCTGAAGGTCTCCTCAGTGAGCCCCTGCTCAGTGCAGGGCACCTGCACCTCTTGATTCAGCAGCTGGGGCCATTCTCCTGCAGATGGGCTCTGCCTTCCAGGGCCCATGCACGCTGCCCCTGCAGCTACACACTGCACTTCAGGGGATCACGCAGGAAATATTTTATTCAACAGCCCAAGCTCACTTCTGTGCTCCCGTGCTGCTGGAAAACACACTGGCACTTGGAGGGTGCACCTCACACACCTGGCAGCACCTGAAAGGAGCTTCCAAGAGCCTTGGAAAGGATTTGGTGCGAAGGATGCATTTCTTGTGAGGTGAAAAGCCACCCCAGTTGTGACAGATTGTGCTCATGGGCATCTCCTGCTCCTTGGAGAGCAGCACATGCACAGACCCTGCAGCTACAGCCCAGGCCTTAGGAAAGGCTGCACCAGCATTCCAGGAAGGGATGAGCTGCTCCAGTAAAATTCCTGCTTTTCAGGATACCTTCTGTTTCTTTTCCTTACTTCTCTTCTTGCCTGTCAGTCTCACCCCAGCCTTCTTTATTTAGAATCACCTTCATTTTCAGGTACCACAGGCTTTTCCCTGAGCTTGCTGCAGCTCTTCCTTAACTCCCAGTGACAGACAGAAAAAGAATTATTTGAAAGACAGGCAGCAGCAGCCCCCTTCAGGATCTTCAGCCTTCAGAACAGATCCCTGACTCACACAAGGTCAGCGGCCTTCTCTGAGGAGCCACACTCCTGTACAAAACCATCTGTGCATTCCTCAAATGGGCCAAAGCTTGGAGGCATCTTCTTACAAGAATTAAGGGGATCAAAGTTGGCAATAATAGATTTTTCCTCAGCAGAACTGGTTACACGAGATGAAAATATCAATAATAACATAAGGCGGTGAAACAAGGCGCACTGTCACGTTTGTGAGGAACAGAAGGTCTCAGCAAATGGCTGTCTGAGAGATTTCAAACCCTCCAACAGCACTGCAAACTGCAAACAAGCTGGGACTTCAACAATCCCAGTGCTGTGGAATCCACCCCTGTGGGCGACATCCACCCTCTGTGGGCAACTTCCACCCCTGTGGGCAACTTCCACCCCTGTGGGCGACATCCACCCCTGTGGGCAACATCCACTCCCTGTGGGCAACATCCACCCCTCTGGGCAACTTCCACCCCTGTGGGCAACATCCACCCCCTGTGGGCAACTTCCACCCTCTGTGGGCAACATCCACACCCTGTGGGCAACTTCCACACCCTGTGGGCAACATCCACACCCTGTGGGCAACATCCACACCCTGTGGGTGACATCCACACCCTGTGGGCAACATCCACCCCTGTGGGAAACATCCACACCCTGTGGGCAACATCCACCCCTGTGGGCAACATCCACACCCTGTGGGTGACATCCACACCCTGTGGGCAACTTCCACCCTCTGTGGGCAACTTCCACCCCCTGTGGGCAACATCCACACCCTGTGGGCTCTCTCTTTGTTCAGTGGCAGCACCAAGGAGAAGCCTCCCAGGGCCTGAGCTCTCCGCAGCAGCCCTGCTGATGGATCCTCCCCATGGAAACGCAATCAGGACCCAGCTGCACCCCTGTGGTTCTCCCTGTGTCACCAAAAGCCAGCCCTGGCGCTCTGCAGGAGCAGGGTGGCTCTGGGGGGATGCAGAATGGGCTGTAAGGAGGACACACAACCCTGCCCTAGGGGTCCAGGGTTTGCAGCTGCTGTTCCCCTTCTACCCTTTTATTCCTTCAGCGTCGCTTTGCCTCTGCTCTTTGTCCTCAGATCCTGATCTTCACTCAGCAAGTTTGAAAACATTTGCTTGGCATTTGTAGTGCACAAACTGTGCCTAAAAACACAGCAATGGAGCATTTACTCCAAGGAAAGATTTTCTCATTTCACTCTCATAATCTCTCACGCTAAACTCACTGCAGGTTGGGGAAATCTGAAAGTCTCCAGCTCCTGTGAGGCAGGAACCATTTAACTCTGCAGATCTCCAGTATGGGTGTTTTGAAATCTTTTATTTGTGGGGCGGCAATAAAAGATGTGGAGAGAAAATCTCCCCTGGCAACATGAACTCTTGAAAGGCCCTTTCAAAGCAAACATCCCAGCAGTAAGAAATACTCCAGCACACTGCATTCCCATCTTCCCCTTCCTCCCCTCTCTGCCTCCCCAGCCTGTGCTCTTTGCACTGGAATAATAAATTTCTTTGTGCCCCATCTTACAAAAGTGTTTCACATCACCTCCGTGCACTTGGCTGGGGAAGTCCTCACAATCACAGGTTGTATTCTATCACACAGTATTTCATGTTTCTTTGAAGCCAAGTGTTATCAGCTGGCCACGTAATAATCAGTTTTGGGGAAAAAAAAAAAAATGATTGTATTCTGAACTACTGATTGCATCAAATGGCAGCTAGATTGTGAGACAGTAATCATGCTGAGCTCAGGCGATTAAAAACTCACTTGGAAAATTGGTGCTTGCTGAGCCTTTATGGGAAGAAATGAATTAAGGAGGGAAACAATAAGGAAGGGCATACATTAATTTGGCTCTGCAGTGCATAATGCTGATTGTAAGAGATCTAAGGAAGAACTGTGTGTCTTAAGGATTTCCTCTTATGTTTCCAGAAGGAAACCTGAGAGCCACCCGAGGGGGATTGCAAATTAAATCCTAACAGTAATCTCAGGAGCAGCAATTGGAAAAGAGGAAATAAATAAACAATATAAATAGGAGCTAGCATTTCCTGCTAGGAACTTCTCTTTGGTGACAATGCCTGTCACACGAAGGAGTCCCTTGCTGGCAGTCCTGCAGTCCCATCCCTCCCCGTTCCCTGCTGCTGCTGAGCTGCCCTGGGGTTTGCACAAGGGGCTCAGTGCAGGATGAGCTGCCTGGTGGCTGCATTGCAGCCAGCCCTGTGGGGCTCCCGTGCAGCTGCAGGGCTGCAGGGTGGGCACTCATGCACAGCACTGGCACACAGGGCTGAGCACACTGCAGGCGCTCTGAATAATCCATCAAATAAATGCCCAGACCCGTGCCAAGAAGGGAAATGTTCCTTTCACAGCCTGTCCCTGACACCTCCACCAGGTCTCTCTCTGCTCATCGTCCCCTCTGGCTCACAGGGGATTTTGGGCCAGGCTGACACTGCAGGGAGATTCCATCCTGCAGCCCAGCAGGCTCCATACCCACACCTATGGCTTTGGATGTTTGCCTCCCCCTTTGCTGCCAGGCTCTGCCTTTGTACCATGTTTGGGGTTGACTCTAAACTTCCATATCTTTAAATGAAATCAAGTTTTTGCCATTCCGTTGCGAACGGAGCTGCAGCAGATGTAAAACCAAAGTGCAGATCAGCTGTCTGGAACACCAAGGGCACTGAGGCTGCTGCAGCCTGGGCTGCAGAGATGCCCTGCCAGAGCCAGGGCTGGGAGCTGACTGCCCCCACTGAGCACGATGCCCATTTGTTCTGGAACCGTGGAGCACTTCCAGTGCTTTTCCTCAGGAGAAATTCATCAAAGGAGTAAAACTCAGCAACTTAATATTAACAAAAAGTGATTCATTTTCACAGTGAATTCGGTGGAAAGCTGCTTAATTCCCCAGCCAAGCGTCACAGAGCTCCAAATCTGCCCCTCAACTTCTTCTTGAACAGATGCAAACTTTCAAGTTTAATTGCCACTTAACACCACTGATATTTTAAAATATTTACCTGGACCACTCTCCAACAGGACTCACAAAAACAACTCTAGCAATTCAACAAGTCTTGGATGTGGGAGTAAATGTCTTGGTACAGCGCCATGAGTATAAATCAGACCTTAATAATTGACAGCACAAAACAAAATGCAAAATCCTGACATTTAGTTAACCATTGAAGCCACTGCTCAGACGGAAGCTGAGGCACCCTCTCCCCAGAGAGTGCAATTAATTGGAAGAAGAGAAAAACCACACCCCAGTGCAACTCTGCCATACTTCAGGCAAATGGAAAAAGAAATCCATTTATAACTTCACTTTGTTCTTTCGTCCTCATTTAATGAATTGTCTGACTCAATAACCCAGCATTAAGCACAATTCTGTAAGGCTGGGTTTTCCCCATTCCCCTCAGAATCCCAATCCAGCCTCGGTGTTAATTCTCCTCCTGTTCCTGATCCTGTGAACACCAAACTAGCTTTCACTCTGAATTCCAGCTCCATATAATGAGAATGCAAAACCATAAATAACTAAAAACCTAGCAAGAGAAAGCCTGCCTTTGCCCACAGAGGAGAAAAGGAGCTGGTTGCTGTCAACAGTAGCTGCTTCTTCTGTCAAATAAATTAACTGTACTTCAAACTGATGGTGCCACGTCAGCTTCCTCATCTCCCATTCCGTATCTCAAGGGAGAGCATCTCAGAACACGTTACTAAAACAGGTGTGGGTGAGCTAAACCACAGAAACAAACACCCGAGCTGCCTTCAAAACCCAGCTGTGACCCACAGAGCAGGGGGAATGCAGAGCTTTGGCTGCTGCCGGGGCAAATCACTGCTGAGCTGCCTCAGTGCTGCAGACAGGTGGAGATACCCTAAAAGAAAGGCCTCATAAAATAGGGTTCAGGGCCTGCTGCTCTAGCTAAGCTAGCAGGCAGCTTGTAAGTTCCCATGTGAAAAAATCAGAGGAATGACATCCAGCTTGCACAACAATCTATTCTTGTAGAGAGAAAGAGGTTGTACCTGTAATAACAAAAGATCTGTCCCACGAGAATGAAGAAAATATGTAAACTATGAGTGAAGAAAGTATGTAAACTCACCATAAATAGAGAGATTTGATGGATATACACACGGGCCCTTTACCAGTGAGTACACTGAGTTTCAGTGGATTGTTAGACAATTAGATTTAACACGCTGCCTTCTGATATTTCTGATAAATATGAGCTTTGTGAATAAAGAATTGGCTTTTCTGCATGAAGAAACAGAGTCCAGTCTGGGATTCAGTGCTGGGTGAGCATTTTCACACAGGTGGGTGCTGCCCCAGGCCCTGCTCTGGGTCAGGAGGGGATGCTCTGCACCCGTGTGCTGCCCAGCCCCACTTCCCCAGCTCCCACATCAGGGAAGAGAGCAGAGAAAGGCTTTGCTCCCATGCAGAGCTGACAGCTAATGGCTGCTTTAACTCTCACACCAGCAAACCGTGCCCTCTGCCATGTCCCTGTCACTCCCCTGCCTGTCTCACACTGGCATGACTTTAGCTGAGAGCACAGCTTGGCCCCAGGGTTTTGATGACAACGAGAATCTGAATTAATTTGCCCAGCCAGAATGATAGTTCAAGAGGTGTAAAAGCCTCGGAATCATGAGGGTCACAGAGCTGCAATTAGAATATTTAAATGGCCAGCTAGGATAAAGTTTACAAAGTAGAGTTTACATCCTACAGAATCTGGAGAAAAAGCCTGTAGAAGTTTGTCGTTTTCTCCCAACAACAGCTACTTATTGCTGCTTTTGTTGAGCGTGGACTGAGCTGTTTATTTACTCGTGCATTTCTTAGTATGAAATACTCAGAGTTTATCCCAAGCAATGCCATGGTTCGGGTAATGATTGTTTCCCAGGCCTGGGATCCGCGCCCTTTGCATTTCTGCTCTCAGAGCAGCCAAATGCTAAGCCATAGAATTGTTTTCTTCCTCTGAAGTAGCAGCTGGTGCCTTGGAAGACACCATAAGCATCTCTGCCGAAATCTGTGTAATTGCACATGTCGGTGTGGTCTGCTCTGAGCGAATCCTTCTCCCAGACAAAACACTGTTTTCTCAAGCTGGCTTTGAAGGCTGTGTGTGTTCAAATATAGCTTCAGGAAGGCACACACATATATTTTGCTATAAACTGTGTACAACGTTTGCTGTATACAGAATATTAATGCCTCAATATGTGATTTTGTGCGACTGCCTCGCTGGCATCCTTACTGCTCTACACGGAGCTGGTTTGTGTGCAAATAGAACCCCAAACACAAAGTTTTGGCTCGGCACAATCCTAAAACAATACAGATTTCCACCTGTTGCCGCAAGAGCGTTTGAAGCTGAATCTTTATTATGCACTAAGTGGCTGTGGTCCTCTGTTCTGATCATACTTTGTCAAGCTAGAAAACTAATTAGCAGAATCTGGTGACCTGGATGTCAGAACCTCTGATATTTCAACAAAGAGCAAAATCCTTAATTCAACAGCAGACATATTGCAGAGGGATCTGATGTGCTCTCCTGCCCACCCATAATGACTCACAAAGATGAACTTTGTCTGGGGGCAGAGAGAATGGGCTTTTTGTCCAAAATCACCAGAAATTGTAAGGAGCTCTAATTTATAAGTTTGATGAATTGCAAACAGCTCGATGATAATTCATTATTGCCCTACCTTAGGCATATCTGCCTACAGATCCAAAAAGCAAGATGTTGAACAAGACAACTCTCTCTGGCCAATAAATCCTCCTGGGACAGGAGCGTCCCTGTCATCGCCATGGCACTGCTGAGACACAGACAGCACCAAACCAGAGCTCCTCAGTCCAAAACACTCCTCAGCTCCCAGCCATCCTCCTGCTCAGCTCAGGAATGCTCCCTGCCATCAAGCTCCTGGCCCTGCCAGGCACCAGGGGTGTCATTATTTCAGGAGCCGTGCCATGCTCTGCAGAGCCCGTCCCTGCCAGCTCCTGGGGACAGCTGGGCACGGAGCTGGCACTGACCTGTGCCTGGCACCGAGCAGGGGAGATTAAAAGGACAGGATGGACAGGGAGAAGGGCTCACCAAATGAAACACTCACACTTGCAAAGCTTTCTCAGCACACAGCCCCAGCCTGGCCCTGCTCTGGGGCAGTGACTCTGCAGGGCTGCCAGTCCTGAACCGTTCCACTGAAGAAAAAGATCACTTAGAAAATAAGATCTGGTTCAAAATTCATGGTGCAACAAGCCAAGTGGCACCAAAGTAAATCCATCACATAAACAAGCAGAGAGGGTTTTCACTACTTCCAGGAAGAGTTTGGCCTCCTGGAGGAAGGTAATTTCTGCACGAGTGACCACAAAATAAAGCTGTGAGGTAATATGGTGATAGGTACTCAAAAATATGATAGATGGAGGAACAAGATTAGCTCTGCTTTATGTACAAGTCCATCACATTCTTGATCACACACTTTAAAGGCAAAGCAGCTGCAGAAGCTGCAAATTACAAGCTCTGGCTTTGTTTTCAGAGCTGCTGCATAAATAGCTGTATTTAACAACTCCAGGCAGGCTCTTCTCTCTGCAAATTGTCCTAAGAATGTGCTGGGAGTCTGCAGCAAGGAATTGTTCTCAAAAATTCAGTGTCATCTAAACTGGAGAAGCTCAGTATCCCTCCATTTCCCTGTTTGTTTCTTGCCCATGGATCCCTGTTGCAGTTTTTGTGCTGGGGTTGGAGATCTCTGTGCCCGGGGCTGTTGGGTAAGGTCCTCGGTCACTCATCTGCTTTGTCTGGAAGAGGGAAGAACTCTCCTCAGATTTAATCTGTTTCAGCTATTACCTCTCCTGCCTTTGTTACACTGTTTTTTCCTGCACATTAGATAAAGCCTGGCTGCCTGCTGCCAGGGAAATTAGGTCTTCTATTGTTTTACCATTAATTATGGAGAGTTCAAGATAAGGTTTGTGTTCCAAAAGTAGAGGGCAGGAACGGTTTGAATTTTACTTTCATTATAATTAGACAGGAAATTATGAAAAGGTGAAAAATAATTCATTGAAGAGCTTTCCTCTAGCAAGATAACAGGGAAGGCACATTCTGGCACAGATGGAGTTCACAGGGTATTATTGAACACCATTGTTCTCAGCCTGCCTGTGCTGGGCACGGGGAGCCTGCTCCCACTGATTCATCTGTGGGCACAAATGGGCAGGGGAGGCCCCTGGCTCCCTGCTGTCCTGCTGAGGGCCTTTTCTCCTACCGAAAAAAATAAAATAAAATAAAAACCAGGCTCAATTAGTCCATGGTGTAAGGCATTGAGTGACTGCAGAGATTAATTGGAACGATCAGTCACTTTCTGTGTAACTTGCAAAGGACGTGGAGTTATGACTAATGGAAGGATGAATTAATTGGGCAGCTGTCTGCTTTCAGTCGAGCACTACTGAGATAAACATTTGGGCTAAGAAGCTGTCCTCATTAGACTTTCTTCATTTGATGCTGATGGCGATGTTTACAACTACCACGAGAGTCCAGAGTCTTCAGAATTCCCCTTGGTGTGGAATTGCTGCAGCTCAGGCTTTCAAAGGCACTTTTACAAAGGAGGGCACGAACCTCGCCTGCAGCTTCTGAGGGAAGGCTGGCCCTGCCAAAGCCCCTCAGGCTCCATTTCCTCTGCAATAAACCGTCTGCAATCAACCTGCTGCAATCGACCTCTGCCACGCTTCCACCATCTCTTCCTTTCCAGCTTCACAACCCGATTATTTATTTAGGGTTTGCAGGAAAAGCAGGACACAGGGACAGAGGTCCTGGAAGAGAGGAGTCCCTGGCAGGAGACCACTGAGGTGAAGGAGGTGAAGATGAGGATTTTGGCCATTCAGAGTCAACAGAAGCTTTAGAAACCATATAATGCAGGAGGAGGGGAGAAGGATGAATTTCTCTCCTTGTTAGCAGATAAGGAAGCGAGATTCCAAGGGGAATGAGTGATTTACCCACAGCCACCCAGGAAATCAGCAAGAGATATGGAAATTAATGCTGAGAAGCATTTCAGTGCCTTAATCATAAAGCCAGTCTTTTCCCTCAAATGCCAACAGCATTAAACGTTCCTTTTAAATAATGGAAGAAGACTTTCCTTGACTTACAGGAATCTTTCCATCCAAATATTTTAGAGGGCAGCCAGTTCCAGTGGAAGGGCTGGTCAGTATTAGAATTTCTGTCCAAATTTAGGAAGCAGGGATTGGGAAGAACTAAAGCCAGTTCAGCTGTCAGATTCCTTTGAGGATCAAATGCTAAAAACACAAGGTCAAAAAACCCTGGGCGTGTTTTATTCTATTTAGCACTAATTAGGTATGCTTTGGAAAAAGGGGCTGAAATATTCTCTCCTTGGGAAGCTGTTAAACTGGTAAATGGCTGAGAACAGGGCAGATTCCCAGCTCTGGCACACAAATAAATCCCTTGTTCATCTCTTTGCCCATCTCGGAGCAGCTTCAGGTCGCTGCCCAGAGAAACCCATTTTGTGTAAACACATGAGAGCCTGGGTGGAAGCCTGTTTTTATTTAATCTAGCTTCAATTCACTGCCTTAACTGAAAATAATGATGTTAGAGCAGTGATCAAAGAATTGTCTCATTAATTGGCTATTAAATCATTAGCTATTAAACAGAAATAAAAGGTTAAGAATGCAACACTCTTATTCTGCCCAAAAGAATAGGAATATGTCTCCAGCATCAAAGAAACAATAAAGGCAGAATTAAGAGTGAAAAGAAGCTTAAGATAAGGCAATTAGATCCAAAATGCCTGACAACTCTCATTAGAGGGTTTAGCACTGCAACCTATACGGAAAAGGCAACAGAAATTCAGAAGCAAAGTCAATATTGACTTTACCAAAGGGGCTTGTAAACGGAATATGCATTTTTCTGAAAAAATATAGGCACATAAACGCTGTACTAAATTTTAACTCGGCTAATTAATTGTTATGGATTCAATCTTGCAACCAATACATATATTTGCAGTTAAAAAATTATGCCTGAACAGCATTTGGTCTCAGTAATTTGTGACTGAAATCATGCAAGTATGCTGCAATTTTCACAAAAATAACATTACTCCCCGTTTCCATCACCAGGATGAGGCAATATCAACTCCACAAAGACCACATTCAGACCTCTTGGGTTTGTTCACCATGTCCAAATGTTTGAGAGATGGGTACCAGGCCTGGGAGAGGAGCACTGCCTACTGTCAGTGATTTGAGACCCAAATAATTTCCTAAAGCAGGTAAATGAAGACCAGATTTCTATCAAATCATTACCACAAAACATTGGAAATCCTGTCTGGTTCAGTCCAGTATCCTCAAAGTACAGCAAGTCCTAGAAACTCAATGAATAAAAACACAAGTCCCCACACAGCAGCTTTTGGATCTGGTTTTCTGAAGTGAAAAAAGAAGACAGTCCCAGCAATGTGTTGATGATATACAACTCAGTGCTTGAGTTTATAATATACAATTAATTGACCACGTTTATCAGCTGATAAATAATAGTCACTAATCGGATAACAGCTGTATGCTACACAGAAAAAAAATGTAAAGAATAGCAACATTTATCAAGGCAGTTTTTTCCTTTAACAATTAATCTAGTTATAAACAAAGATATTCCTCCATGTTCCTCTGGTAAGAACCTTCAAAGAAATTTGGTTTCCAGAAAAAGAAAATGGGATTTTTTTCTTTCTCTATCTGATGCCTAAGGGAAGATATGGAACCCATAGGTAATACCAAAAACACCCACCCATACAGAATTCTCTGTAGTCAATTTTTAGGTTCATCTGAAACAAGAACACCCCCAAATCACATAATAAAACAAATTAATGTATTCAAGATATTCAAAAGCACCTCTTTTATGTTGAAAAGTAATAATAATACTAATGAGCTGAGAGCTGAAAGCCATGCAATGGTGTCAGGAGTCAGGCAGGCAGACAAAGTCACATCAACACAATTTTCATCGCAATGTCAGGGGGACAGAGCCACTTGAACACAATATTTAAACAAAACCCACTAAAACACAGCACAACATTGTTTAAAAGCTCACAGCTCTCATTTTAAGGCCTTTTGCAATCTGGTTGTTATTTCCTATCCCTGTCCCTCTCTACAGGCGTTGGTGCAGTTCAGGATGGTTCATCATGAGGAACTCCTGACTGGAGACGCAGCCAGAGCACGGAGGAAACTTCCTGCCCCCTGTGCCAACATTCTGCTTTGTTGCTGTGGAACCATGGGCAGGGCACAGCCCCAGAGGAGCAGAGACCCCTCTGGGAGGAGCTGATCTCCCTCCCGGGGATGCATCAGCCCCCTCAGCCCTGGGCACAGGAACACCTGGGCAGCTCTGACCAGCCATGGGGCCCCGCAGCGCCTCTGGGAGCTCCCTCCTCACCACCAGGGCAGCAGCCAGCACGGGAACGACCGGCTGATGGAAAACCCCAGCGTGGGGGGGCTGGAGGAGAAAGAAAAGATGCAAACTCGTGCGGGTGCCTCACCTTGACGACGTCTTCGTCGGCGGATCTGCACTCGGTGGAGTCCGAGACGTCCACCACGGAGCCGTCCTCCTGCACAGCCACCACCTTGACTGGCACAGCCACCATTCTGCCTGTCAGGATGGCTGTGTTGAGGATTTCTGTGTCCTGGGGGCACACACAAACACAGGAGGAGTGTTAGAGCAGCACAGCACCACGAGAACGTCACAGGGGTCATGGCAGGGACAGGCTCAGGGATGGGACCCTCCCTTGCACGCACCCTTCCGGCTCCCTGCAATGTTTTAGCAGCTTTCTAAGCCAAAAGCTGCACCAGGAGCACCAACCCTGCTTCTGACAAACGTGGGTTTACTCCTTTTGAGCCCATGGACAGGTCTGGCTGAGGGCAATGGCATCTGTAAGCACTGCTCTGCTCAGCAGGATCTCCAGGGCATCAGCAGCTCCTCCCAGCCCTTTGCCCCAGACGGTGCCCGTGGTTTGGGAGGTGATTATCCACCACCACAACAGCATTTCTTCCTTCCTGTTCCAGCTAACTCCACTGTGAGTCGACCATTTATTTCCATAAACACATTAGGAGAAAAACTGTGCATCCCTATACAATTTTTTTAGTCTTTCCTCAACAAAATCCCACCTAGAGACGCTTAACCACGTTTGTCTGTAATCCTGATGAATTCACAGTGCTGGCACTCTAATGACTCCATTACACAGCCTTCCTCTCTCTCTCAGTTTGATTAATTACTCCAAATGAGTTGCTACAGAGCCCTCTGCCTGGCATAGGCAGCTCCAGGCTGGAGGGGAGCAGCCTCTGCAGAAGCAGTGCTGACTCCAGCCCAAAAGCTGACACACAAGTGGGGCAAGGAATGATCTGGGATTTCACAGGGATTCATTCTGCCCCCCTCAAAAAGCCTGCAATAGGAAATACTGCTCTGAATCAATCCCTTTTCATTTTTCAACTTCCCTAAAACTAATTGCTTGCCACTTGAGGGGGGGGGGGAATAAAAAAGTTGCTTCAAACTAATCTAACTTTAAATTCCATTATTAGAATTGGTGGAAGAAGGCATGGATTTTAGTGAAAAATTTGATGGCAGCTTGCATAGGGAGATATATTCACTATCATTTGCTCTGGCTGCTGGCTGGATTGATAGAGAGTAATGGGCATTGACCACAGGCTAAGGACAGCTGGAGAAGACCAATAAATACTTGCAACTAAGATGTATTATTAATCAATATTCGGAACCTTCCACAAAAAGCGCCCTGAATTAAATGAGCTGCAGCACTAATAACAGCAGGGCCAGCCACCTCCATCCAAGAGCTTTATGGGCAGGCACAGCCCAGAACAGCATCCAGCACACACCGGAGTCCATTTCTGCTCAGGACAGCTCTGAAAGGATGTGCTCAGCGTCACACTCAGACTTGAATGTGATTTAAGAGCCATCCTGAGCAGAGAGGCTTTTTGGATAACACCTCAGGAAATAAGGAGAGGCTTTGTTCTGCTCTCTGCGAGGCACAAACCAGATGTTCTACACAGTAAATGACTGTCTAGTTTTTGTTTCTGCTGAACGGGCTCATTTATAACCAGCTGCCAGCCAGGAGAGAGGGACACTGGCAAAGAGAGGAGTATGTGACAGAAGTGGAAGTGTGAAAAAAACAACTGAAAATCCTTTACAAAGACTGAGATTTGAACAAGGGTGAGGAGAAAATGCACTGCCAGGTGGAAGAAAGCACTTAGGTGCACCTCACGTGGAAAAAGGTTTTATAAGACAGCAAAGAGAAACTGAAGGTAATTCATCCACAAGTCAGAGAAGAGGTAGTTAGATTTCACCACTGCAAACACCCCATATATCCTAAGCCCTCAAAAAATCAGGTATTTGATGAAGGCCTGGTGGTCCTGGGTCAAACAGCTTGTGAAGAGCAATTCTCCAACATTCTCCAGCAATAGATGGTGTTCTTCAATGCGTCTGGGGAAAATCTATTTTGGCCAAGGTCACAAACGATGAGCACACAACAAATTCCACTTCCCACCTCTCTGTTAGCACAGCTGTGAGCTGCTCCAGGTCAGGCAGGCAGCGCCTGTGTCAATCACAGCCTGATCCAAAGCACTGGGGAGTCGGGATTAAACAGCACTGAGTCAGGATTAAAGGGCTCTCTGCACCTTGCTGGGCTGGAACCAGCTCCTCAGCAGGCCTGATCCATTTCCCGTTTGTTTTCTGTGCTGTTTGTTCTCTCAGCTGGGTGTTGACCATCCTGTGTGGCACAGCACAAGCCTCCAGCCCCCTCTGAAGCCGGAGTGCTCTTTAGCTGCCAGAGCTGCACTCAGACCTTGATGCACTGAAGGACAAGGTGAAGTTTATAAAGGCATTTGCATTCCTTTCATGAAAGATGAGCATGAGACAAGCACAGGCACCAGAACTGTCCTGAGCTTCCCAGCACATCCAGGAGCCCACCGTGCTAATTAGCTGGTGCAGCCCCACACAC
The DNA here is from genome assembly GCF_015832195.1 of Motacilla alba alba. Lineage (NCBI taxonomy): Eukaryota > Metazoa > Chordata > Aves > Passeriformes > Motacillidae > Motacilla > Motacilla alba. The sequence continues at coordinate 12,496,701 of NC_052030.1, read as the reverse complement.
CCTGCACTGCACTGAGCAGCTCCACCACAGAAATCAATATCTGCGATGCCTGATGCCTGCAGTGAGTGTTACACAGACAGAACAGGCTGTGGAAAGGCCTTCTTAAGAGCTGCCTATTTATAGACTGCAAAAATATATTTCCTCAGAGGAAGAAATATGAACTAATTGACAGTCCAGTAGATTTATAAACAGACTTTTTAGTGGTTCTTCAACAAGTCATAACATTTCATCTAAATTCTGTAAAGCTTGGTTTGCATTTCCATGGCGGAGTTTCCTGCAGGAGAAGAGCTGCTGAACCTCAGCTCCCTGTGCTGGTGATTTCTGCCAGCATCTGGGATGTACAGAGGGCTCGTTGTGCTGATGGTCCTCCCTCGAGGCACACTGGAGCATCAGCACCAGCACCCAGGGAGCACCAGCACGATCCTCTGACTGGGGGCTCTGCAAGGCCCCGGCTGAAAAACTGGGAATCCTTGCCCATTTCTTTGGTTGAGGTCAGAACCTGACCAACTCCTTCAGCTCAGCAGCCTGGAGGGGTGGAAGCTACACATTCATATCACAGGCTCCATCCCTGAATAATAATAATAATTATTATTATGATGTGTGTTTATCTGCAGCTCCTACCTGACTGCATTAGCACTTCAGCAGAGCTCTTCTTAATTACAACTGTAACCTGCTAATAGCATTTCTTTGTTGTCTGAAGGAATCTACTTCTTATGCAGCCCAGGCTAAATTAAAATTTAATACAACATCAGGTCGCAACAGAACTAGGAAGCAAATGACAGCTGTTTAATTAAAACCTAAAGCTGATTAGATGGCACTACTGAGGGAAATACTCAAGAGGAAGAGCAGAAAACTACTGGAACTCAAGGCTGGGATAATGGCTTTATTTAAATATGAATCAAGGCTGCACACAGCCCTAGTAAATGTTTGACAACTGCTGGGCTTGGACAAATGTAGAGGAAAAGTGAATGGGAGATGTGTCAGGAGCCCCGAGAGAGCTGTGACTGCAAACCCTGCTGGCACCTGGGGAGGGACCAGGAGCTGGCATTGCTGGGCAGAGACTCCCAGGGGTAGGCACAAATCAGCTGAGGAACTCCAGGCTCCAATCTCTCAATAACTGTGCTTTAAACACCACCTAAACAGTGACCTAAAGGCTCCTTGGGCAGGTGACTCTGTGGCAGCTCCCCCAGCTCCACCGCGCAGCACTTTCACCCTCTTTTGGTAGAAAAATGAAGACGTGGAGAAATGGATGATGCATCTCCCAAGAAAGCAGCTCGGGGGCTGCACTCAGGTCAGCCCAGTGCTGATTGCTGCCCTGTGGGAGCAGCCAGAATCCTTCCCCAGAGCCTGGCAGCCCCAGCAGCCCGGCTCCCCTGACAGGTATCATCCCTGTGATTAATGCACCAGCTGCCTGCGTTTTTCTAGAGGTTAACAAAACATGCTACAGTACACTAAACCCAATAAACACTCCATTGTAAATCAGGAGGGAAACCTAAAGCCAGCCCTATTCCACTGACAAATGCTACAGTTAAATGCCTTTTGGCATTTAGCTGAAATGACTGTCTTTAGTGAGGAAGGCAGAGAGCTGGAACATTTGTCTGTAGAATTGCATTCCTTCATTATTATTTCTTTCCCCTGAGTGTAGCTCACGAAAATACATTTGTAATATTAGAAGGAGTCTTTTAGGAAGCAGTTCTTCTGCCTGGAAACGGCAGCTCTTAAAAAATGTAAATTACAGGGCAGATTGTGACGTGTGGGCCGGGCTAGGGGAGGGTTTTTTATTTGATAAATTATTCACCACCTTTTGCTTCAGATCAAAGAGCAAGGCAATATAAACCCATTAAGCAAGCTTAATATATAAATTAGATGCTTTGCTGAAATTATTATAATCCACAGCAATTCTGTAGTTTTCCCCCCTCGTGGCTGAATACCGTTTTAGGTTTCCAATACATATTAATGAAGCTTGGGTGTGAGAAAACTCCATTTTCCACCATTCTGTCAGGTAAGAGACAGCATTCAGTCACCCAAAGGCAAGAGCAAACAACTGGGATTATGTGGTTATGAAAGATCAGAAAATGTAAACAATTTTGCAAAGAGATGATATTCTTTGACCTTTTTTCCTTTCTCCTTTCCTTTCCTTCCTCCCTCCCACTAAAGGGCTGAGCTTCAGCTGCTTCCTTACTCTGCAGTCATAATTTCAGAGCAGCCACTTGTGGCATCAGCCATTCCCCAAGCTCTCAGGTGTCAGCACGAGTCCCTCACCCCACTCCAACACTCATTCCCCTGCTGTTTCCTGATCCCAGCCTGGAGCATCCCTGCCAGAGGGGTCAGCTCTGAGCGATGGACAATCCCAAACCCTGCAGCCCCTCGTGTCCGAGCTCAAGGCCATCCTCTGTCTCCTGGTTTCCCTGCACAAAGGTTTTATTTCCCGTGGGGTGGCCAGGCAGGTGCAGGTGCTGTGCAGCAGGAATTAGTGCAGATTGAACTTTCTCAGAGGTTCCTAATCACTGCTTCTCGCTGAACAATGGAGCAGCAGCCATTAGCCTAATTGAATATTATTCTAGGTGTGTACCAGTGCTGCAAAAACAATTTGCTTTAGTGCAAAAAAGCACGATCCAGAGACTCCAAGGCACAGTCTCCTTTCAGAACTTGTCTTTTTGCCATGGAGACACTGAAGGCAGCTCTGATCTTAGCAGAGTGTGCCTGGCACACAGAGCCAGCGGGAGGGGCAGCTCTCTCCTGGGTTCATGGAAACTAAAGCTGAGATTTACTCCATTTCATGTTTTTGACTAAGGAAATTCAGCTCATTGTGAGCTTTATGTAGGATGAACAAGAAAAACCTGCTGCTGAAGGTGAAACCTGATTAGACACACAGAGACTGTCATTTCTGTGACCTGAGGCAGTTTGGGTTTTTTTTTTTTCATAACTCAGAACAGATCTGCCCCCATTAAGCAAAGGTTCAGAACACAGCCTGGTGCACTTGGCAGAAGTAATTGCAACCTGTCAGGCAGAATCCACTGTGCCTTCTGCACGAGCAAAAGCCCTTTCCTGAGCCTGGGCTCAGCTTATTTCTCCTCAGCACATCACATCCAAACCTGCTTTGTGACACCATCGCTCTCAAGTGCACACCTGAGGCTGGAGGAGCTGGGGAGCAACTGTTGTGTGCCTGATTTTAAATGTCTGCAGAGAGGACAGGCAGCAGGAGCTCCTGACTCGTGTTTCAGGCCCTTTTAGCCCAGAAACACAGAGCCTAAAGTCAGCCTAAAAGTCTGGGGAACTCTGCCAGCCATTCACACTGGAATTTATGCTGCATTCAGAAATCTGTGCAGGGTCTAAACATTCTCCTGACAGGCTCAAGCCAGTCCTTCTCAACAGCAGGTGACTGGGAAGCATTTTAAAGCATATTTAGAGTTTCTCAGTTCATTTAACGATATTGGTTTTTTTTTTCCCTTTTTGTTCCAGAAAAACATAATCATGTTCTGACTTAATAAAATTGTGGCTCCGCTCTGACTGAAATCAAACAATATCCCCCTGCAAGTGGACACCAAATGAGCAGAGTTCTCTGCTCGAGAGCAGTGAGTGTACAAACTGATACACCAATGGCTGTTTTCAAATGGCCATGAAATAATTAATCTGAACATTCCTCAAAGGCATTGTTTTCTCCACAGAGAAGTCTAAGGAGGCCATGCCTTGCCATGGAACATAATTATCAGATTCACTTGAGTACCATCAGCAGTCAAAGATACAATTTTCTGGCTCTGTATGTTTGTCCCACAGGCTTAATAATATTTAACAACATCAGGGATGGCCGTTTGGAAAAGTTTCCTTCAGACACCTCTCTAACTCTTTTCCTACTCCTGATATTTCCTTCAGACTGGGTTGGAGGGAGGGTTTTCTAGAGGGAATTCTCTGCCACTGGTGCAGTGGGAGAGCTGGCAGCTCAGTGCCTTGAAAAGGCTTCAGTTTCACAAGAGCAAAACTGCAGGCACTGAAACATAAGGTTGTGGATCACGTGAGTTTAGCACTGCAATCTGTGTGCTCATCTTCTTCCACGAGCCCTACCTGGGCAGAAATCCATGTCCTTCTGTAAGAACAGCTGCTTAATGCCATAGAAGGATGCACAAATTAATTACAGCATGTCTACACCTCATCCCAACATGCTGCAGGAGCATCAGGAGGGAGCGTGCTCCTCGCCCTGCTTTGGACACGCTGCCTTGCTCCCTCCAGCCCTTCCCAGGGGCTGTGGCTCAGGAAATCCTATTTATGAGCAGGAAAAGGTCCTTGGGAAAGCAGCCAGAACACTGCAAAGTCCTCTGGGATCTCCTGATAGGAGCCAGCTGTCCAGCTGGACAGGGGGCAGGACAAGTGGGTTTTATGTCTTCCCCCCAGCACAGTTCAAACTCCGGCCAGGGCAGGATGAACATTGACTGTATTTGAGAAGTGCATGATGGAGGTCAGACTGAGCTCTGGGAGGTGCTCACCTTCACTGTCCTGCAAGAGGAGGATTTCATTTTCTGAAGAACATGGATCTGGCAGGAAAGACCTGTGCCTTACCCAGAGAATTGCTGGTTTTTATTCTTGAAGAGGGGCTGTCTTATCTGTCAGGACCAGACTGCTGCACTCCCTGATCTCACCTGCTCAGGTAATTTCACAGCTGCACTGGGCTTGTCTCAGATGGGGAGTGCATCCTCCCCTGCAGGACTGGCTCTCGGGCTGAGCTCAGCCTCTCCCGTGCCCCTGAGTGCCCGCAGTGATTCACCCCTGCCTCTCCATGGCCAGCACAGCCCCAGAGCTCTCTGGAAGATTTATCTCTCTCCGTTGCCTATTAAAGGGCTCAGATGTCTCTTTATACTTGAAGTCAAGAATTAGGGCAGAGAATCTCTATCCCTCCATGCTTTCAAAACTATAAACAGTCTGTACCCACACACAGCTGCTTTCACCCCTGGGAGTTAAAATTTACACCCCTGCACGATCCACGCAGCGCCACAGAGTCACATTTGATGCCCCCTTGGTCTGCTTCACTTAAGTCTCCTCCTGCTGGAAGGGATGCAGGGAGGAGAAGAACAGCACACCTGTATGCAATGCAGCAGCAGCCCTCTCTGTGCTTGCACAGCCAGAGCTTCCTGCTGCTTTGTCCCCTGATTTTGGGAGCCTCCCTGCACTGCACTGCACTCAAAGGAGAGCTGCCTTTCACCTCTGCAACACTGAGCTTCTGCTAACAAACACCAAAGATCTCCCCTGGCTGTGCCTGGCACTGCCTGGGGATGCTTTTGGTTTGGAGAAAACCAATTAGCTGCTTGATGAATATCAAGTGTAAAGAGACAACTTTGAGAATATTTTATTTTGGAAAAAAAACCCTGAAATTAAAAAAAAAAAAAGGATTTTTTTCAAATCAGAACATTGATTTATTAGAGATGAGTTTTTGAGAGTTTTCTGACTGATCTAAGAACTACTGGAGGATTTTTACTTCCTTCCTCTGCCTCTTCTTGGCTTGAGTTTTGTTCTTGACTTTAATTTGTCAGTCTGCTCACCTTGTGTGACGTTCCACCTTGTTCTGACATGCCCCTGTGTCTGATTATTTCTTTTCCTGCACAACTTTTACAAAGAACAACCTCTTTTTTATTCAAGTTCAGAACAAAATCCCTTTTTTGTTTTCATGATTGAATTTCCCAGTGAACTCTTGTGCAGTGTATTTATTTCCTGCAGACTGGGACAATGTCATCTGTGTTTCAAAAGCTGAGCTGCTGCTGTCACAGCATCAATATTTTTCCAGAATCCATCAGCTTTTAGGAAACACAGTCCCTCAAATGAAAGAATGTGTTAAGAATCTGTGAGAAGGTAATAAAAAATTTTAAAAAGAGACTGACTGGAGGTAGTAACTATAATAAAGACCAAGTACCCACAGAAATGTAAAACTGCTGTGAATTCAGCATCAAACTATTGAATCTTTCATCTTTTCCCATCTCTATTTCATCTGTTCTATAAATTAGATAAACAATGATTTATTTAAACTACTGCCTCTAGTAGCTAGTCTTTCCACAAGACTTCCAGCTCTGCCAAAATCAACAGAACAATTATTTTAGTCATTTTCATTATAAATCTAAAATAACTGAGGCAGAGGAAATCCCACCAGGCCAGGGAGAGATGAGGAAAAGGATTCCCTGTTCCCCAGTCCCAGGTCCTTGCCTGTTCTGTGGGTACACTCAAACTTGCTGTTGGTTCTGACCAGTTTAAACCCCAATTTCCACACCTTTCCTACCAAGTGGCCTTTTTGCATAACAAGAAAATGGGAATTTTACTGGCAGGCTCCCCGAAATTCAGCTGTGCAGCAAAACAAATGTCAGTGACTGCAAGGAAATCCAGAGGGCTCCAAATGCAGCGACAGATGAAAGGAAGAAATGCAGCATTACAGAAATGCAGCATTACAGAAATGCAGCATTACAGCTTTACTTGCCATCCTCCTTGAGTGGAAAATGATAATGGAATATAAGTTTTATAATGGCATACGAGTTTATAATGCCACTGGCAGCTGCAGGAGGTCAAGGGGGAAATCACTGAATATCTCTTAATATAAAACAATTGCAACACGTTCCACTTCCAGGGGGCTTCCAGTGCAATCTCCCAGGTGGTTTGAAACGGGGCAAGGGGGTGACATCAGTGTCTCTCAGGAATAGAAAGTGACAGTGTTGGTGGTTTTCAACAGAAATATTCTGTAAACAGACTAAGGTCTCCCAGTTACTATTCTGTAAAGGCAAGTCAATATCAAAACCACAGCACATTGATAAAGGATTTTAACAGGTCCCTTGTTCTTACACCTCAGCACCAAACTCAGACCAGGCTGGGATTCACAGTAGCTTTAATTTTTTTCATTTAAACTGTTTGTAAACTTTGTGAAAGAGTGGCTGACTTGGTTTTCCAACAACAGACACTGAAGGACAGAAGGAAAGTGAAAAAAAGACTTCCATCTTTGCTTCCAAGGTATTGTCTTCATAATTAGCCTTTAGAAGTCATTAAGACATGATTTAAATTCAAACCTCCCCATCTGTTTCTTCAGAACCTGTTCCATTATGAGAAATGGGGAAAACACTGATTTTCCAGGAGGATAAACCGGGTGCAGCAAGAGAGGTAAAAGAGAATTACCCAATTTGTGTTGAAGGACTCATCCTCAAGAACGAAGTGAAGGAAAGCCTCTCCCATCTTCTGCCATCTCCCTAATCTGAGACACAAAAATACACACCCCGAGCTGCAGAAAGAAATCAGGTCAGCCCTGCTGGACTGCTCAAATAAAAGCAATATTTGCTATTCACCTCCATTAAGGAAATTTATCTCCCTTAAAATGGCCTCTGTTAACCATTCATTCTTTACTTTCCCTCTAAAAATTGGCAGGTTTTCAGGTGATAATAGATTTAGTTCTTCTTTTGCACTACCAGTTTCAGATTGTTGACTGCTGTAAGGTGGGAGGAAGGCCAGGTGTGAGGCCAGGTCCTTTCTGTCCTGTGCTGCCCTCCCTGCACACCACTCCTGCCACGTGGACAGGTGAGCACAGGAAAAGATGCTTTTTGCAGAAAACACAGCTGCAGAAAACCTGTGGTTCTGTGGCATTTTGACACATCATTTTAGCAAAGAATGGAACAAAGGGGGAAAAAGCGCTGCACTTAAAGGCCTCCATAAACCTGACATGAAATTCCAGCTGCAAAGTGCACTTGGAGCAGCCCTGCACAATTAGCAGGCAGAAAACAGCAAGCTCTCCTCACCTTCCAGTTCTCAGCACTTTAGCTTCTTTCCTGTTTTTCCCCCACCTTGGAATATTTAGGCACATCCTCCCCCCTGATATTTCACCCCTCGGTGCTGGAACACGCTGGGCACAGATGTGGGGCAGTAATTCCTAAAGTTTGTTTTCAAAGTGTTCCTCCAAAAGGGAGGCTCTTACCTAAATCAAATTCAACGTGGTGATTCAAGTATCTCATTTAAAGTACTGCATTTTCAGTTTTTCCAGGCAACAGGAATAAATAGGCAATGGAGAAACTGGACCTTGAAACAAAGATCATCGTTCCTTTGTTACTATGCAAGAATTTTCCAAAAGCCCAAAAATTACTGCCAGAAGGCTCCTCCAACAAAAAGTGAAACAAGGTAATCAAACATTTGCCTCTGCATTCTCTTGGGTTATTGCATGTTTGTTTTCATGGCCAATGTGATACAAAGTGCTCAGCCAGGGCCAAGCTCCCAAGCCACAGCAACTACACCAAACACACCGTTCTGTTTGGTTTTCTTTTTTTTTTTGTCAAATGACACTGATATTCACCTCCCTGCCCACCAGTTACACTCTCTCAAATGTGGCCCTTCAGTGCTGTTTTTCTCTTCCTCCTGGTTAATGAAGGAAGTTGTGCAAGTTGTTGTTGATTTAGTCTGGGATTTTTCTCCCTGCAGCACTGCAATTAATTCTGTACACGGATCCAATGCAACCTGACAAGAGCTGTTGTGGAGAACAACCTGGAACAAAACTGCACCGGCATTTCTTCCTCAGGACAAGTGGTGACAGCAGTGGAAGGGAAGAGGAGGGGTCCTGGGCAGGTAAAGTGAGACACAGAACAGGGCCAGAGCCAGCCTGGGCCACGCTGAGCACCTCTGAGCAGCAGCTCCCTCCTTCTGCTTTGCTGTCCTTGGGTTTTTCTCCCTTTTGGACGAGAATCTCAAAGGCAGAGTTTCAATCTAAGCAGCCCCACTCACGCACTGCAAGTCAGTCCAGAGGGGAATGAAGCTATAACCTGGGAGAGCCGAGGCAGAGGGAAGGGCTGCAGACTCCATTGGGCATAGCTGTGTGCAGCTGCTGGAGTCTGTATTTCACCAGTTTTTGTCATAGCTCTTCCCATTTATTCTGCATGGTCTCTTGGGGTAAACAAAGCCAGAAACCCTGCATTTGATTGAAAAAACATTGACATGAAAGGTGCACTGGGATATGATACATAAAGATTTTGCTATTTTTACATGTGCAGTGATATTTAGAAAGGTTGGGAATGATGTTTAGATCTTATTTATTTCTGGTCAAATGGATTGCCAGAGGATTTTTCTGACAGTGGCTGTTTACAATTCCATGGCAGTGAATAATATGCAGAAAATGTACGAGATCCTGGGATTTCATTCACAAAATGCTGCAAAATGAATGCAGCTGAGGTGGGAGCTGCAGCCTTTTTGTGCGAGTGTGATTTTCAGAGCACAGCACCCTGAGAACACCCCTCTCTCAGGGCAGAGTCTCACTGCAGATTGTTTGAGCATTACAACAACCACTCCTGCTCATTTCACATCGTGTCCTCACCTCTGCAGCACCACGGGAAGGGGGGCAATGTGGGGCTTCAGCTGCTCCAAGGGAAGCCCCCATTTATCTCTCCAAGAGCCAGTGTCCCTTTAAAGAGAGTTTTTCCCTCAAAGTGTTCTGACAGGTGTTTCACCGATGACTAAAACTTTATATTCAATATTTAGTTCACGTGCCCACAAGGAACAGTACAAACAGGATTATACATTAAAAATAAACCCACAATGATTAATTGAGTAGATTAACCTCCAGAACACTTGGACAGCTGTTTCAACACGCTGTCTTTGAGGGCAATATGCTGAAGCAGCTGTTCTTACACATAAGGTAAAATTGCCCGCTTTGTTTTGCAATGTGAACACTCAAGGCCCGTTCTGAGTCTTGGTGACTTTAACACACACCTGGAGCTTTGCCAGGCCTCTGGATAACGTGCATGCATTCCTTCTTTCCCCACCTTATTAGCAGCTTCAACAATGTCAAGCCATTTGCTCAGCAATATGCTGAAAAGCAGAGTCAAGTGGCTTCCTGTCATCTTTACAGGGGATCTGCACTCGCAGGCTGCTCTCTGCAGCAAGATCCTCCCAGAGTGCATGAATGAACCGGATTATTTTTGCATGTGGTTTTACAATAGCACAAGTGTTCCTTAAATGGAAAGCATGTCCTGGTCCATGGAGCTTTCTCTCCTAGTTTCCAAGGCAACTCAATACACAGGCACATGCAAACACACGTGGGTGCTATTAATATTCCTCCTGGATGGGGAAAAATCTTCATTTATCAATGAAACACTCAACAGCTTCTGTAGGAGTGAAAGACTCAGACAAACTTCTCACAGAGGAACTCACAGCAGGAAAACATTCAAGAAACTCTTCCCTTTAATTGTACACTAGGACCACACGTTTTGGAAAGTTTCTGCACCAAGATCTCCTCCAGCCACATGAACACAAAACCCCGAGTCCACCTTGCCTTGTCCTTGTGCTACAACCAAGCTTTCAGACAAGCTCTTCCAAAGAGAGGGAAACAACCTGGGAGCTTGCTTGGCACGTTCATGCCCCTGGATTCCCTCCCACGAGTGAGCAGCTGACAAAACTGGTGGCACTTTGTGCTTCAGAGAGGTTTTACAGCCTGGCCAGAGCCGAGCTGCAGGAGCTGCTCCTGAACCTGCTCCACGCTTCCAAATGAAACTCATTTCAGAACTAGTGAGGTCTGGGCACATAAATGATTTGTCATGCTCAGCACTCCGTGCTAAATCACATTTATAGCCTCTAATTCTCAATTGTAATCCTCTTTGGGATTGGCTTAATTGTTCTGCTTTTAAGAGCTGGGGGTCAGGTACAGGCACGGAGTGCTGAGTGAGAGCTGCACGGTCTGTGCCTGGCTGATTCTGCTGCTCATCTGGGCAGGGGGATGTCACAAAGAGGGGAGGCAGCTGGAAGTGGCAGGAGATGCTTTCAAAGAAAGCACTTTGAACCGCTGCTGGTTCATTGCCGTTCCCATCTTTCTGATTTTCCCCCTGGCATACCAAAGGCCTGATGATTGCTGTCACTGCCTGGGAGGCTGGATTGTCATTCCCACACTGCTCTGTAGGGTTTCAGAGCACAGCAGGGTTAAACCAGGGCTGGCTCTTGCCTGTCTAAATACCCCACTAATGACAACAGAACCTGCTCTGTCCTTAGGGCTCAGGTGCCATGTCCAAAATAAAACCCACGGGCACGGTGCACCTCAGGGAATTTCAGTAATTCCAAATCCCATGGCAAGGCAAGCTCAGGGCAAGGCGAGCTCAGGCAAAGGGTCCTGCTCAGATCTCCTCATACCAGCTATGGATTGGAAGGGACATAAATGTGATTTACCTCCCAGCTTAACAGCCAGCAATTGTGCTGAAATGGGATGCTGCTTACACTGAATTCAGTTTAGTTTGGGGTTGATTTAGAAACAGCTGGCTGTGATTTATGGTGTAGGGAGTGCAGTAGAATTCCATTAACATCAGCAGAACACCTTTGCATTTCACTGGGGAGCCTGGACCTCTTTTCCATATGTGCATACAGGATGTTCCTCCTCCTTTGCATAAGTATTTGAAGCTCTGCTTCAAGCAGCTCTACTCTGGGAAAAGATTTGGGGTTTATGTCACCTCTTGTTTGTAAATAAATTTTTAAAAAGAGGAAAATCTTCAGTGAATGCCATGAGAAATCCCTGACTTCCATGGGAACTCCACCATCCTGTACTAAGAAAACAGTTTATGAACCCAATTCCCTCAATTCCTGCACTCCCTAACTTTTCAACATTGCTCCTATTAACTTGCACACCATGTAGCCTTAATGATTTTAGGTTACATTTCTACTACATGCTTCTATTTATAAATGGTTTATAAGGCAGACTAATCAATATTTAATAGACATTTTAAGTGTGCAGCAGACACGAGCAGCATGTGTTAGAGAAGGTCAAAGGCACATCAATAGCAGGGTTAGAAACACCTGTGAGCTCTGACTTGCAAATAACTCCCCGGGCCAACAGGATTCTGGAACAATATTAACAGCAATTATCCAATTAGTAACAGTCTCATTAATAACTGAGTCTTTGTGAGCTATTTTAAATGAAATGCAGTCACACAAGGAAGCAATTCCTGTGTGAGAGGTGACCTATTCCATCCCAAGCATTGTGACAAATCTGTGGGTTAGGGTTTAAGTGCCACCCTTCTCCCATAACCCTGAACTAACTCTGTAACATTCCAGTGCAAACACCATTACAGTGATATTTTGGGATCTGGGCATTTTATCACACATCCTTAGGGTTAAACTCTGCTTTTAGACACATAAATTCAAATCTCACAGGAGCCCAGAGCTGCTTGCTGTGCATACCTGTGCGTGTAGGAGGCCACAACTTGGCCTGCTTATTTACAGAACCATTAATTAAATTACTGCAATTAAATATCAAATCAAATTGCATTAAGATAACATGAAGCACACAGGAAGTCAGAATCAGAACTGGGATCAGGGTTAGTGGGAGCTGTACGTGGATGGGTTTTAATGCCCTGTCTGTGAGGCAGATGCCAAAGGATGCAGCAGACACACACAAAACCCACACTTTATGCAAATATTCTTTCACAATGTCCTAGTTTTTGCACTTTTCCAATTGTTTCTGTGGGTTTCCTGCTATTTTTCCTCTTCAGGCAAGTCACCTGAAGTGAGGTGGAAGAGCTTTATAAATGAGAGCTTCTGATCAACTCAGAGCAGCTGAGAACCACAAAATTCCCAACTCCCAATTAGTCCACAGGGCACAGGCTGCAATAATAAATCCACCTGAAACTGTGATTCTTCTGCTTCCTTTTCAATCTCTTTTCTAATTAACTGAAACAGTAACAGAGTTTTCTGAAACAAAAGATAAATAAATAGAAGTCAAGGGAATCTAAAACTCTGTTTTCTGCACTGTTACACCCAGAGAAGGGAGCACCAGCTCCACCCAGCAAATCCCAGCAGCCAAATTCCCCAGCAGGGGTAGATCCCTGCCTGCAGAGGTCCTGCATTGCCAGGGAAACACAGGGAATCCCCCCAAAATGTTGATTTTTTGCCACAGCAATGGAGTGGGAGGGCTCTGTTCCCTGCAGCAAACTGACCCTGAGTGCAACCCCAGCCCTCCCCAAGCATCCAAACCTGCTGCTGGAAAATCATCACTGAAATGGAAAATGTTCCTGCAGCAGGCCCCTTGTAGATTCCTGCTGTGTTCCGAGCCTAATGGTTTTCTTGAGAGTTTTACAGCAGAATTAAAATAACAATAATAATAATAATAAAAATGATGTTTGCTTATGCACTGATCAAACTAGCACAGAACTCTGTGTGCCTGTATTTTCAACTGGAGAAAAAAACATTGAGAAGATTCAATATTTATGTAATGTTTTATGGAAGTTCAATAGAAAAATCCAATATAATTTCCCAATTAAAATCACCTGCTAGTTGACTTACATCCATTACTATTTTCTCAAGCCACTGCATGCTGAACCTATTCACACCACAGTGTTATTTGAACATGCACAGGTTAAAAATTAGTAATTACTGTCTAGACAATTCACTGTTAGCTATAGTTGAGTGAATATAATGAATAATTTATTTGATTAATTTTGCATTCCTTTTCCTCTTTGCGGATTGATCATGACCATGGAAAACTTGAAAATGTACTCATTTATCAGAGTTATTTTCTGTGAATAATTCTTAGCCTGAACATTTTTTACACAAAACAAACTACTCTTACTTGGGGACTGAAATTCCCATTATGGGATGGAAACTACAGAGACCACTGGGATCGTTGTTCCTTTTTGCTTCAGCAGATCATCATGGAAACAGCAGCACTGCCAAAGTGCTTTTACAAAGAGAGAACCCACACAGTTTGATGCTCACTTTGTTGTGTAAGTTAGATAATAAACTGATAAGCAATAGCTAATGCTTGATTTTAAACCCAAACAGTTTGATGTTCACTTTGTTGTGTAAGCTAGATAATAAAGAGAACTTATGCAACTGATAAGCAATAGCTAACACTTGATTTTAAGCCACAGATGAAGTGGGAAGTCCATCGTCTTTACTTTGAGTTTAAAAGCCCACAAGGAAAGAGGGAAAATAAGAAATATGTGAGCTGGGGAGCACTGGAGGAAGGACTGCAGGAGCTCACTGGCCAGCACAGCTCACAGGGCTGGAGGGCTGCTAGAACAGAACCTGCTGGGCCCTGAGCCAGGCCATGCTGCAGGTGAATATTTCTGATTTCTATGGGCAGAGTTGGATTTGGGCTGGCAGTGCAGAGGCAAGACACTCAACACCCGCTCCCTGTTCTGACCTGGAATTTAATAGTGTGCTTTTCCCTTTGAAATTTGCTCTTCATTAGGTGAGCTTCAAAATGGAGACGGAAACAATGAGGGGCTTTGAGGCTGCACAGATCAAATGCATCCCGACATCCACACACCCAGGAATAAATGACACACTAATGAGACACAGAGATCAAATGCTCTGTTTGCCACTTAAATCCCCAGCAATGAGAAGCTCATCAAGGCTGTTAACCCATTCCTGGCACTGCAGGGTCCAAATGGCCCCACATTTTCTTTCCATCACACTAAATTCTCATGGCTCCTCCTCTTTTGCAGGGCCAAGCCAACAGCAGAGGAGTGATCTTGCTCCTGACCACGAGGAAACAAGAGGAGGAGGAGGAAGGGGGATGGATGAAGTTTGATTTTGGGGTTAGAATTTCTACCTTTTTCCTTCCACTCTTTACAACAACCTTACAGGGAGACAGCACAAGCAGCCACAGCAAACACTGGTCAGTGTGTCAGGGCAAGGGGCTGAGGAGTGCAGGAATTGAGAGCAGGAATGGGGAGAGCAGGAATTGGGGAGGGCAGGAATTGGGGAGGGCAGGAATTGGGGAGAGCAGGAATTGGGGAGGGCAGGAATTGAGGAGAGCAGGAATTGGGGAGGGCAGGAATTGGGGAGGGCAGGAATTGGGGAGGGCAGGAATTGGGGAGAGCAGGAATTGAGGAGGGCAGGAATTGGGGAGGGCAGGAATTGGGGAGAGCAGGAATTGAGGAGGGCAGGAATTGGGGAGGGCAGGTCTGGGCTCTCTCCCAAGCCCAGCAGCCTCACCAGCCCTGCTCTGATGGCACTGAGGTTTGGGCAGTGACATTCCCAGCTGTGGAAAGCAGCTGCAATCATCACAGTTGTTGCATTTACCAGCCCAGAAGCCCAAGGTCCCAGAGATGGTGCTAAACTCTGTCAGCTCCTCCCTGCCCTCGTTCCCACGTTCGTGTGATGCCAGCATCTCACCCCTTGACCCTCTGGATCTGTTCCTTCCCCTCCAGGCACAGCAGCGACTGCATTTATTCCCTCTGAACAGCTGGAATTTGCAGTGCCTGCTCTCCCTGCCCTCCCCAGGCCTGCTGCCTCTCTGCCTCCCCCAGCAGTGAGTGCTCTCCCCTGCCTCTGATGGATTTTGGAAGAGATCACCAAAAAGTGCCAACCAGCACAAAATGCACCTCCCAGCCCCTCAGGACGCAGAGCTGGGAACTGCTGATTCCCAAACTTCAGCACTGAGCAATGCAGAGTATTCCAAAGCTGTCCCAAAGCCCTGGGCTGGAGTATCCTGATCATATTAATGAAGCTGCAGCTTAGCATTCTCAGTAAAGCTGAGGCACCTACACAAGAAATTTCTTCACACACAATAGCTGCTTACAGGCTGCATTCCAACTTCCAGAGCTCTCGGATTGCTGCCCTGCTCCATCTTTATGCTGCTATTGAAATGTAATTTAAAAAATAGAAATTACATGAAAAAGAATTCCTGAGCCTAACTGTACTGGGACCATGCAAATCAGAAATATCTACACTGAGGTCAGTGGCAGCTTTGAACAGGAGCTGTGCCGAACACAAATGACTGTTTAAAAAGCAAAGCTTTCCCTGCAGCCTGTACATAAGAAATATTGCATTATGTATACATATACACACACAATACAAAGTTAATTTATGCAGCAAGGACTCATCTTGCTGTACATCTAATAAATGCAGGCTGACTACTGAATATTCCTGATAATGCCTCCTCCCCAGCTAGCAGAACAGCTCAAAAACAAACATCATTTTGTTCATGTGTGTCCATTATATTCATGTGCTGATTTAATTAACAGTAATTTCAGTATCTCAGAGATTTCTTCTCTGTTTTACAAATGATGCCCTTTTGCTGAGGGCTTGGGTTGGAGTTGCTGGCCAATCAGCTGTGGAGCAAGTCTAGAATGCTAATGGGCAATAAAACCAGAGTGAGCACACTGGAAAAACTTACAGAGGAGCCAGATTGGGGAATTGCTAAGAGATTTTTAGGCAGACAAAGTGAAAGTTTTGTTAAGAGATTTTTAGGCAGACAAAGTGAAAGTTTTGTTAAGAGATGTTTAGGCAGACAGAGTGAAAGCTTTGCAGCTCCCTCCAGCAGAGTGGAAGGTCCTGGTGGTGCTCTGCACTGCTCAGAGCCCCTGAGGCAGGCTCAGCTCATCCCCCTGGCCATCACCCCCTCAGGAGGTCCCTGTGCCCTCATTCTGCCCCTCAGGAGCTCCCACCACTGTCCAGGAAGCCCTCTGTCAGCTTGAACTCCCATCAGAGAATCTGTCATTAAAGGATCAAACCTGATGGAGCAGATGTGTCCCAGCTCAGCAGAAGGCACCTCTCAGCACTTCCTCTGCACATTTCTTATTGGAAACACTTATTTCTAACAAGAATTTAGTGCCTGAGCACCCCTGGAGGGGATTTTCAAGAGTAGTAAGTGTCCACACGGATCAGAGAGACCTGAGATCATCCTGGCTGCAGGAATGGCTGCTGTCCTCCTACCCTTGATGCACGGGCAGCACATCACCTCCCCAAACCCAGCTTTATTTAGAAAGCCCTGCCCAAGCTGCTCCAGATCCCCATCAATCAATACCAAACCACAGCTTCTTTCCAAAACAGGCCCGTGTGGGGCAGAACTGAGGCACTGCCAGGCTGATCTCCAGGAGCAGCTCTCTCCAGAGCACGCTTTGAGCAGGGGGACAGGGCAGGAAGAAGTGTCTGTGCCGAGGGGATTCATCCCTGGAGCAGCCACAGCTCTGGCTGAAAGAGGGGGACAGCAGAATGTGCTGTGGGAGCAGGAGGGGGAGGAGAAATCCTCCTTGTCTGTCCCCAGTGTGGCTTGCCTGGGTGACCATAGATCAGCTCCAAAAGTGCATTTTACAGCAAAGCCAAAGAGCAACAGCAAGGCCAGGCTTGGGACACCCCAGCCACACTGAGGAGATGGTTTGTGGGACCAGCACAGCGTTCCCAGGGCACAGACAGCCCTGCCCCATCCCTGTGCTGGGGAGACAGACAGCCCTGTCCCATCCCTGTGCTGAGGAATGCCCTAAGGACAACATGGCACAGACAACCCTGCCCCATCCCTGTGCTGAGGGCACAGACAG
This sequence comes from Motacilla alba alba, assembly GCF_015832195.1. NCBI lineage: Eukaryota > Metazoa > Chordata > Aves > Passeriformes > Motacillidae > Motacilla > Motacilla alba. The sequence goes on along the minus strand of NC_052030.1, from coordinate 12,479,458 downwards.
CACAGCCCCATCCCTGTGCTGGGGAATGCTCTCAGGACAAACATGGGACACAAAACCCTGTCCCATCCCTGTGCTGGGGAATGCTCCAAGGACAGGGTTCCCATGGCACAGACAGCCCTGTCCCCTCCCTGTGCTGGGGAATGCCCTCAGGACAAACATGGGACAGAAAACCCTGCCCCATCCCTGTGCTGGGGAATGCTCTCAGGACAAACATGGGACACACAGCCCTGCCCCATCCCTGTGCTGGGGAATGCTCTCAGGACATGGCACACACAGCCCTGTCCCCTCCCCGTGCTGGGGAATGCTCTCAGGACACATGGCACAGAAGAACATGGCACAGAAGCAGGCAGCCTGCAATGCTGCAAGGGCCTTCACGCCACAGGGCAATCACTTGCATTCACCCAAACTGCAAACAACTGACCATACGTGGGCAAATCTCTGTCATCTGGGGAGATTCAGAGGGAGATTCAGAGGGAGATTCAGAGGGGCAAATTCAGAGGGGTTTCCAAGGGGTGGGCGAGTGGGAAATGCTGCCTGGAGGACGGGATCCTAAAGGATCTGGAGCATTGGCATCAGCCTGCTCTGCATGCTCGTTAGTATTTTGGACTCTGATTGTAACGAGTATCAGCAAGTGTATCAAATTTCATGAAAGCAAATTACTGGTTCACAGTGGAATAACATGGTGCTTTACTCAAGCACAGGGATGAAAACCTCACATAATCTCCAGCTATTGTCATTCAATGTTTATCATCCAACACTGCAGAATACAATTCTTATCTTTGATGGATGTGGCACACAATAGCTGTTTTCTTGAGTGCATCATAAATATTAATAGTATCCACAGAGCTTCTTAAAATTTGTCATGTCACATTGCTTTCATGGAAACACTCAAAATGCCATTATTTTTGTCCCACCAATAGCAAATTTTCCTTTAATTTCTTTCTTTTTCGCTCTCAAAATTAAATGGTAGAGGATGTTTAACTGAGCAGAGGGAAAAAAGGGATAATGGTTCACATTGAGCCATTCCAAAACCTACTTCACATGCCCAGAATTAGACTGCAAGAGGAAAAAAATGTGATATCCTTTGGAAAAGAGAGTCCAGTTAAAAATGAAACACTTGATGAAATTGAAGAGATTTGTCTGGAATTTCATTTTTGGAAGAACACCGAGGAAGAATGCTGACATGACCAAAATGTTCCTATCTGCCATATTCCGAATGGGACACTTCCACTTCAGGAAAAAAAGAAACCACTTTTTTTTTTCTCCCAAAATAGAATATTTGTACATTATTGTGTCTGTCCTGGGCTGCATCCAGGGCAGTGTGGGCAGGTCAAGGAGGATAATTCTGCCTCTCTGCACAGGGAGAGCTGCATCCAGCTTTGGACCAAGGGCACAAGGACCTGGAGCTGCTGGAGCCAGGCTGGGAGGGCTGGGGGTGCTCACCTGGAGAGGAGAAGGCTCCAGGGAGAGCTCAGAGCTGTTACTGTCAGATTTTATGAAAATCTCTTTGCTAGGATTTCTTTTTTTCCTGAGAAGCCTCAGAAGAAAAGAAAAACAATAATTATCTGCTGCTGTGGAATGCAACAAGTGCATCTTGGATTGGTCCATGTGAGTTGTTTCTACTTTAGGACCAATCATTGCTCCAGCTGTGTCGAGGCTCTGCTCAGTCACAGCCTTTGTTATTCATTCCTTTCTGTTCCTGTCCAGCCTTCTGATGGATCCTTTCTCTCTGTTCTTTTAGTACAGTTTTAGTATAGCATTTTTAATAAAATATATATCATAATATAATAAATCAGCCTTCTGGAACATGGAGTCAGGATTCTCATCTCTTCCCTTGTTGGGGTTGCCTGCAAAAATCCCCCACAGAGCCCCTGGCAGGGCCTGAAGGGGCTCCAGGAGAGCTGCAGAGGGACTGGGGACAAGGATGGAGGGACAGGACCCAGGGAATGGCTCCCAGTGCCAGAGGGCAGGGCTGGGTGGGAGACTGGGAATTGGGAATTGCTCCCTGGCAGGGTGGGCAGCCCTGGCAGAGGTGCCCAGAGCAGCTGGGGCTGCCCCTGGATCCCTGGCAGTGCCCAAGGCCAGGCTGGACACTGGGGCTGGAGCACCTGGGACAGTGGGGATGTCCCTGCCATGGCAGGGGTGGCACTGGGTGGGATTTGGGGACACTGGGTGAGATTTAGGGACACTGGGTGGGATTTGGGGTCCCCTCCAACTCAATCATTCTCTGAGCCTGTGGTTTATCAAGTGGAATCAAGCATCTCAGTTCTACACAGAACTGGGTTTTGCTGCTGTTAAACAGCTGTGATCACTAAAATGGCCTGTCAGGGTGTCTGATGGCAATGCCAGCTGAAATCCCCTGGCTTTGCTCAGTCAAAGCCCACGAGGACGTTCCTCACATCTGCTCCCCACACATTTCTCTCCCAGAGTGTTTCAGAGTCAAAGCCTTTCCCTGATCAAACTTAATAAACCTTCAGTGCTTTGTGTTTTGGTTGATGTGTTCCAAGAAATCTTTTAAATGTTCATCTTTCCCCATAAAATTCACCCTGTGGTTTTAGGAGCAGCCTGACAAAACAAAACCATTTAATTCTCTATGACAATTAATTTGGAGATGGTAATAATTGCACAAGATCTTATCTCTGCTGCAGAGACATAAAACACTTGCTATGGGCATGGGAAATAAAGTAATACAAAAGAAGAATCTCCTTTTTCCTATTCTGAACTCTCTCCACAGCAGTTAATTTACTCTGAGTATAAAATCAATCCTTGCAATGTGGGACTTTAGGAAAGCTCAAGGCTTCAATCCTGTTGCTATTAATCAGCGTTAAAATTCACACTGAAATCTGTGATCTGGGAGCCACAGATTCCAGTTGTATTTTAAAACAATGTCGATAATCCCTAATATTTCTGGGATGAAGATCCACTCTAGACTGAATTTACATTTAATTTTTTTTTTTTTTTAATGAAATGATGACTGTTGGGAAGGACAAAATCCCATTCTGGGCAGGTTCCTTTGCAGGCAAAGCACAACAGAAAGGCACTTGGTTAAAAAGGAACTGCAAAGCCAAAGGTCAGAGTGATTTCAAGTAAGAAATATGCATTAAGTGCAATGGATAAACACATAGGGGACAATTTTGCACATAAATGCATTTAACCAACTTCTGAAAGATACATAAATCATCTGGGTTTGCTGGAAATGACTGATCCTATGCTGGATTTTTTTATGGTTCACAATGAAGTGGGTTTGGTTTTTATACCCAACCCCAGAGCAAGGAAAGCTGGTAAAGACTGACATTTTCTGGTTTTGTTTAAGGGGCAGGTGAGCCTCTTTCTAAATCTGGGTCACCCTCCACCTTGGACTGAGCGTGCTCCTTTAACTGGTGTGGGAATATAAATCCCATTAGCCAACCATGATTTCTGTAGGAAAAATAAATTCTTTAAAGTTTTTTTTCTCAAGCAAATCAGCCAAGTGTTGCACTCAGCAATCCCATTTCAGCCTGAGTCCCAGAAATGGGCACCTTTAAGGACAATTTTTCTGGGTGTTCTTGTGTGGCAGCAAGCAGAAATGCAATTCTCCAAGCTCCCACTTGAGGAAACCTCAGCAGAGCAAGCAGAGCCATGTGTGTGAGAGACTCCCAGCCTCAGGAAACCCTCACTCCACCAACAGCTCCCATTCTGGGGGAGGACACAAACTTCCTGAAGACACAGTTCAAATCCTTGTAGGAAACAGGGAAATGTTGGTGGCTGAGGGGCACAGAGCCCTGGGCAAATATTGATTGTTGCATTTGAAAAATGCTTTGGAACGATGACAGTCTGGGACTTCCAATTCCAATTGTACACGAGACGGGATTTGCAGCATGGACATCTGACAGAGCAGGGCTGCCAGCCACAGACCAAGGCATCCTTTCCCCAGACAAGAAGACAATGCCAGGTATTTTACTATTATTAAATCTATTGTTCTTCAAGCCTTCAGCCCCAGCTGGAGCCTTCTTACATAAACCAGTTCAGGTGCATCTCTTCAGTGTCTGACTCTTTGCTTTAACTAAGTCCTGGTTGCCTAGAAACTCTCTAAAAGACCTGGATTTTAATTTTTTTCTCTTTTTCTTTATATTTTTGCCAACTGTTAGTTAGGTAACAGATTAATCAAATCACATTTGTTAGTGACAGACTGAAAGCTGGGGCAGTGCTTGTTTCCTGCATCCCAGGAGTGCCAGACTCCCCTGACGACCTTGCTACCAGCAACTTTCCACAGCTATGGAAATTGCAGATGATGTCTGCTTAGATCAAGAGCAATAACTGAGAATTATAGAATTATATCATCACTGGACAGAGCAGATTTATCTGTGCTATCAGTTTCTCTAATTAGCAGGACATGCACTTCCACTTTGCAGGATTATTATATCACATTTTTATATTAAGATAAATCAAGCTGTCTACTTTAGATCCAACTTTAGAATGTTCTGCTGGACCTTCTGGATGCTAAAACACACCTTCTGCTGCATCAGACATCAAGCAGATTCACAACTCCCTTCCTGTGTCAATGCCATAAACATTTTTAAATAATCACCTGCTGTGTTTAGAGTCAGCAATGGGAACAGCAGAAGGCAGAATAGCAGATTTTCCCCAGAGATTCAGCAGCACACAAACAGAGGCACCCAAAAGAGCTCTGGCTGTGCTTTCCTCACCCTGATCTGTTCTTCTGCTGCCTTGGATGGGAATGGGTCACCATTACTTTGGGGGATGTGGGTTCCACGTGTTAATCTGGGCACCAGGTGTTGGAAGAATCAATGAGCAGAGATGTTTTCACAGAATGACCAGGTTGGAAGAGCCCTTCAAGATCGAGTTCAACCCAGCCCCAACACCTCAGCCAAACCCTGGCACCCAGTGCCACATCCAGGCTTGTTAAACACCCCCAGGGATGGTGACTCCACTCCCCGGGCAGCCATTCCAGAACTTTATCACCCTTCCTGTGAAAAACATTTCCTTAATATCCAACCTAAATTTCCCTTGGCCCAGCTCGAGGCTGTGTGCTCTGGTTGTGTCAGTGCCTGGAGACAGAGCCCAGCCCCAGCTGAGCACAGGCACCTTTCAGGAGCTGGGAGAGTGATGAGGGCACCCCTGAGCCTCCTTTTCTGCAGGCTGAGCACCCCCAGCTCCCTCAGAGGTTCCTCACAGGGTTTGTGCTCCCAGCCCCTGTCCAGTGTCCCTGGTTTATCACCCACAAGAGCAGAGGGCTGATGTTTGCCCCGGGCAGTGGATCCTGGAATGTCAAACTGAGCAGATCTCAGAGGAGCTCAGGGCCACCTTCGTGCCCCCCAGGAGGATGGGGCAGCCAGAAACCCACGTGGATCCCAAACTTCCCTCCTCAGCAGCTTTCAGAGCCATTTCTACAGCTAAAATCTCTCAACAACCTTTTATCTCAAGAGGTTATGACAAAAATTGAGATAAAACTAAATTTTCCTTCCACTCCCCTTCAAAGGAACCTTCAGGAGTCAAATACTCCAGCTTCTAAGTAACGCTCCCATCCCTGCTATTTTAGCTGAATTAAAGCCTAAACAAAACAAGTTTAGGTGACAAAACAGCATTTACAGTCTTCAAAGCCACTCATCCCGGCTGTCACATGCTCTTAAAGGTATAAATTCTACCTCTTTTCTAACCAAAATAGTTTTCAGAGAGAATAAGCAAGAGCTTTGTGAGATTAAGTGTTTTAAAAACACTTTTAAGAACATAAAAAGGGACTTAAAAGTCATTCAGGAACAGGTAAAACTAAATAAGAGTGACTTGATTTCCGTTTAATTTTCTATTCTCATCAAGCTTAGTTTATTCAGGTCTGATTAATTAATGCCTACAAAGAGTTCCAAAAATATAAAACACTACAGAAATACTAAATAATAACAGATTACTGGAGGAAAAGCTCATTTGTTAATTTGCACGGAGTTTTAGGAATTAGCATTTATTTATTTGTTTGTTTCCCCTGTGCAAGCAGGCCCATCCAATCCCTTGTAGCTTTTTAGTAGAAAATACTTTGGCAGCTACAGGACAAAGGGCAAATGTTCACGAGGAAGCAAGTAAAAAAGTGGCTGCTTCTGAGGGAAATGCTGCAACATCCAGATTCTCTGGCTTTTCTCTGCTTTTACACCCACATTTCCCCACTGAAATCCTTGGTTTTGTGTAAAGCTCTGGTATTAAAAAGTCCATCAGGCCCAAACACAGCTCAAAGGCTCCTCCTGGAAAAGATGCCTCTGATTTTAGCAGGAGATATTTGCATTTTTAAAATAAATCACCAGCTTCAAGCTTTTTGCACACGTATACCTTAAACTGCTGGACACCTCCCTCTTCAGGAGGAATTTTATCCTTTCTGTGCACCTCAAGCCAGGCCTTTGATTAAACTGGTGCTTTGCAGCTCACTGGACTGTTGGGCTCTTTGGGGGAAAGCAGAGCAGCAAACAGCCCGCTTGTTTGCTTTAGCAATGAAGTTTCCCCCACATGCAATGCTAATTTATTTCAGGGAAAATGTCCCCACTAATGACACCAGAGCCCAGGCCTGGCAGTGCCATCCATACAGAGAGGACAAGGGCTCCAGAGGAGCCATTGCCATCTACCAGGCCAATAACCCACAAACGGGAAAGGATTTTCACAAAAGGCCCAAATGGTTTCCAAGGAGCCGTTACGGCACATCAGGTAAATAAAATATTATTGAAATGGATTTTTTGCATTTAAATCACTTGCAGCAGGTGCATAGGAAGCAGCTTCTAATAAAAAGGCTCCCATTCCTGGAATACTAACGAGGATCCACGGAAACATTCAGAAAAGGGAGCAGGGGCAGGTTCTTGCCATGGCAGGGGGAACGATTCCCACAAAAATATTCAGGAGAAGGGATCAGAGACAGGTTCTTACCATGGCAAAGGCAACAATTCCCATGAAAACATTCAGAAAAGGGATCAGCAGCAGGTCCTTACCATGGCAAAGTCAACAATTCCCATGAAAACATTCAGGAGAAGGGATCAGGGACAGGTTCTTACCATGGCAAAGGCAACAATTCCCATAAAAACATTCAGCAAAAGGGGTCAGCAGCGGATTTTACCATGGCAAGAGGAACAATTCCCATAAAAATATTCAGGAGAAGGGAGCAGGGGCAAGTTCTTACCATGGCAAGGGGAACGATTCCCATAAAAACATTCAGCAAAAGGGGTCAGCAGCAGATGTTACCATGGGAAGAGGAACAATTCCCATAAAAATAGGGATCAGCAGCAGGTCCTTACCATGGCAAAGTGAACAATTCCCATAAGAACATTCAGAAAAGGGAGCAGGAACAGGTCCTTATCATGGCAGGAGGAACAATTCCCACAAAAATGTTCAGGAGAAGGGAGCAGGGGCAGGTTCTTACCATAACAAGAGGAATGATTCCCAAAAAAATTCAGAAAAGGGATCAGCAGCAGGTCCTTACCATGGCCAGAGGAACAATCCCCATAAAAATAGGGATCAGCAGCAGGTCCTTACCATGGCAAGAGGAAGGATCCCCACAGAAACATTCAGAAAAGGGTTCAGCAGCAGGTCCTTACCACGGCCAGAGGGACAATTCCCATAAAAATAGGGATCAGCAGTGTTGTGTTCCCAATGCAAAAGTGTTGCTATCTTATTGCAAGAGTCCCATACCTTCTTGGTGATTTCTCATGGGTAGTTCTTCTCAACACTGCTCCTTCTTCCTCAAAACCCAGACAGAAACTGCCTCTAGGTGCCAGTTCTCCCTGTCTCACAGGACTGTTCTTCCTTGGCTACACCTGTGAGTCCAGCCTGTTTCTGATCTTGGAAAATTGGCCTGGCTGCAACTCTTTGGGGGTAAAGCTGCTTTTTACACATTCCTTATACTCTATTCCCACCACACAGCAGCATGTTCTTACCATGGCAAGGGGAACAATTCCCATAAAAACGGGGATCAGCAGCAGGTCCTTACCATGGCCAGAGGAACAATCCCCATAAAAACGGGGATCAGCAGCAGGTCCTTACCATGGCCAGAGGAACGATCCCCATAAAAACAGGGATCAGCAGCAGGTCCTTACCATGGCCAGAGGAACGATGCCCACGAACATGGTGCGGCTGACGAAGATCTCGGACACCACGAGCGGGCTGACCGAGTCGTCCCGCGGGTATTCCACCTGCCAGGTGATCTGCTGGGCCCCTGCCAGGCTGCTGGCGTTGTCGATCTCAAAATCCATCTGCAGGATCTCGTAGGAGGTGGTGTTTGCTCTGGAAAACAAGGCAGAATTGCCCACAGCATCACTGGGGTGTTGATAGCAAAAGGGATTTTCCTTCCTCTTTCCTACTCAGCAGAAGATCTGCCATTAAATTCAAGGTGCAGATTTGAGACACTGACAGAAACCTAAATAAAGCTGCACATGGGCAACTGCAGAACTTTCTAAGTGAGGTGAAACTTCATCTTTTAGTTTCCTGAAATGGAGGCATTTTTCCCATTAAACTCAGGCATTCATTCTCCATAATCACAATGAACTTACAGAATAAGCCACAAACCCTTGGAAAAGCAGTTGCTAAATTATTTAATACAACATTATTTTGACGTTGCAAAACAACAGAATACTTGGCCATTCCTCATGCTCTACCAGAAATGAGCTCTTGTGGAGGGAAAAAAAGTCTTTCAAACCCAAACGGGTCTTTATCTCAGTGAAAAAATGGATTTGCAGAAATTATACATGACAATAAATGAGGGGTAGATTATCCCTATTTTGAATTCATGACAACATTCTCCTCGTCAGTGGTGCAGACTTGTAATTATATGGCAATCGTATATTTCTCATCTGGAAATAAAAGTTTAAAAGTAAAGGAAAGGATGTAAATGCACAGCATTCAGAAATGAATTTAAGAATTACTTCTGCTTCCATTCTCAACAACTCTTATCACTTTCCTCAGGTCCAAAGCTCTGTAAATATTAATAATTAATCCTCAGGTTAGAAAAACAGATCTTGTTTTTGTGTTAGAGAGAAGCAAACAGACACCAAGCTTTAAGCAGCAGCACTCAGTGCAGCCACAGCAGGGATCTGTTTGGAAAACAGACCTTGCTCATCCAAACTTCCCCACGAACCGAGTTGTTTTACAAACCATGCAAAGCTTACACACAAATATTTACAAAGAATACAAGTTCCAGACTCCCAGACAGACCCTGCCTGTGGAGACCTGCTGGAGGTCACAAGCATGGAGAGGGGAGGAAAGGCTCTGGCTGCAGAGCCAGCTGCTTCTTCTGCTGGAGGAACACCTCATGTTATCAATTCTGCTCAAGGTTTGGGGTAAAATCTGAATTTGCTGCATGTCAGGCCAATGGTACATTCACTGTCTGTGTGTCCCTCCCCAGAGCAGCCATTCCAGGAGCTGTGCTCACAGAAGTTGTAGCTGCTGCAGACAACAGAGACTTAAAACATCCTTTTCCTCTGCCCAACTGCACAGAGGCAGAATCTGGGTTTGCCATATGTTTCTGAAGGAGAATTGTAAAGGAGGAAAAACATCTGAGCAGGAATTATTGATTTTCGTGTTTTCTTTCTGACAACAAACAACCTAAACATATGCTTCAATGCCTGGAGGAGAAATATTTTCCATGCTGACAGAAGATAATATCCACCTCCAGGCAAAACTAGAAGCTATTAAGGCATCTTTTGTGTGGCCAAGCAGACAACCAGCAAAAACCTTTTAAGCTAAATTTTATTACATAATACTAGGGATGTAATTAAACCATTTCTGTTAAAAACATAAACTGAACTTCACTGTTTTTTGTGTATCACCTCCAGCAGTTTATTTTATCTAAACTGCACACAATTAATATGCTCTCAACACAGAACTAAAATTCAGATGTGAGCTTTCCACTAACTGTGGATTTAGATACTGGGCCTGTCAAGGTGTGTTTAGGGCTGCAATTTCACTTCAGCCTGTTCAGACCACTCACAAAACCACCCAGGGGTGGTTTCAAACTGAGAACAAAACCACCAGTGGAGTGTTTGGGCACAGAGACACCAACTAATTACTAGGTCAGGTTAGTCTGCAGTGACAAGTCCATTCCATGGGTCCCACTGACTGGCACTTCTTTGAGTTCAGCCCACACCACCTACAATTATTCCTTTCCTGGTTTTCCTTTTACACATCCAGAAAGAAACCACAACAGGGAGTTTGTATCTTATACATAAACCTTCCTCAGGTGCAGCGACATGAACAGGTGAATAAAAACAAAACTGCATGAACAGGTGAATAAAAACAAAACTGCATGAACAGGTGAATTCAAACAAAGCTGCATTAACAGGTGAATAAAAACAAAACTGCATTAACAGGTGAATCAAAACAAAACTGCATTAGCTGAATTAAAACAAAGCTGCATTAACAGGTGAATAAAGACAAAACTACATGAACAGGTGAATAAAGACAAAACTACATGAACAGGTGAATCAAAACAAAGCTGTCCTCCTTCCCAGGTCTCAATCCTGGTTCCAAAGAGAATCCTTAGCACCACTTGAAAAAACAGCTCCAAATGTTTGTCAGAGGTTTTCTGCTTTGTCTCAGCAGCCCGTTTTGTAGCATAGCACATGAATACTGATTAAAGAAGGTTCCACTTCTCTCTTGGGCTTCTGCTGCAAGAGGTGGCCTTGAACCATCTTTCACCTGCAGAGCCTCCCCTGAGTGCACAGCTTTGGCAAGCCAGGATTCAGCTCTCTGCGCTCACATTCCCCAGCAGGTGAATGAATTTTCTCTAAAATTATGGTCTTCCTTTGTCCTCTTCAGAGATTGAGCCTTGGAGCAATGCCAGGCGCTGTGGTATCTGGGACACGAGTACCCCATGGATGAATTCACCCTCTTTGTTCTAAGCTTCTTCCCAGGTTACAGCTGTAACAACCTCATGATAAAACCTGAAAAGTGAATTTCTCTCATGTTCACACTAGTGCTCACCTACTGGCTGCTGCATCTCTTATCCTACAGAGGTTTCCTGGTAGAAAGGCTGGTATTACATTCATAATTCTCTCCATTTATTAACCATCCTCTGTAATTCCATGTGGGAGACCACTGCCTTTTCCTACTGAAATTGATGGAGGTTGCTAAAGTAAAACCAGAGATAAATTAAACCATAATCAAGACCTCAAATGCCAGCATTTACTTATGTCAGCTCCATTAGCTGACAAATTCCCACTCCAACACCTGCATTTCAATTCCAGTTTCTCTCCTGGCTGTGCAGTGCACCACTGCAAGGCTTTTTCAAAGCAGGTGTTCCCCCTGCCAGGGCAAACCTTCAGCTTTTGCTCTGCTGTGTACCTGGGGCAGAACCTTGCTCTTGGTGGCCACTGCCCACCTGCAGCTGCTGCTGAAGACAAAATGCCACCAGTGGCAAAATCCACAAGCAGAGAAGACAAGGACTGTAACTCCTGCTGTTATCAGCCATTAAATCCCGTTAAACCAAACTTTATCCTATCAAGATTTTTCAGCTTTTCCTGGAGACTTATTTCATTTTTCTCTTAAATAAGTTTGCACTCTCGGGGAGAGTCTGATGGAATACAAGGACTATAAATCACTTCTCCCTTGCAAATCTTTTCTCTCTTTTTAGTTAAATATTTCTATTGTCCAGTGAAGTTTTTTCCTGGTTTAGGATTTTGCCAAACTCTAGTTTAGAGAAGCAATAAAAAATAAAAAGTCAAAATTACTTTTATAAAAAAAGATTATTTCCTGCAAGCACAAGGAAAAGACCTTATAATTTTAGGCAGCTGGCATGCTTGCTAATAAGTCCATTTCTATGGAAATGAGTTCATAACTATTAATTTTGCCTGCTCCTGATCTATTCTTGATGAGCCTTTCAAATTTAGAAAAGCGCTTCATGATTCTCTCAATTTGGTAATTACTAACTCCCTTTGATGAATCCAGCCCAGTGTTTCAGACATGAGACATTCATTACACATTTTTCTCTCTGGTGAGAGGAGAAAAAAAAAAAACCCCATGGGTCTTTTTGGATTTATTTCCTCTCACAAACTCCTGTAAGTAGGTCCTCTTCTTCAAATGGTGATTTATGATCCTATTTGAATACCTTCCCAATCCTGCCTCTGCTGGGGGCTGGAAGAACGCCCAAATCCTTGGGATTTCTGCCCAATCTGCTGTTGTCTGCCCTCATACCTGTCTGATGCATCCACAGCAGGTCCCAGCCAAGCTCTGTCACAGCCAGCCCCCATCCCACACCCAGCTGGGAGCTGGGGTTGGGATCCCAGCCTGCAGTTTGAGCACAGAATGGTGAACCCATTCCACAGAAAGCCAGTTCAGCTCCAAGCAGCTCCAGAATAAAGGAGTTACCAGGACAGGAAAGTGCTGCTGAGCCCCAGAGCTTTCCCCAAAGACACATCCACGTGAAGGAGCTGCAGTTTATTTTGTCAAAATGACAGATCTCTGTGAGTTATGTCATGAGCACAGCTCTGATGTGAGAGGTTGTAAGCAGCACCACGCAATCACCTGGCACTGAAATAACAAGGAATTGAATTTGTGTGAGCCCAACATGAATTATTGAATTAATGGAATGATACTCCGACTGATATTAATGCAGCAGCAACAGCACAACTGGTTCGTATTTACCTTGAATAAACAAAATTAGTCACTGCTGAGAAAGATTAGCAGTGCTAGCCACGCTGAAGGGCCCGCCCTGTGTGTTTGGGCAGAGAATGAGATGCAGGCTGGCATTTCTGGGCACTCGGCAGTGCCACACCAGGGCTCTGCTGGCTCCCTCTCACGGGTCAGCAACAATTGAGCCGATAAAAGTCAGAGCTTCTACTGCTGCACTTGGCTATTACAGGAAATCACAAGTTCCATTCACTCATAAAAGAAAGCTTTCAGTAAATGGCAATTTGTTTATGAGGCCCACGGCAGTGTAAACAACACCCTCAAAACTGGAGCAGACGTGAGGTCTTGGAAAAATTGGAAAATAATACATGTGAGGTATCATGTTGCTTGAGAGTCTTTTCGGTTGATAATGGGCAATTCTTACTCTGACAAATTGTAACCAAATTCAACAAGAATTCAGTGACCTCACATTACCGAGGTACATTAGTTTATAAAACACTTGAGTGGAAAAGGTCTCGCTCCTTTGATCCCAGGAGGATTAATTCTGTGAGTAAGGTTTACTGAAGAGCAAACACTTACAAGAGGAGGCTTTTGCAAGCGCTCGAGACCCTCACTGCCTGCTGAAGCCAAGTGAAGCAGCAGATGGCCAGGACCTCTCAAGGAACAGATCCAGACTAAAGATCCTGACCTTCTCCCCCTGAGGAAATTAAGATCTGAGCAGCCTGAGATGAAGGAAATGAAGCAAACACCTCCCAAGGGCAGCACGCAGTTTCTGAACGATGAAGATTTGCATATTAAGCCCTTCTGCCCTCCTGAGGGCTGCCTTTCTGCCTGGGGCACCTCCAGCCCCTGGCTGTGTTCCCCCAGCCACCTCTCTGAGGGGAGGCACTGGGGCTACCCACAGCTTCACTGGATAAAGGATGTCGAAGCCCAAGCCCTCCTCTCCCAGCGTGAATAGCTCTGATGAGGCTGGAAGGACACAAAGCTGCTGTCTAACAGAGAACTCGTTCGTATTTTCCCAAACATTTTTTGCTGCCTGATCTCGGTTTTCTTTCACTGCCATAAAAATTCATGCTCTTCACAGAGGTACAGGCAGAGAAAATGGCTACAGAGGATAAACCCAAGCTGCTAAATCCATTAAGAATGTATGGATTGACACAGCATGTTTTAATAATCCAGTAAAAGCCAAAAAAACAACAAGAAAGTATTTTTGTTCAAAACACACCACCAAGAGCAGGTATTATGATGTTATTTTGCTTAGCCAACATTTTCCCACAACTGAAAACAATAAATCTAGATAATGAGCAAACCTTTTAAGCTCTTCAGCTTCTCCACTGCCAATTCACAACTGTGCTGCTCACTAACAATGTGCAATAACTTCCACTTTATTTGATTTTATCAACATCATCATGACAACCCTGGAGACAACTGAGACAATTGCTTCAATTATTTTTATTTTCCTGCACCCTTGTGACAGTGCACAGAAATGCTTCTGGTAAAAGAGTCCTCAGATAGTCTTTAAGTCAACCTTTAACAAAACAACTTTTAGGACTGAGCTCGGGGTGGGGTAATTGGTGAGCTCCACTGAAACGTTGCTGGGCACTGGGAGCCCCTTTGTACCTTTGTCATTACTCTCTCCTTCTGGAACAGCATGCAATCTTTTGGGGCTTAAAAAAGCATTTTGATTGCACTGGAACATTTCTCTGACTACTATTTAGAACTTCTTTATTGCTGTGTTGTGTATTTCTTAAAATAAAGATTCTCTGTCAGGAGGAAGTCTTGTTGGGAAACAACAAACACATCCAGTGAGAAACTGGGGCCAGGCAAATATAGAGGGAGCTTTTGTTGTTTCAAAAATAAGAATGATTTTATGATGAAAGACTTATGCTGAAACCTATCCAGTTAATAAATATCAACAGCCCAAATGGTGCTTATAATTTTTCTTCTGCTGTTGAGAAATCCTTACATTTTTACATGCCATAATCACACGGTCTATTTCCAACATTGCTGTGGAAGCAGCTGAAATACATCAAAAAGCAGAGATGGATGTTTAAATTAGCAGTGACTGAAAATTAAAGATAAATTCAGTGGCAGAAGAAGCTCTTTGCAGTGCAGGAACTCTCATGGAAAGATCTCTGCAGCCTCTCCAAAGGTCTTTCCAAGAACCAGGGTGCAGTTCAGGGAGCCTGGATGACCCAAGGCATGGGGAACTTCAGCCAAGCTGAAAACATTTCACCTCAGGGGAGGGACAGGGGCATCCAGAGGCTCCATGAGATAGGAAAGATTCCTGGGAATCCCTGGTGACACTGGGCTGTCCACACTGCCACCACGCAGGCACACACCTGAGCTTGCTGTCCACCCCAGCTCCTCCACAGCAGGCAGCAGCTCAGCACAGCTTCACCCAGAGCCTTGCCCTCCCCCAGTCAGCCATGAAAGGGAGGCAGGCAAGAGCTGAATTTCTCTGTGCCTCTTCCAGATGCACTGTGAGCCTCCGGAGGAGTGATTCTGCATGGCAGCCCCTGGACATGCACACCCATGTGAAGCCCTGGAGTTTGGTACTCACCACTTCTCACAATTCCTCACCTTCCCAGGCAGAGATCAATCCCGGGGGAAGTCCTGGAGGCACCCAAACAGCTCAGCCCACACCTCCAGCAAGATTCCTTGCCATTTTAAACACTTTACCCTTTTAATGTGATATTAGCATCAGGTGATCAGACCTTTCTGTATGCACCAATCCCCTGAGAAAAGAACATGCCCCCTAGAACCAGGAGAAGCTCCTTGCAGTCCAGCTGCTGTTTTGATTTCAGCATTACAATCGAGGCTGACAGCTGAATCTCCTTGGGGAGAAAGATCAGCCCGAGGGGATCTGGAGATGTGAATTCCCCAGGCAGGGAATTTCTGAATGGGAGCAGAGGGACCCAAGCTGCAGCCTGTGCCACGAGCACACCTGAGCAGCTGCAGGATGCAGGAACAGACAAACGGGGCTCTCCCCTGAGTGTGCAAAAAGTCTCATTCAACACTTCATGGAAAAAATTAAAAAACTTGGAATTTAATCCTTTGCTCGATGGCCAGACTGTGTAAATGACTAAATAACAGAATGCCTGAGACAAGGGGAAATCAAAAACCAGTCCATATTTCTCTCTCTACAGCTTGCTAAGGCTGCACAGAACCCACAGGTCTGCTGTAGAAGCTGCTGTCGTGCCCCCTGCATTAAATAATTAAAGAAAAAATCAAAATAAGGGCATGGCAAGAATTATTTGATTCCTCCTACATTCTCTTCAGCTCCAAACAAGTTCAAGCACCTCATGAACTAAACTTGGCTCTCCTTGAATCCAGTGTACTCTGTCTAAGAGAGGGAAGGTGCACGGTGTCCTGTGGCTAAGAAATAAATGGCCATGGCAAGGTCCTCAAAGCAGCGAGGGCAGGGAGCAGGGCAGCCCACTAACATCAACACAAACGGGACCTCCTCCCTCCCCACTCCCCTGAGGGGCACACGGTGTGCACAAAATTGTTTTATTTTAAAGGCTGATAATTACGTTTTACAAAAGAGTTAAGCTCTTCCTCTCGCTGTTGGTAGCCACTGAACAGACAGTAAAAACATGAAAGTGAAACTGGCACAGAAACATCAGTTTCCCATGTTTTAATTAATAAACAAGATTAATTTATCCAGCTGAGCAAACAGAGGGTGGCTCAGGGTCTGCATTCAGTGTATGAACAGAAAGAGCCATCTGCAGTAAGTCTCTGAACCTCCACCCTTTGCTAGTTGAGCTTAAAGTCCTGATCCTCACACCAGAACTGAAAGCAAGAGATAAGCAGAGTTCCCGTGTAAGTCACCCCATTAAAAGATCATTGTTGTCCTAAAAATGAATCCAAATTTTCCTAGACGTGCAAAGATAACTCCAAATAACAAACCACAGAGGGGTGGATTTAATATTTCTCCTTTTAAAAACCATTCTACAATTATTTTTAATGGCACAAAAGTAAGGTCAGCACCACAGGCACCCCCATGGTCACCTTTCCAAAGGGCAGCCACAGCCTTGGCACACTCACAAGACAACAATTCCCCACCACAATGACAGCTCAAGGGGAGCTGCTGGGACACTGCTCAAAGCCAAGGTCACAGCCTGAGCCAATGAGTGCAGGCACAAGCGAGGAATAAGTGAGGTTAATTCACTCAGCCTCTGAAAAGGAATAATTAGAAAGGAAGGGGGAGAAGTGGTGTTCCACCCAGCCTGTCCCACCCACTCTATGGTAAAAGCCAAAACATGACCCCAAAACTTCATTTGAAGGAGTTTCCCCAGCAATGAAACCTTGAACAACCTGAGGTGGGGTGGGCTGAGTGTCCAAGCTGAGCAGACGTGGGGAGCAGTCACACCCAGGACATCCCACGAGGGACATTCCCATCCCTCCTGCTCTCAGGGAGTCTGAGCAATGACCCAAAATCACCAGTGACAGCAATCCTGCTGTGGTGGACGTGGTGCTCCATTGACTCCCTTTTCACCCACTCTAACAGTCACAGTCTGGCAGGGTTTTGCTTTTTCATTTTCCTTGCTACTATCAAAAATTTCACCCGAGCAAAAATACCAGCTGTCACAAAGCACAAAGAGACAGATGAAAGGGTTTCTAGAAGAAGAAGGCAGGCTCCTGTAAGTGCTGCAATTCATGCTAAACTACATAAAATATCCCCAGCATCATGGGTTAATGCGAAGCAGAATGTACAAAATCATTCTCCTTCTATTCCTCTTTTCTGAGTCTCTTCAGGATTTCATCATCTCTTCCCTTCTCCCGCCCCCTCCCAACTCCCTTCCTCCCCATATAAGAATATGCTCAGCCCTGGAAAATTGTTGAGCTGAAATCCTTAGGTTTTGTGGAGGCCTGGCATTCTTTGGACAGCTGTATTTACACCCCTGGCTGCTGGGTAGTCATGCTGGAAGCAATTAGCTTTCATGCTTTTTCAATATTGCCTTTCAAAAACTTTGAGATCCCTCATCTCTATCGATTTAGATGTAGAGAAGCACAGAAAATAATGAAAAAAAAAATTAAAAAGAGAGTTCATCCATATGCTGAGCTCCTCTAGTCTCACTCAAATGCAGCAACTTCAGCTCCCCACCACCTAATGAATGCCACCGCAGCCACGTTCCCAGCCCATCAGGGGAGATGCTCAAAGGCCTTGAAAAGCATCACCACAACCCTGAAAGGCAGCAGCTTCCAGCACTGCGGGTCCAGGGAAGGTTCAGCAGCCAGCAGCCTCTCCCACGGATTCGAGCACCTCTGTGGAGTTTAACAACACTTCCAAGTGTGTCCTTTATATTTTTCTAAGAGGGAAATCTGTCACTGCTGGACTATTTAAAAAAAGAGAGGAAAAAGGGATGGAAAGAAAAAACGTAAGAGCCTAGCTAAATGTATCCTGATTGCAGTAATTGCATGCATTCCTCTGCTGGAAAGTCTTGTATTGTATTTCTAATATGTGCTGATAAGTGCATTCACAACATGATTAACTGCCTGCAGACA
This sequence comes from Motacilla alba alba, assembly GCF_015832195.1. Classification (NCBI taxonomy): domain Eukaryota; kingdom Metazoa; phylum Chordata; class Aves; order Passeriformes; family Motacillidae; genus Motacilla; species Motacilla alba. The sequence goes on along the minus strand of NC_052030.1, from coordinate 12,461,362 downwards.
AGAATGGCTATTATGTTTAACAGACTGATTAGCAAGTGACAGAGCTGCAAACTGTACTCCCGGTAAATTGGCTGCTTTTAAATTACAGCAACTTTTTTATGGTTCCATTTTTAAAATGCAATGGCTTGTTACACATATGCCGCGTAAATTCCTATCTGACAGTAAGGACTAGAGGATACTGAGCTTTTAACTTTTAATCTTCAGATCTCAATTAAAGCATTGCTCATTTTCTTGTTAATTACACCAAAATCTGCACTGTACATGGCTCTCATCAGGCATCATCTCATTTTCAATATTGGTCTCTCCAAAGCTACCCTTAAACACAGGGCCAGGGATTTCAGTCCTTCTCTTTCTGAAGTTCTGCCTTATTTTTGCTGGTTCTGTAAGCAGATAACTAAGACAGGATTTAGTGTATTGTGCCCAGGATCTGATTAATTCCCCCTCTCACAGCTCAGGCACCTTTCCATGGACTCTCCCAGAAGCCCCAGTGCCCTCAGAGCAAGGCAGAGGCAAGAAGGGCAGGGTCTGTCCCTGCTCAGCTCCTGGAACTAAATCACAAATCTCAAATCCTCCTCAGTTCACCCTGGCCACGGCATGAGGCTCATCCTGCTACAGCCAGGACTGCTCCTGCTTCAAGTGAAATGAGCTCCTCATTAATTCCCTCTATTTTATCCCGACAAAGGGTAGGATTTGGGCACCCAGCCCCTTGCAGTGCTCCTGGAAATCCTGCCATGCAATGCACGGCTCTGGCTTTTTTGATTGCTCTTATTTTTATCTCTGTAATGTATAAGAGCAGCAGCCTTGTTTTGGGCCCCTGTGTATTTCATACAAACACGGCTACAGAGACAGTCATGACCCCAGAGAGTTTCCAGTCCACAAGTCAGAGAGAGAAAAGAGATTTAACAATCTGCACCAATTTAAATTCATACAGAAGGCACAAACCCTTTAAGTACAAATTTATCTAGAGACTTTCAAGCTCAATGACATCATGTACTTCAAACCAACTTATTTATAACATAAAGCTTAGTATAACTTGTAAGGAGATAGAATAAATCAATTTGCTCTATCACAGAACTTCATCAGATACAATACAGATGGCTCTGCTACCACGGTTAAAAATAACCTACACATTTTTACATCAGCTCAAGGCATTTATCAAACCAGGAAACTGGTGGGGGAGGATGTTGTCTGGCTTGCACACAGTAATGGGAATATCCACCCAGCAGTCTGGGGCTTTTATTAATCTTCTATCACGTGTTTCTAATTTTATTCTGAACTGGGAGAATTCCGTTTCCAAAATCATTTATCTTTGCTAAATACCAGGACAGAGGAACTTGAAGTTGCCTATTGAATGTAGATTAAGAGGGGAGAAAATAATCCAGAGGGCAGCCTGATTGTCGAAGGGGATAGAAAACACTTGAGTACCAAACCCTCTCTGAAGCAAACCCGGCTGAGCATCCAGCACTTCCTGCTGGATAAAAAAGGGTGATGGGAATTTCCAGAGCCTGAGACTGCAGCACAGCAGTGGCTGTGCAGAGCTGGCATCCTCCTGCATGCTCCTCAACCATCCAGCTTGAGATTCCCAGATAACCTGCAGCAGAGTGCAGAAACCCACACACCCTGCAAATAATGCAGCTGCAAGAATGAAAGTCATTTGTTTCTCAGCTTTCATCGCTCTCGTTCTCACATTCCACCCCCAGAGGGGAAATTAGGTGTTGATGTTTGCTCAGGATTTATTGACTGAAGGGTTTTCTGCGAGGCTCCTCCAGGAGCTCTGTTCAGCTCTTCCCACTGGAAGGCAACCCCTGGAGAGGGCACAGAAAGCCACCATGGGCAAAGGGCTCAGGCTGCAAACGCCCAAAGAGACAGGATCATTGTCTGTGCTGGGAGGGAATTCCAGTACCTGTGCAACCCCTGCAAAACAAGGAGGGAGAGCTCGTGCTGTGACCTTTTTTACTCTTTTTACTCTTTTTAAAACCAGGTATAATAAGCTCCTGGGTCAGCCAGAGCTTTGACATCTGCTGCCTGAGATTCTTCTTCATAATGAGCTCCCTAAAGAAGACCAGAAGCCTTTGTAGCTCAAATAAAGGCAGATTTCATCACAATGAACCTCGAATATGTAACATTAAACAGGGAAAACTCCAAGCAACTGGATCAAACAGAAGGGAAATAAAAAGCTGTGTACACAGCCCTCCCCAGACTGGTGTCACTGCAGGCAAGCCCTCCACTCTTGTTCCCAGCTAACCTGGAGACTCCCTGGGCCTGCCCTCACCTGGTGGTCCCCAGGGAGATCCTTTAAAGATTAAGAAAAATTAAGAAAAAATCTAAAAAAGATACATTAGATACACAATTAAGGTTGTTGCATATTAAAATACAAATTTGTCATTCCCTGCTCCATGCCCATATTTTGTTTTCCAGGGGATTACAACAGCACAGCTAATTATGTGAATGCCTCTGCAGGTTATAATTGGGAATGAGATCAGTTGATTAACTACTTTGCTAAGGATTCCAATGAGCACTGGGAGAAAGTGGGAACATCCCTCAGAGCAACCTGGCCAAGTGGAAGGTGCCCCTGCCCCAGCTGGGCTTTGGAGCTGGGTGATCTTTGGGGTCCCTTCCAACCCAGGCTGCTCCATCATTCTGTGATCTGATTTTGGCTCTCTTCAGCATCTCACTTTCTCATCCTCATTCCTAGTGAAATGATCATGGATAACAGGCCCATGTGTTCCTCCCCTCCATTTCATTATTATCTCATTCCATTGTTTACCAAGCACCCAAAGCCCAACTGGAAATCTGCTCCCAGGAATGAAAGGATCACAAATCTGCTTCCTAAAGGAAAGAATCACGACAGGAAAAAGCTGCAAGAAGATCAATCATGCAAAGGTCCAGTGAATAACCCAGCAGGCCACAATGCTGCTTTGGAGATCTGCAAGCAGCCAAGAAATGATAATACTCTAATTAAAACAGCAAACTCAAAAGGTATCCAAAAGGTTTTCCTTCCCACCCAGCCCTGCACAGACATCAGGCAATAAACTAAACATCAAGTTGCTCTGGGAGTTGTTTCCATAAACAAAATACAGATAATGAGGTGTCCCTCAAAACTCTTCTCTTTTTTTCAATTTTGATTTAAAACTGAGAGGAGCGTGTGAATAAAAGGGAAGCTGTCTGAAGCAAAAGGACAGATGGTTCTGCTGCCAGAGAGGTGCACAAAACTGAGGTTTATTACAAGCCTTTTATTTTACTTAGAGCTTTTTATTTACTCTTCTTTCTCCCTTCACTCACCTATTCATCTCCCCCTCAGAGCACTGCAAATTCAAGCTCCCATCGAATTCTTCTGATTCAAATTCAAATTGGAGCACACAAAGCACGGCACCGCTCTCAGTGCACAAGTTTGAAGGGTTTTGTTGCAGATTTTGGGGGCTTTTTTTTTTTTTTTTAAGTGTCTAACAAGCCAATTAGAGGCTGAATCAGTACCTTTCAGATGAATACCCAGGAAATGAGAGGAACATGGCAGTGGTGACACATCCTGCAGCCTGAGCCCCTGGAACACGAGGCATGTGCTATTATTTTACGTGTAATGACTAACTGCTACTGTGTTTATCTCATCAAGAAAGCCACTTTCCCCCCTTGCTTTTGCATTCCCTGGGTGTTTAACGAAGTGGGTTTGCTCTGATGAAGGTAAAGGCATAAAGAATCTCTTCAGAACCATTCCTGGGCTCTGCTCATGGAGCCTCTCCCATCCCTGGCTGCCCACAAAAGCAGGAGGTGTGCATCAAACAGGGCAAGCACAGAAGGCCCTGTGCTTCTCTCATTTCTGAATATGTGCATAATTTTGTATTTTTATATACTTATATATTTCTATTTTATACATTTCTGTTATAATTTTGATCTATTTCTATTTTTATATACTTTCTATTAAGTCCCTGTCCAGCTACACCCTCTGAGACCCTGCTCACATGGCAATGTTCAGTGGGTTCCTGGACTGGATTTCAACTGCTCCAGTCCAATAAAATAAACACTCCAATTCAGAGCAAATTTCTCTGAAATCAATGTCATTAACATCATCCTGGCTGAACACTAAACACTGCAGGAAAGCTGAGCTATCCTGGATTTTCTCTTGGAATTCCTGTTGTTGAGCAGCTCAAGTTACCCTGGGAATGTTACTGAGGTGGGTCCTCCCTTCCTGTACCTTCACTTTTAACCTTGGGTGGTGGGAAATTATGTGCATCATAATTAAAAAGAAAAGGAAAAAATAATTTAAAGCTAACAGTCGTTGCAATCACCATAATAAATTTATAGGAAATACATTTAACTATTGCCATGGCAATCAGGAAACTGTTTTGTTATAATTAAAAGGATAATTACCTTTCTCTATTTTAACAAACTCATGAATTAAAAATTTAGGGCAGCTTTGCCAAAGTAAATTTATCTGCATACATTACAAATCACACATTCCCATAGCATTTTTCTCTTTAACTCATCATGGTTTTTATATTTTTATATGTTTTTAAAATCTTGATGCCATGCTGTAGGACTCAAGGTCAGGTTGGATGGGGCTTGGAGCAACCTGGGGTAGTGGAAGGTGTCCCTGCCCATGGCAGGGGTTGGACAAAATCATCTTTAACCCAAACCATTCTGTGATTCCACACAGTGAGAAAACTCTGAGCATCTCATTGACCCACAAATCCGCAGACTAAAGCAATCTGGGAAAGTCACTTGGCAAATAATTTCAAATTACAGTAACGTGGTCAAATCCCGCCGAGCAGGCAGGAGCAAAGCAAAGCTCCAGCTACAAACTGTGCATCAAGAAATCAGGGGAATAACTCACTGCTGTGTTTTGGTTGGTACTGAGCAGAACTCCTTGCTGAGGAATGAGTGTGACCTATTTCGAGCTCCTTTCAGCAGTGATTTTCTCTTGTTTGCAGGTGCAGGTCACAGGTGAGATCCAGACCATGATCCCGTTCTATTTTATTTGAAATATAGATCTCTCTAAACTGTCTCACAAAACAGGCACTGGCTGGGAAAGTGCCTCTTCCTTCTAGCTTTTGTTTGCAATAGAAAAAATGGACACTTGCTTGTTACTTATTTGAAATAAAGATGCTTCTGAAGACTGTAAAGGGAAAAAGAAATTGAGATGATAAGAAAACATGAGCTGTAAGGATATTTAGTATGTAATTATTTAAGTAGAAGACCTTTAATAAACTGGATAGTCAACCTCAGTTTATAAACTCAGTATTTAAAGACCAGTTCCATTTCTGGGGAAAAATAAACCAGGACTGGTGTTAAATCAGTAATATATTTTAGCACGGCTTTTTCTTTTCTACTGTAAAAGTGTCTAATATTAAATGTACAGTATTAAACTGGAAGGGAAAGCAAACATTAGCCAGGGCAAAGAATCAGAAAAAAGCACCTAGAGAGATAATGCCCATGGAATATTTATAATCACGTGGGGAAACAGAAATAAAGGTGGTGCATAGAATAAAGTCAAGGGGCGCAGGGAGCGGCAGAAGAAATGGAAATTTAACACTGGTAATTCAGGAGAGGGAACTCAGCACCTTGGGAAACTCTAGCTCTGACAAACTGGGATGCAAGAGAACACAGAGCTCTCTGGGAAAGCAATCCACAACCAAACCCACAGATTCAGAGGCAGCAGGGATTTCCTGCCAGGGATTTCCATGAGCCCAGCCATGCCTGCACCGCCCCGGTGCTGCTGGGGACTGGAGCCTGGCCTCAGGAGCATTCACATCCTGCCTCAGCACTTCCTCAGATGGCTGCAAGCTCAGGGACACAGTCAGGGACAGCACCTGAGGCTGCAGCCAAACGGCCACTGCAGGCCAGTGACCTGCACACTAGAAATAATATAAATATAAATATAAATATAAATATAAATATAAATATAAATATAAATATAAATATAAATGTTATTTCAACTATAACTATAACTATACAAAGAAATAGAAAGAGAAATAGAAATAGAAATAGAAATAGAAATAGAAATAGAAGTAGAAGTAGAAATAGAAGTAGAAGTAGAAATAGAAATAGAAATAGAAATAGAAATAGAAATAGAAATAGAAATAGACATAGAAATAGAAATAGATATAGAAATCTATGGAATTCATATATAACTACATAATTCATATGTAACTACAAATATATGTATAAATAGATATATAAAATAATATATTTATTTAAATATATAATTATATAAATTATATAGAAACATAGAAATATATAAACTATATATAAATATATAAATATATAAATATATTTATATATAAATATATTTATATATGAATATATAAATATAAATAACCAGTACCCAGCCAGGCAGAGGGCAGGGAGAGCAGGAAAAATCCCACATGGAGCAGAATCTCCTGACTGCTGAGCTGCTCCTTCCCTCTGGAGACAGTGAAAATGAGAAACTCTGTGGAGCTGGCAGGTCCCAGCCCCAGCTCATCCCAGCACCTCAGAATAAATGAAGATAAGGCCCAGAATAAATGGAGATAAGGCCCAGAATAAATGGAGAGAAGGCCCAGAATAAATGGAGAGAAGGCCATGCTGGGCAGAGGAAGGAATAGGGACTGTTCCCTTTGCCTTTCTCCAGGGTTTTGCTGCTGTGAGTGCCCTGCTGGGAGCCCAGAGATCCCCAGGGGATGGTGGCAGAGGAGCAGGGCCAGGCCAGGGAAAGCAAGCACAGACACCCTTGGCCAGCCAGCAGCAGCCCACGGTGCAGGGACTTGGAGGGAAAAAGAGAAATTTTAAAAAAAAGGGAATTTTACTATCACTGAATAGATTTTTCCCTTGCAAAGATGCCCCTTTCCTTTCCAAACCCACATGAACTTTTACAATGCACAGCATCCTCTGGCTCAGCCTCCCCCAGGGCTGCAGCTGCTGAGGCAGCACCTCCTTCCACCTCGAGCCTGCCAGTTTCAAGTGATATCACCAATTCTTTTTTGGAAAAGACAGTGATTTCCCTATTTCCCTGCCACACTGGTGATGGCTCCAGACCTGGCTCGTTCTCAGTGAGATGGGAATCTTCATGCCAGTGGATGTGCTCCCTTTCCTGCAGAAGAACACAGATGTTGCCTTCCTAGCTGCTAATTTTTATCTTTTCTCTTAATTGAAATTACCTTCTGCATCCCTAATCTTATAACTAAATGCCCCATATGTTGATTATGGTGCAGCCTGCATAAATTCAGTCGAAGAAAGTTGGTAAATTTCTTTAATTAATAATTATTAGAAAAATACCCATTAAGGTAAATTGAAATTACGTTAGATGGAAATTAAATTGTTAAAAATTATACTTTCTTTCAAGTTTAGAAATTATAACTGAGTAATCCCTCAACCAAGCACTACAAGACAGGAATTCCAGTGCTCAGCACAGTGTAATTTCAGAGGGAAGTGGATATTGTGTTTTGATATAACATAAATGAATATACATGACTTAAACAACTCCTTAAAAATAATGACTATTAAATGCTTAGAGAAATCCCTTCAGGCAGCAGTGGTTAAATAAACACAAAATGCTTTTCAGGTTAAAAAGCACAGGAAATTGTCTCAGGATCAGGAAGGCAGGGACACCTCCCACTGCCCGGGGTGCTCCAAGCCCTGCCCAGCCTGGCCCTGGGCACTGCCAGGGATGCCCCAGCTGCTCTGGGCACCTGTGCCAGGGCCTCACCCCCCACAGGGAAGGATTTCTGTACATCTAACCTGAATTTCCCTTTTTTCAGTTTGAACCCAGTTAATATTAATGTTCTTTATTTAAACCTTGCCACTCGCGTCCCTCCCAGGTGAAACACAAAGCAAACACTGGGGTGTAACTCTGGGCAAAGGCAGCAACGTCTGCAGTGCTACAGCTGTTATCCACAGAATAGATGGGTTTGGAACAGATCATTTCAGGAGCTGCACACGGGGGTGAGGTGTTCAGGGGCTGTAATAAAGCTCTAAACCCTGCTGTCCCCCCAGGCACCTCTCAGGACACCTGTGAGACAGAATCACTGTCCCTGGGCACAGGGGACAGGGCACTGCCAGCCCCAGCGCAGGGGCAGAGTGATAAATAAAACAAATACAACAAACATGTTTATTTTTTTTTTTGTTACTCTTACAATTCTCATTCTCCTCTGTGACTTTCTTTTTCTTTTAAATTTTTCTTTCATTGCAAATTTTTCTTTCCCACCTCTTAAATTTCATTTATTTTTTAGCTCTACCATGTTTTCAAGACAAAAAATCTGTATATTCTTTCAGATTAAGCCAGCCTTCTGCACTGCAAACAGTAATTATTTCATGTAATACACACACCAGCACACACATATTGCTGTCACCAAGTACCTGACAGCATTTCAAATGCTGGGAGAAGTTTTTGCATTTAATAAATGGAAAAAAACCTGCCACAGTTGATTTTATATAACTTATCTTTGTAAGTTTAATAAAAGAATCCCATCCCACACCTAAACCAAGAGATTTGGCTGCCACATATTTAAATGAAATGCCCAGTGGAGCTTTCCAACTGCAAGGCAGCAGCAGATTCGCTGAAAGCAGTGATGGCCAGACAGCCTGAGTGGCAACTTCTAATTGAGACTTATTAGAATTGGAGATTGAGGAAAAGGAGGCCTGTGGATAATTTAGGAGCAATTTGAGCTGCAGAGCTGCAGGTTGTGAGTGGCACACGCCACAGCTGTCACGGGTGGTGTCACTGCAGTCACTGCCAATCCCTCCCCGATGCCCCCGGCCTGCAGGAGCTGCAGCTGCACTCTGACAGTGCTGAAAACAGCAGCATTGCAAACGGGAGCAGCCAAAAACCTCTCTGCTAAAGGGAAAGGGAAAACCTCCCTGCTAAAGGGAAAGGGAAACCTCCCTGCTAAAGGGAAAGGGAAACCTCCCTGCCTTTCAGGATAGCCAATAAATTCATTCTTCTGTTCGCTCGGGACAGAGGGAAGCAAACTGGCAGGTCAAAGGCCAAGGCAAGGCACATGTTTTGCTTTCCCTGATCTCTGGCATTGGGATGTGCTGAGCCCCAAAATGGGTGGAAAGAGAAATCAGTGCCTAAATCAGCAGAACCTCCCCATGGCAGTGCTTCCTTCCAGGCTTTCTCCTCCATCCTCATCCCAGCACTGAACTGCTTCCTCTGGCACCTGCTTCCAAACCAAAACCAGATTTGAGGTCCCCTCCTAGCCAAGCACAGGGACAGAGCTGGGCTCTTTAAAGATTCAGCTCCACCAGCCCTGAGTGCCAGGGAAATAAATATATGGGATTTGAGAGGCACGGGACATAAATTCTGCCTTGGTTTAGAAGCCTGTGGGCAGTAAAGTGCTCTGCCCATTAAAACATAAATTATCATCTGAGTGTAGCTGATGAGAGGCTGGGACTAATAGGAAGTGGTGCTAAATAAGAATTATAGGAATGCTTTTCCCAGTCTGACTGCAGGAATTTACTCTCCACCCTAGCACGCCTCAAGATGGCAGATGAAAATGAGGGCTGGTGTGTCCGGGAGCTCAGAAGCAAATTGTTACCCTTCAAACACATCCTTATCAATCAAGCATCTTCTTAATCCCATCAGCTGTGACTGGAGAACACCTGTTATCCCCAAACTTGCAAATCTTTATGAGAAGAAAATGTTCAATGTCCCCATCATGCCCTGAACCAGGGAGCAGCAGCGCTGGCAGTAACAGAGGGTGCACCAGGAGACTGAGCCTGGGCTGGGCTTTCAAACACATCATCAGCCTGGTGCCTCTGAATTTCCTCTGAAATCTGAGCCTGTAGCACAACTGAATCCCCTCAGAAGCCCCCACCCAGTGCAGCAGGACTCAGCACAGCATTAAATGCCACAGCAGACTCGGGAATTTAATCCAGATCATTTCAACTTTTCTCAACAGTTTTAGCCCAGACCAATTCTGAGCTCCTCTTCTGGGAATTAGGAAAAAGCGAGGGTAACAGGTCTGAAGTGCTTCATGAGCTCCAAACTGCCAGCTTATTTGTGTTCTACAGATAAATCAATACATTCAGATAAAGTTTCTGAGTGCCAGTAATATTTTCTTTGACTCCTGCATTTACCCATTTCTCCAGATGCTCATTTCTCCAGAAGTATTAACTCGCCTCTCTTATTTATGGCCCCTCTCTGCCATTTTTTGCTCTCCCTCTCCCAGCAGGGCTCCCAGATCTACTGGGACAGGGCTCTGGAGGATTCAGGGCTGGCAGTGTCACCAAGCATTGCCCTCTGGGACAGGGCTCTGGAGAATTCAATGCTGGCAGTGTCACCAAGAAGGATTGCCCACTGGGACAGGGCTCTGGAGGATTCAGGGCTGGCAGTGTCACCAAGGGTTGCCCACTGGGACAGGGCTCTGGAGGATTCAGAGCTGGCAGTGTCACCAAGGATTGCCCACTGGGACAGGGCTCTGGAGGATTCAGGGCTGGCAGTGTCACCAAGGGTTGCCCTCTGGGACAGGGCTCTGGAGAATTCAATGCTGGCAGTGTCACCAAGGATTGCCCACGGGGACAGGGCTCTGGAGAATCCAGGGGTGGCAGTGTCACCAAGCATTGCTCAAGGTGCCACCACTGCAGCCTGCAGCCCTGGGCATCACTGACAGAACAGGATTCTTGACACACATATCTGTTTCTTGACACACATATCTATTTCTTCAATGAAGATTGAGAGCCAAAATAAATGGAATGTCAGTGGTTAGGAGCAGGGAATAGCTATGGGATCCCTGCACCCACGGCTGTTCCCACTGACTGGGCAGGAATCCTTTTAACTCCAGCTTTGGCCTCTTGCACCACATAAGTGAAGTTACTCAAACTCTGCTGGAGGCCTATAAAGAGCAGGAGAGCCCCAAGCTAAAGCAGATGACAATGGTTTCTTGTTTTTTCCCTCCCAGCACAGTGATGGCCTATTGTCCATTACAAATAAAGTGGAAAATCAGTCCTGCATTGAACCAGCATCACGCAGCACAATTGGACTCTGTTTCCATCCCATCTCAGCTAAACAGGACTGGAATTGTTACACAAGTCCCAAGGTGCCCACTGATGTGAGATGTGGTTTTTATTTATTGGAGAAGACACTTGCATGCTCTGGGAAAAAGTTATTTGCTGGCCTTAAATCATCCATGCAGGAACAACTAAAGAAAGCCTGCAAATGTATCAAGAAAGGATTTAGGATTGGATAGGGCGAGGCAGGACTGAGGAGCCCAGAGAACACAGGGGAAGATGGGTTTGAGGGCCAGGGGTGAAGAAAATCTTTGAGAGGGGAGGAGCAATCTTGCCTGCAGAGCTCCCCTGGGCACTGCTCAAAATCACTTCCACTGCCAGGCAAATAAACTGTGGAGCATCTGAAATAAACAGAACCATCACCCAAAGATGAGGCATATTTCTGTTAATTTTTTTTTAAGTTTCTAAAAAAAAACCCCAAACAAAAAAAAAAAAGCTGCTATTTACAGTAAATTAAAAAGATAACTATCAAATCTCACTTATGGTAATATAAAACTATTTCTGAGCTTTAATTATTATGACAAACTGGTCTCCTGTGGCTTGTTCATTTCACGCAGCTAAAAAAAATTGTTAACAGTCTTCTAATTATATCAGTTTTCTGTGTTAAAAAAACTGGCTCGCACTTATTACTCTATCTAGAGAAGCTATGGATCATCTTGCTATTCACTTAATGCTTTTAATTTACATATCAGAAACACTAATAAGTGTGGTGTTATTAGATCACATTCCCTTTTGCTTCTAACCCAAGAAAATGGTTCATTTTGTTTGGCTGCCACAATTAAATTAATTTATTTTCCTATGGCATGGTTTTTGATAAGGGCCTTTATCAGAAGTTTGACTGTATTAAGCTTAATAGGACATCTCTCATTAAAATAAAATACGTTTCATTAAAATCAAACAATGGCTTTGCCCCCCCGCCCCCATTTTGGCTTCATTAGCATATTTAATAGAGGAGATAATTGTGCTTTTCACTTGGACAAGAGCCTCAATCTGAAGGCCTGGGTTTGTTTAAAATTCAGCAGATTATTTCAGGCTCACGTGATGACTGGCAGTGCTCTGCCTGGAGGTGGCCAAGGCAGGAATCTGACAGAGAATTCAGGCTGGGCACGTTCTGGATGTGTTCCACATTCCCTCCTGTGCTGCTCAGCAAAGCACCCAGGGATTTGCCCTAACTTCCTATCATATTTACAATATATCCTAATGGCACCAATTCAATTATATCCTTTAGCCCTCTGCAGCCACTCCTGGAGGGCACAGAAGAGTCTGTTTGAGAAGGAACTGATCCATAGCCCAGAAAATCAGCCTCTGAACGCTCTGTACTGGGAGAGCTGCCTCCCGTTCCCAGCAGAAACCATCTCTGATGATCTCTGGGATCATTACTGGGTAGGCCTCCAAAAGGAACAGAAAAATACAAATAATTTTTCAAGAGACAAAAAAATTCCCTACCTGAAAAAAGCCTCAACTTTCAGAATAAGAGAGAGAGCCCAAGGTTTTGAGCTGTGCTGTTTCCTCTGCTTTCAGCTGCTGCTGCTCCCCTGGCTCAGGCAGGGGACACAGCATCCCTGCCGTGCCTGGCTGCTCAGTGCCTCTGTGCCTCTGAAGATCCCTTTCCATTTCCACTCCTCAGGGCTTGGAGACTCACCCCAGGTCCAGCAGAGGCTGACACCTGACAAAGGAGGAATTACATACCCTGATTTTGGCTCGGTGCTGGATAGGAAAGGAGAAGCAGCTAAACAAAGATCTTGGTTGTGAGGCAGGCAGAGATCCTTGCACAAAGCCAAGTGGCTGCAAAAGGCTCCCAGGGCAGGTGGAGTTTGTGCCTCTCACAGGTAAGCAGAGCCTGCAGCAATCCAGCAGGAAAGCCTGGGCAGGGAAGAGGCAGGGCAGGGCAGGGCAGAGTGCAGATCAGCGCTGTGCACTCCATCCATCAGCACCTGGGCACGCAGGCTGTGATTTTATCCCAGCAACACTGAGGATCGTTCTTCTGTTCTCCTGGCACCTGCTCCACTTCTTTGTTCTTCTGGCACCTGCCCCATTCTTCTAAAGAATTTTCTGAGGTGGAAACTTCTGTCTAGCCAGCTCTCTTCCTGCCTCATATCCTCTCCAAACAGATTTCTGCTCACAGTTGAACAGACATTAGCTGCCCAAACAAAGCAGCAGCCCATATGCAAAGTTTGTTTATTTGCACTGTAGTGTCCTGTGCTTCAACTCAAAGCCAAAATGCCCATATGGCCACTGGAAAAAAAAGAAGTGGGAAAGAAAAAAAAAAACAAACCAAGGAGAGTAAAATATTGAGTTGTTTCTGCAGGAAGGAAAGGGGAGCTGTCAATACAGAAAGTGGGTTAACACCTCGGCAGTGTAAACACACAGTGTGTCATTCTGCAGGGGAGAGGAGCTGAGCACACCCTGCTCAGCAGTTTCCCCTCACTCCTTGCTCTGTCCTTCCCTCTCTGGGCAGCACAGAGGGACCTGGGAGCCCTGGGAGCACGGAGTGCACTGGGGAGCTGAGCAGCCCCCAGACAGCTCCCAAAGGCACAAGGCACCCCTGGCACTGTTTATGTAGGGCAGAATTTCTCATCTAGCTGCTGTCAAAGGGCACACTTGGCACACTGCTCAGATATCACACACGGTGCTGCTAAATAAAGAGGGTTGTCTTCAGCATCAAGATCAGTTTTAGGGGAGAACTCAGGGTTTAAATGAAACCAGAGGTAGGTCGAATTTTTATTCAAGATACACCCTTGAAATTGTAGCCCAAAACAATGAAAAAACCCCGAATCTTTCTGGGTTCTCTGCATCCCTGGGCATCTTTAGGGCTGTCCCCAGAATTACCCCAGTTTAACGTGCAGTCCTCTGAGATCCAGCACCAGGAACAATGACAGCAGGGCTGGAAACACTGGGCTGGTTCGAGCCTGCACTCGGGCAGGAGACAGCAGCCCCAGAAATGATTGCACAGAGGCAGCAATCTGCCAGCCCCCGTGGAGAGAACCTGCAGCATATGTTCAGTGCAGCATGCAAACATCCCTGATTGTCCCAGGCTCATCAGCAGTGCTCTGCAGACACGTCCTGAGCAGCGGGGAGCAGGAGATTGTGGCACCAGCCTTCTCTGGCCCTGCTGCTGCTGTCTGAGGTTATTACATTTATCCATTCTCTGGATCATCACTTCTGCAGCTCTGCAGCTCCAGCGTGCTGCCCACAGGAACTGGAGCTGTGGGGGGTGTCCAGGGGCTTGGGGACACACAGGATGGCTCCTCTGCTGCTGCTGCACTTTTCTTTAGGCTTCTCTGAAAGCTATTTGCATTTTGAGCCCTGCTGGTGCTTGTATTTGCTCCTGAGCCAGAGTGAATTCAGGTGCCCTTCCTGCCTGCCTGGGCAAGGCTTCCTTGCACACAGCTCTTGGCATTTCCTTGGGCAAACCTGACAGAAACACCAGTGATTGATTTCCTCTTGTGCCCTTGTTTTCTTCCCTAGATGGCTCCTAAGCTCAGTTCTCTGAAGACAGACCCATAAATGTCCCAACTACAGAGAGCTGTGCAAAGAATTTATTTTAATGTGATTGAATCTGAAAAAGAGAAAAGTTGCAATGTTTCTTCAGATCAAAACAGCTAAAATTAAAAATTTTGTATCATTCTTTCAAGGTCAGAACCCCTACATTTTAATAAGTCACAGTAAAAATATTTTAAAAGAAAATAACAGCTTCAAATGATGATATTAAAAAGAAAATAAATGAACAAAACAAAAACCAGCTCATCTATTTTCCCAAGGTCTAGAGAAAACACGGGTCAAAAGTTTTTCCTTATTTATAGCCTAAATGGTCTAAATATATGATGACTTCTGGTTGACACAATAATTCACTTTTTTCAGTGAATAAATAAATTTTTCTGCAGTTCCACAAATAACTACAGACAACTGAGAACTGATGAGACTGTTTCAAAACAAAGCAGGCAAACCAAAAAAAGCAAGGAAATGAGACTGAACTTGTGTCTTCTCTCCAGCAGAGCAGCTCCCAGCTCCTGCCATGCTCTCTCCATGCCAAGCTTTGCAACCACAATAGCAAGAGCATAAAGATATTTAGTGTCATTCACTTGCATTTTGAAATGAAAATTAACTGCACAGCTTTCATTAACAGCTTCAGATAATTGAAACAACAATGGAAATGTTGATCTGCAAAATGTGATTCCCCCAAACCACAGCTGGGCCAGGAGCTGAGGACTTCCAGCCACACTTCTGAGAAGAAAATGACAACAACCTCTCTTGTATCTCTAAGTATTACAGTCTTACTTTTACCTCTGACAGCAAAAATTAGCACTAAACTGGTGTTTTATTTCCTTTTCTTCCCGAGAGGAAATGCCAGAGATTTTCCTGGTGTACACAGCATTTCCCTTTTTAGCACTTATTCCATTGATTTTCTGAATCTTGGCAAGACACTAACCTAGTCTGCATAACCACAGGCTACAGTACTCCAACTGCCAGACATTAATACATCTGTTTTAGTCACTCATCCGCCCTCAAAATTGACAGTTTGAAAAATATCAGCTTCTGATACATGAAACTTAACTAAGCCTGGACAGCTGAATCAGTGAGCAACCCAGATTTCCATGTTAATACGACCCTGCTCGACACAAGGCACTGGAGGTGTTTTATCAGTTTGTCTGTGAGAAGTGTTCAGTCTTTTCAGAGCTGTAAAGCAGCAGAAGGAAAGCCCGTTTTGGCTCACTGAATTTCCCATGCACGGCTGAGATGCACAGCGTCCATAACTGAGATGAAATGAGCCTGTCAGGTGTGGATTGCAGGCACTGACCACACTCCCTTCTCTCTCCAAATCAGAGTCCAGCCCACTCACTACAACACCTGGGAGAAATGCAGAATGTTCCTCTGAGAGCCGCTGGAAAGCCTACAACAATAAATATAAAAATCTGCAAACTGAGAAGGAGGAACAGCCTTCACCTGCCCCTGCCCCAGGCCCCACGCCTCACACGGGGAGTGCAGGCATCCATCACTGCCCCAGGGGGACTGCACACCCCATTGCCACCCACACGGCACTGCTTCAGAGTCCTGGGAGGGTGGGGAAAGAGAGAATGGGACACAGCTAGAGAACCTGAGAAACAGCACCAAACGCAGGAGACAGCTCCCAGCTCAACCCAAACCTCCCCCACCATACACACCACCCAAATGCAGCTTCTCAGCAAGGATTGTGTGCAACTATTGGTCAAGGCTGCAACAGGGCAGGGGGGCTCTGAGGTCATAAGAAGTATTTGATAATAATGAAAATAAAAACTTAAGTGAAGAGGGCAAAGAAAAGCAAACCAACCATGTTTTTCAGAAATCTGTTGCAGGATGGCGAACTGATGCAGAGCAATCAGAGAGCAGAGAACAAGAGACAAGCAGAGTTTTCAGTGTAAAAAGTCAGACAGGCTTCAAAGTAAAACCACAGAGCTGCAAATTATTGCAGAATGGGAAAAGAGCCTTGAACAGTGACACGGTGACAGCAGGACAAAGGGCTGTGTGGCATCTTCCAGCATGGAGCACAAAATGTCATTATCTGAAATGAGACTCTCTTGGGCTGCCAGGGGGATGCCAGCACCTCAGGAAGGGCCTTCAGGCTTGGAAATGGGGAGAGATCAGCCTAAAGCAGGCAGGACAGACAAGCTGGAGAGGCTGGAAAAGAGGAGGGGTGAATAACAATGGAGAAGGAATCTATTTTCTGGGACACTACATAGCTATGACCAACACTGTTCTTGTTCATGTGAAGGAGCTGGGACATTGGCTTCAATAAAAATAAAATTTGGCCTTAAAGTTGCAATGAACTGTTTATTAATTAGTATGCCCCAAATGTTCAGAAAAGGCTATCATTTAAAGTGCATTATTCCCCTCTCCAATCTTCTTTAAATGAAAGTTGATTGAAATGATGATAGGATTGAGAAATACAGACTCTTGCCATCTGAAGATGCTCTGTTACATCCTTTTTGCTTAAATTTCATCAAAAGCTAGCACAAAAGGGATGTCAATGACACAGGAGCAGAGCCAAATGCATCTGGCTTTACTGGGTATAATTGTAGTATCAAGTGCCTTGTTGGGTTGTGTCTTTTAGAAACAAAAACAATCCATTGTGATACTTTGGAAAGGTTCCTTCTCATCTGCATGGGACTCGTTTAAAAAGGATGATTTAAAACAAAAGGAACATTATCCAATATTAGAAGCAAGGGCGAGCAGGGCTCATTGCTGCAGTGCACTGAGGCCTCAGTCTCTGCCATCCCATGGCACAGCTGAACTGGGGTAATTAAACCACAGCTCCTCTGTGTTATTTAGCAAAGTAAATAATTACACCGTGCCCCTGAGCTTCATTGGTAATTGGTAGCATCAGGCAGAAGCCCTTGCAGTGGTTCCTGAACCTCCACTCCGTGGGGCCGTGTCCCTGCTGGACATTTCTGGCATTCCTGGGCCTCTCTGGCATTCCCTGCCGGCTCCTGCAGCCGAGCCCCAGCCGAGCCCACGCCTGCCCCCGTGCCCAAGGCAGCCAGCACCCCCCCAGCCTTTCGGGCAGCTCTGAAATACTCTGTGGGTTTATTGCACGGCGTGGGAAAGGCACCAGACAGGGTCTGGCTTTGTTCACTTACTGATATTTAAATTTTTTTTGTCCAGAAACATCAATGTCACCACAACAGGACTAGAGTCACTTCCAGCATCACTCCTCCTTTGCCTAGTGTGGCTCTTCCTGCAATCTTTTCATCTCCCAGGCAGCAGGACTCATCAGCCCACTGGAGAATACCCAGTTTTCTACAACCTGCTCATACCTAATTTAACCAAAGATGGAGAAAAGAGAGACAGGTAATGACTATTATCTAAAAAATAAATTCTCTGTTCAACCCTCCCTCTCTCCCTGAAGATTTCAGGTCATGCTGGGGGCACATATCTGTTCTGGAAGCCTCAGAACCAGAGCAGGGCTGGCAGGATTACAGCTTCATCCCAGCCCAGCAGCTGTAAAGGGCTGGCCCTGCACAAGGTGACAAGCAGTCCATTTTTAATGGCACTTAGACAAACACCCAACATCTCTATGCACTCTGTGAGGCTGGAAAGGGGAATTAAAAGCACAGTGCCCCAGTAATCACAGAATTCAACACACAATAGTTGTATTCACCAACATCCCAACAATGAGACCAGTAATTCCCACACATCAGCAGGAAAATTAATCCAGGTGTCAACTCCAGTCCCTCCAGTCTGGGAGTTGCAGCGTTTGCTCTGAGGAGGAAGATGTGGCTTCCCTTGTTTTCCTGCTCCTCCCAGTGGCAGAAAGGAAAGGTCTGTCTGCTGGCAGCACAGCACAGACTTTTCTTCCCTTCTGACTGGCCATTCCCACAGTCCCCTTTAGCCAAAAGCCAGGAAGGGCTCATCGTGGTGCTCCACATGCCTGCCATGAATCAGGAAAAAGCTCTTACATGACCAAGAATTAATATTCCATTGCCTTGAAAATCCTGTGACTACATGCCAAATGTAGTAATAGCAGAGCTGATGAAATAAAGGTATCAAAGACAGGGAAAACAGATTCAAGAAAGACAGAAAAAAAATTTTTCCACAGGATATTAGTTTTGTCCGAGAGACTCCGCACAGTTGCTAGCATCTAAATCAGCAATTTGTATCTGCTTGAGCAGGAAAGAGATTCCATTTCACAAAGAGAGGTTCCTCAGGGAAGCTGTTCTGAGCTGGGGGTGATGCACACACACAGATACAGAGCACAGCACTGCCTTTAAACCCTGCCTTCAGCCCCGGAGGGTTTGGGGGCCAGCAGAGATGTTCTGTTGATCAGCTGGATGCCTTGAGAGGCTTCTTAGAACAGAGGCTAGACAGAGTTAAAAATAAAGCAGGGATTTATTAAAAGGCCTTCAAAGGATGCACCTTGGGCAGTGCAAGAGCTTGGCCAAGGCTACATCCAAGATGAACCTAAGATGGACCCAAAATGGACCCAAGATGGATGGCATTTCATGAGTTTTCACAATTTTATGAGTTTTGGTCCATTTCCATCTTGGGTTCAGTGTCCCATTGCAGCTCCAGGTTGTGCAGTGCCTCCCTCCCAGGCTGCTCCCTCCATCCCCTGCTGTTTGCACTCTTTGGGCTGCAGCTGCAGTGGTGCAGTGCCTCCCTCCATCCCCTGCTGTTTGCACTCTTTGGGCTGCAGCTGCAGTGGTGCAGTGCCTCCCTCCATCCCCTGCTGTTTGCACTCTTTGGGTGCAGCTGCAGTGGTGCAGTGCCTCCCTCCATCCCCTGCTGTTTGCACTCTTTGGGTGCAGCTGCAGTGGTGCAGTGCCTCCCTCCATCCCCTGCTGTTTGCACTCTTTGGGTGCAGCTGCAGTGGTGCAGTGCCTCCCTCCATCCCCTGCTGTTTGCACTCTTTGGGCTGCAGCTGCAGCGCTGTCCTTGGCTCTGGGCTGGAAAAGGATTGCTGTGTGTGCCTGAGCTGTGAGGAGAGCTGCTGGCCCTGTGTGTGGGGCTCAGAGTCACTCACCAATGCAGGGCAGAGTCTGGGAATATGAAAGCTCAAACTGAAGGCCTCAAGCTCAACACGACACCTCCAGTGCCCCCCTGACCCTCCCTGCCTGGCTGCACCCAGGGACAGCCGGGTCCCCACAGAGCAGCAGAACCTGCAAAGCATCTGGAGATCCTTCCAAAGGAAGGACACTGAACTGTAGGATATTTCTGCTTGGTCGTTATGCTGTGCCGTGATTTCTCTTAGGAAACACATTTCAAGCTGATATTCCAACATAGGTAAAGAGCTGAAAGATTTTTATTTTTTTTTGGACAAACTATTTTCAACCAAAAATTCAAATCTTAAAGTAAACAAAAATTGATTTCCTGCACAACATAACACTGACAAGAGAAAGACCAAGAGAAAGACATCACACAAAATCTCTACCTTTCCACAACTGCTATCAATCCTGGTGGATCCCTGCAGCTCTGCAGAGCTAATTAGCAACAGGTCCCAGACTTGGGGTGTCTGGCTAAATTTTGAGCTCAGTGATTTCTACACACCAAAAGTTTACTTCTACAGGTAGGGTGTTAACTTTTAATATCTTTACTTAAGCTGAAAAATGCTGTCACCTCCAATCAGTCCAAAGTTTGGAGCTCTTCCCTCACTGCTCTCAGACCTCTGTATTCCCCAAGAAAACAGAAACAGCAGAACATGGGATGGCAAGGGACCACGTATAAGCTATTATTTGTTTTATAGTAATAGGTTGTTAGAGTCCTTCTTTCAAGGTTGGCATTTGCTTTAATGAATCACCTTTCTGCACAGTTATTTTTAATGTACTGTGCCATGTTTCTCATAGAGCCTCGCTCTCTTTTGCTTAAATGCCCTGTTGGCATTTAATTTAGTGAAACGAAAGGATTATCACCATTTCTTACAGTTAGATTGGCATGATTAAATGCCTAGCACCATACTATTTTTAAGCAGCAGCTCATTTAGCCTCAGTGAATTGTCACATGTACAATCCAACTTCATTGTGTGTTGTCATTGGAGAAGTAAAATATTGTCACTTCTAGCATAGTTTAGGACACTCTGAATTGACTCAGAGGTTTCCTCATGCACAAGCAAGGACAGGATTGGAGGTCACCCACTGGATCAGCTGGGCCATTTGCTACCAGAGCTGCCATTTGTGAGCTGTGTTTTAGCAGTGGTGCCTGTTCTTCAGGGGCAGGGAATGTTCCAGAGCCTCGCTGCCAACAGGCACAAGGCTGTTGGACCAAAGTGGCTTCAGCTCTGTCACCAAAATATAACAAAAGCTTCCCCCAAAATGGTTTCCCAGTATAAAACTGCTTGTGAATCCTAAACACTCAAGAAAAAGGTTGACATTTCAAACTGCAAGTGAATTTGTTCACTTTGAGCTGCAGAAAGTGCACCTCTCACAAGATAAACCTCCAACAAATGCCAGCCCCAGCTATCTCTCACCTCAGGCAAACCCAGAGGCTATTAGAGAAGCTGTCTGCATGCTGTTGGTACCACATAAAAACAAACATTGCCTCGGATTTTGTTCAGGGAGCTCCATAAACACTCGGCCCTGGTGCTCATGATAGCTGCAAGCCTGCAGTTAAACATGGCTGGGTGTTTCCCTCACAATTCCTTTCCACCTGCTCCTGTCCTGTACCAAAGCGTGACTCCAGATTTCCACCACCTGATCCAAAAAACCAAGAGTTCAGGGAAGCTTTCCCACCAGCTTGGCTGGAGGTTGGATTGGGACCTTTAAAAGAAGGTCCAGACACGTTGAGTGTGGATAAATGAGCCACTTCCTCTTGGCAATTCGTGTCCAGTCTCCAAAAACCACAGCATTCCTTTTCCAAACCACGGGATGGACTCTCTGCTCTTTCTCGGGGTTTCCTATCCCTTCTCATTGTCTCTTTTAGGAAAAAAAAAAAAAAAAAGAGGCTACAGAGTAGACAAAACTGGTCATTTAGACAGCTGTCCCTCCAGCCCGGGCCCCAAGGGACCTTGGCACACACATGAACACACAGCACTGCTGTCCTCTGAGCCCTGCCAGCTCTCCCATCACATTCCCACACAGCATTCCCTGCTCCAGCAAGTCCCCAGCTCCATTGTTCAAACCCTGAACGCATCCTTTGCCTTACTGGGCTTGGTCAGTCAGATTATCTCATTAGTGCAGACACTGCCCTTCTCCTGTCAGCTTCTGATTTGTCTCAGCAAGTGAAAGAAAGCCAAGGAGTTACATAAGGAAGGACTTGTCTTCAGAAGCTTTGCAGACACCAATCCCTCATCTTGATAATTTTTAACAGGTAGTTGCTTTCTTCTTTTTCTTCCCCTCCTCCTCCTATCAGTTTCTCTTTTTATCAAAGTACAGTTCAGCAGGCTGACTGGCTTGCAGAGTTTTTATAAGAGAAACCCCACTTCTCTTGCCTTTTTGGTTGATCTTTCCAAGCTTGTCCTTAAACAGTGCTTTTAAATGTTGTTGCTATTATGGCAAAAAAAAGAGAAAGGAAGAAAGGCCTTGATAGGTTGCAGCCATGGTCCTTGGAGGCTTATTCCTTACCTCAATCTCTTCAGAACTCAGCCCAACACTTCCTTCACAGCCCAGCTCCTTCCCCAAGGAGCTGCAATATGCACATATCCCTCCTTTCTCCCCCTTTGTTCCCATTTCTGTTTTCCACTTAAGCCCTGTGGACAGGAGCTTCTCAGGCACCAGCAGCAGGAGGCAGGGCAGCAGAAGTTCACACACCCTGCTACATTTGGGAAACAACAGCATTCCCATGGCTGGTGTGCACCACAACAGCAATAGGCCAGGGCATAAAATTCTCACTTCTACAACAAAAATTGAGTGTTCTCCAGCTCAGCCATTAAAAAAAAAAAAATCCTTAATATGAAGCTTCCCCCTGGAGTCTGGCAGAATACCTCCTTGCCTTTTACACCCTCCCTGTCTTTGCCAAGTGCCCAAATCCATTACCTTGACAACACAGTGCATCACTGTAATAGCATGAGTCAGCCTGGCAGTTTTTGTGACCATAACAAAAGCAGATTCCCATCGATTGGCGTGGAGCTCCCTGCTCCCAACTATAATTTCAGAAGGATACTTGCTTTAAATCTCGTCGCTCTGTGCTTTGAGTCTTGCCAAACTTGTGCATAGACCAAAACCAGTGGTTTGTTTTATGGTCTCATTGTAATGGGTTTGTCTGTATTCCAAGCCCCAGCAAACAAAACAGATCAAACCTCTCCATTTAGGGTTCCCACTCACAGCTTCTTCCTCATCTTCATGTACCCAATCTTCCCAGGCTGAGCTCGGTGTCTGCACCACCTCCCAGAATTTCCAAGGAATGGTCACAATGCTCAGTTGCAGGCTAAAATCCAAGCATCAGGTGCTTCACTCCAAACCTTTGGCACCTGCAGAGCTGAACCAAAGCTTTGAGCACTGAAGGGAGGAATGAGGGGCATAACCCAACAGGACTGTACAATAGCTTTTCTGTCAGAGAAACCACAGCTCCAACCAGAGCCAGGGCTGTCTGCTGGCCAGCACACCTGTGGCTGGCAAGCCAAGAAAGCAAACAGGTTACAGTGATGTCAAGAAAGAGCTGTCACCACCAGCACACAGCAGTTCAGCTTCTTTTACAAAAGCCACGAGAAAAGGGCTCCGATTTCTTGTTCTGGTTTCCTTTCCTTGTCAACATCCCCATTTTCAGCAGCTCTGTTTATGGACACAGGGACACCTGTACTCTTCTGCTTTGTGCCACAAGAGGATATTCCCAAACCTGTGGATGCCAGGCCAAAAGCAGCGTCTCCCTGGAAACACTGCATGGCACTGCACAGCCCACGCTGCTGGTGAGAAATCTGATTACCATGGGATGTCCTGAGCCCTTCCATGTGCTCCTTTGGGATGGCACTGGAGTGCTCAGCCAGAAATTCAGAGGTTTTCATCACAGGGATGTGTTTCTGCTAAGCCAAAATCCACTTTAAATCAAAAATCCTTGCAGGAAAGATGGGCAGGTCACTTCAGCACTTCCCTAGGGCTGCTGAGGTGCAGAACTGGAGCTGGGAACTCTGCAGGGCCAGTGAGAGCCCGCAGCACTCCCCAGGCAGCAGGGAGCACACACTGCCCTGGCACAGCCTCACAGGAACCTTGATGGGCATCACTGCTCTGGGGAAGGGCTGGAGGACTCCTCCTCAGGTGTCCCAGGAGATCCCAAGTATTTCACAGCCCTGAGCCTCCCATCTGTTCCTGAGAGTGGGATGAAGGATCTAATTAAGGGGAGATTAACATGATGGGCTTGAGGCAGCAGTCTCTGCTGGAGAAAACTCAGTTACCTGCTGGAGCTCTCTCAACAACTTCATGCAATGGTAGAGAATGGTGAAAGGCAACATCATTTCTACAAGTTTTCAATAATGCTCCATGTAATAGAGCAAAGGCCCTGTCCTGTCCTTAGGGGGAACAATGCTATAATTCAGAGAAAGAAATGAAAGAGAAAAAAGATAAATCAAAGCAAGACACAAATCAACTTCCAGCCCAGCTTTTGGGCTACTTAGTGATACACAAGCAAAGACAAAGCACTGTGGCCCATGACCAGGCTGTGCTGGACAAACCAGCCCCTGAAGGACTGAGAAGTTCTCCAGTCAAGCTCCAAGGGTGACTAATGGTGGTGCAAATGAGGCAACGCTGCAAGGGAATAAACAGCCCTTCAGTAAAAATGAAAAGAATGACCTCAGTGACCAGAGGACAGAGCTACTGAGGGCCCAGTAGAACTTTGTGTCATGCTGCTGTAAACTTCAACCTGAGTTAGGTACAAACATTTCTAAAAATCCCAAGGAAGTTTATGCTCAGTTTTGGCAGAGGAAGAGAGTGTCCATTTCACAGCATTCCCTTGGCTGCTTCTCTTTCTGTGGCTATCAAAGACTTCAGGTTCAGCTGGAGCTTTGCTGGGGAACTGAAGCCAGCACTTGGAACTGGTGCTTTAGCTTCCCTCATCTGAGGACTTGGCCCAAGCCTGAGTCAGACTCATGGGTGCTGCTCTCTGCCTGCTGAGGAACATGGACCATTCCCCCAGCACTCTCTGAGCGTTCAACTCCCTCTGATCACTGTGTTCCTAAGTCCCTTGTCAGAGAAGCAGATGTTAATATTCCCATGTTATGACTAGAAACTGAGGCACAGAGAGTCTGAGTGCCTTGGCCAGAGCCACAGAGGGAGCATCTGGTTTAGCAGAGAGCTGCAGCCCAGCTCCCCAGCACCAGGCGAGCAGCCAAACTCCTGGAACAGCTTCTGTCAGGAACAATTCCCATATGGAAACATGCCACGAGCACAAGGACAGCCTAATTACAATTAAAAAGGAATCTTCCCATACACAAATAGGGCAGCAGCACTCAATGTATATTTAACCCCTTCCAGCACTGAGCAGGAAGGCTCTCACCATGCACAAGGGCTTTGGAGAGCACCTGCTGCCAGCGCCACGGCACGGAGGGCACAGCCCCAACCAGGCCTGCTTTGCTGCTCAGCATGGTCCCACGGGCAGCCCTGCTTTTCCCTTTGCTTGGACCCACACACAGCCCTGTCAGAGAGCTCTGTCCCAGCACAGCCCAGCTCAACTGGAGCCTCCCCGCTGCCATTTCCCTGCAAATACACTTACTGCAGTTAAATCCCCTCTGCGCTTTCCTTCGGAAGGGAGGATTTCAAAATTTGATTTGTTTTACTCACTAAGTACTCTCTGGTATTCCCAGCAGATCCTTTAGCTGACAAGGTTTGTACTTGTTGCCACTTTGTTGTGTTTTATGAATGGGGCCCCAGCGAAGCCCCAGACAGCGTTTAGCACAGCACACATCAGTCTCACCCCGCGTGGCACAGTGCTACACTCCAAACGCTCCCTGCAGGCACAGCGCTCAGCCAGGGAGGATATTAACTCACCCCAGCAGGGTGTGGGACGCAATTCCCGACCATGCCTGCAGTTTAAAGCACGGCTGATAAACATTTGTGCAGGTCAGGGAGATGTTCACACGGCTCATGCCACGGTGAAGGTGCCCGGGGATGACACGGGGAGCGTGGCCGTGCCCGGCTCTTCACCTCTTCACGTGCCTGCTCTGGGATTCCTGGTGCTTCTTCCCCAATCCAGGCTGGACTGCCATCCATGGGGGGCTTTAGGGCCCCTGTGTGAGCAGGGCTCCTGCTTCCTGTAGGTTCTGTGCCTTCCCCTCACCTGCACCCTGCCCTCCTCACCTCGTCCTGCTGCTGGTTAAAGCATGTGATGAGCCACAGAAGGGCTGCTAAAATCCCTTTCAATGGTTTCCTCCTCGGCTGAGGACACAACTGGGCAGTCCTGATTTGCCACCAGGAGTCAAGAGGTGTTTCACCAGCGCAGCAATGGGATGAAAAACCTGCAGCAATCAGATCAGCCACAGTGCCGAGGGAGAGAACAGCCCACGAGGAAGGTGCTGTCCCAGGAATGCATAAAATGTTCATCCCAGCTTGCAGGCAACTGGAGATGGCAAACAGCAAAGAAACACCAAGAAAAGAAACTGGAGGTTTGAGCCAGTATTCACCCAGCACATCAACTCACCTCCCACAGCAAGCCTGGCACAAAAGCCCTGTATCAGGGAATTACAAGGCAGCTGTTGAACAATTTCTATCCTCACACTTCCATGGGAGAACATTTCACCCCTACAACGCTGCATTCAAGGCTGACAGCAGAAGCAGCAGTGGGATTCCTTGCCCAAAGTCCTTAACAAAGTTTGCTGCCTTTGAAAGTGCATTTTGTAAATTCTGTTCCTCCGTGCTCTCTGCTGAGCGTCTGTTCAAAGGGAAAGGCAGGGTGTCTGCCAGACTCCAGCACTTCTGACCTCACAATCCTCCAGGTGCCTTCTACTGCAGCCACAAACCCAGACAAAGCCACCCCTGCTGCTGCCTTGCACTGAGAAAATGAACCTGGATGAGGGCACTGCAGGTTACTCGAGTTCCCAGAGAAATTAGCAGGAGTTTTTTCACTCACCTCCTTAGGAACAAAACCTCTCTGAATAATTCCTGCCTCCCACCAGTCTGCTGCTCAAAAATCTTTTTGGCTGGGATTTATCAAAGCAAGCCATAAAATTTCAGTGAGTTTAATTTAGGCTTAGGGTCAAGTGTGTGGCACCTTAAACACCCCAGAATTTTACTTTATTTTCGACAAAATTAATTTTTCAAAGTATGTAAGAAGGTGAAAGTAAGACCTTTCCAAGTATCTCTGCCTTTAAAATTTGTCTTGTGTCATCTTCATTAGCATCTGTCACATTACAGAGACAGAGTTTACTGTGAGTGACAGAACGTGGCAAGTCAGGACATGCAGGTGTGTGACAAACAAAATCAGTGTAATCATGAGGCTCAGAAAATTGCTTTTAATGTTATGTTTATAGATGTAATTCTGTAAAATTACCTGGGCAGGATATAGAAGGATTTTGCTTTACACAACTGCCTGGAAATCCTAAAATTGCAGGTATAGAGGTGGGACTTCACCCACATTTTACTGCTAGGACATAATAAGAAAGTAAAGATGTGTCAAGCAGCAAAGGGACATCTCAAATACTGGTAAATAAAATGGCATTCAATTCTTTCCAGTCAATGGTGGGAAAGGGTTTTAAATACAAGTAAAGAGCTGAGGAGGGGACTGGGAACAGAACTTTCCAGCCCATCCCACAGACAGTCTAGGACCTACAGCAAATCTGTGACAAACATCACATTTATAACTAAAAATAAAATGCCACTTCATTTGGTGGCTGTGCAATAGTGATTTTATACAGTGCCATTAAAAGTAAAATTCAAACAGGAGGAACTGCTGAGTGCTGCTAAACTGCAGAATTTTTAAGTTCTTTTGAGGCAAGAACATGTCAATCTTTTATATGTCTGCAAAATGCCACGAACATCTACAGCAGTCTATAAATCATAAAGGGAATGATACAAGCAAACAGGAATTATGGGATCTTATCTCTCTGGCAGATTTTGCCCTATGGATAAAGTAGCTTACAAAGCAATAATGGAATATTATCAGCAAAATAAAGTTTTAGTGGCTTTTTATTCTTAGCAGAATTTTCCTAGCACCATGTCAATAGAAGCAAAGCTTCATCTGGGACCAAAAAGTTCTGATTTGCATATGTTATCATGCAAAATGAGATTTTATTCTGCCCTTGCCTTCAGAAACACTGAGCCATGCATAAGATCAGATCACAAAATTAAAACAATTTATTGTACTGGAAGTCTCTTCTGTTGGTCTTGGCCAAGTTCCCAGTTCAAGTGATTAGTGAAAGCACAGAAATACTAATTAGCAGGGCTGGCTCCTCGGATCCCGCCCCGTTTGTGTTCAGGGGGTATTAACAGGTAGACTAACCATGCTCATATTAAAATTACTGTCTGCTCCATCATTAATCACCAAGACAGGAAATTCAATGAGTGCTTTCAGCAGACAGATAATTTATGCCTGGAGCTGAAGCCCTCCCTACCATGGTGTGGTCCTTCAGCAAGGGCCTGAGAGCCTCACCAGCTCACAGACACCAAAATCACACCCTGCACACTCAGGGATTCCTACAGCTCTAACTGTTCTTTCTTTGCTCTCATCTTTTGAGTCTCATGAAATTTTCAAGACTTTTCATCAGTCAAAACAAGCAGAATCTTACTTTTTACATTCAAATGCAAGAGCAATCCTTCTTCAAAATCACTTGACTCCAGAAGTCTGGGATTTCAAATGTAAATATTTGAAAAGACATGATAGAAAAAGTGACTTGTCAATATGCATCATCATCACTGCTTAATAAAACCCTCTGTACATGAGCACCAGTGCTGTCCTGGTGTTTCATGGAAAATAGGTGGAACCAAAGCTGAAATAACAACCAAACAAAGCTTTGATTAGCAGGAAACCAAACTAGATTGGCTATGAAGGGTAATGGTCTCTCATGTCATCAGATAAAGAGTTGCTTCCTGGTTTTTGTCCAACATCAGCTGCTGGTATGAATTCAGAGCTCCCTCTCGATCTCCCAAAATCAAATGGTCCCATAAACTTTAGGAAAGCCTTGCAGCATGAGACCTCCAAAAAGAAAACTTTCCACTTGCAAGAAGCGCTCCGGAAACAGCAGCAGAATTGGCTGCATTAGAGGGAACATCCAAAAAGCAATTAAAGGCTCCTCCTGGACTGGGCCTAACCCTGCCACATCCCAACTGCAACACACACTTCATATTCCAGAAGGCAGCTCCCACATAACGGTTCAGCAACCTACACTGTTGCCAGGAATAGAAAAGTACATCAGACTTCAGCAATTAAGTTTTTCTGTGCTACATAAGCCGGAGAAGAAGCACACAAAGAAAATAGCAGCACAGAAAATGAACAGGATGAATTACAGGCATCAGCAGTAACAGATAAAAGAATAGCTGCTTTCTTTCATTCAATAATGTATTTGGAGGAATAAAGCTTGTGCTGACAATGAAAAATGTAACAAGTGGGACTACAAATAAACTTGCAGTTAGCATTCATTTCGTCAGAGAGAGTCCAAAATTCAGTTTAAGATTCACATTTTGTAGAAAATTTCAACCCAGGTCAAAGACTTACCCTACAATTTAGGGCCACAATAGACCTTGAAATTGAATTTTATTTGGAGTGGGAGGACAGATTGGGTTAAGGAAGGTCAGGCTTGCCAAAAAACATTTTAGTTTTGTATTTAAGCATGAGTTACGAGCGGGGGGGGAAGAAAAATAGTAAAATATAAATGGTGTCTTTTGTGCGTTACTATGCTTTGTTAAAAAAGTCCTTATCTGCAGTATAAAAGGTACTAGAATCTAATCAACTGCTCCCAGCAGGAAGCCAGGAGTAGCACTTACAGAGTGCAGCAGACTGACATACAATCATGGCTGAAGCAGAATTACAGCTCACAGAACCCCAGCACTCCTGTTGATCTCTGCTGGAGCTTCGGGGCGGAGGAAGAGGTGGAGGGAAGAAGTCCAGCAGACATCCCCTCATCAAAAAAGGGAAACTAAAGGATTAACTGGTGCCAGCCCCAAAGCTTCACCAATTCGCTGAATCACAAGAGGCAAAACCACAAATTGTCCCACTGCAGGTGATCAACTTCTTGTTCCATTCAGCTGGTTCCATTCAATTCCTGCTCCCACCCATCCAGTTCTCCAGCTCTTTATACTATTTATTGATATATATATATATATATATATATATATATTTTGTAAAAAGATCAGAGAGTTTGTTCTGTGAAACACCAAGAAAGGGGCCCTACAGTGGCTTTCAACACTCATGCAAAGAATAAAGGTACAAATGCCTGGATAGCTCCAAATCAACAGGCATCTGCTGGCATTTTCAGCTTCTGAGAAAACATTTGACACTTTTCCCCTCCACCACAGTCTTTTCAGAACATGTCTTCGTTCATCTGGCTTGGGGCTGCCACACATGTAAAACAGGAGTGCTTGGGAAAGCTGAGCTAATTGTGGAGCAGCAAACAGCTCCTCAAAGGGAGCTCAGATCTTCACCACAGCCACTGGGAGTGCTGCTTTGGGATGGAGAACACACTGAGATGAGGGAGAGAGAGATGTTCCAGGGTGTGTAGGGAGGAGCAGAGCTCTGGTTTCTGCCTGAATCAGATGCTGGGCTGGGACAGGTCTATTTCTATTTCATGCAAGTGTCAACTTGTCAACATCACTGAACCCCGGGGAGCTCTCAGTCTGATGTCCACATTGCTGCCCACACTGCAGAGGGGCAGGGCCTCCCATTTCAAGAAAATCCTAAATAAAGGTGTGCAAAACAGAGAGGACAGCTGCTCTCTGGCTTCCTGAGCACCAGCTGAGGCTCTGCAATGAGCTCCCGAAAAGTCTGCCCCTGAAACAAGCACGAGCCCACAGGGACCTGGGGACAGCGTCCTGCAGGTGACTCTGCCCCAGCACAGGCACCAGAGGTGGCTTTTTGGAGCCCTGTGGAATTGACTAATAAACAGCTCATAACAGTAATGGCATGACAATTGGTAATCAAATGAAAATATTCAGGATGAAAGAAGTCATTTTCTCCTACAAGGTGTTGTTAAGCAGCGGTAGCAAGGTGTTGTTGACTGAATAAATAACAGTTTTCATTATTAAGGCATTCATAGTCAGTATGTTCCATACTCATCATTACCATTTTTATTTTTTAAAAAATCTACTTTTCCTTTATGGCAAGGCTTGGGAATGACAGATGATCCATCAGCCTATCTGCTGATTTTTAATGACAGCATTTTGCATTCATTATTCCCTACTTAAATGACTCTTTTTAAAAGAGGAATAACTTATTTCTTGCTCTTGTTACTAGAGAAATGAACTGGTACACCGTTAAGAAGTGCTTGTCTAACAAAAAGATACACCAGTCACAGACACAGAAAACCAGCATGGACATAAATTGTCCAAGAGGGAGAGTGAAAACAGGAACCCATATATCCAAACACCTCCACTATCCCCTCCCTGCCAAGGTCAATACTTCCAGATTTAAATCTCTGCACAGAAAACTCCCAAGAGAAAAGACAAAATAATTCTCTTGGCTTGTGCAGGGCTGATGCCTCCCTGAGCTGAGGAGCTGAGGAGGGGGAAGCCTCAGGGTGCCCCGTCCCAGTGCCAGGAGCAGGGATAATTCCCTGGGGAAACCACGGCTCCAGCTCAGGCAGCAGCTCAGCAGCGCTGTGAAATCGCTGAGCAGGAGGGCTGAGCTCTGCCAGTCCTGCTGCTGCCCAGCAGCCAACACAACAGAGAGCCCAAAGAACACAGAACCCAGACCACACATGCAGCAGAGCAACCCCCAGCCACAAAACTCTTCTTGGGACTTGCACATGCCAAGATTTGAGCCCAGTGAGCCCAGGAACTCTGGAAGAATGAAACCAGTTCATTAATTACATCAACCAAAAAAAAATAAGAAAAGAAAAAAAAGGCATTTTTGCAAGATCAAGTTATTGGCAGTTGGGTTTAAGGAAAGCTTTTTTGCTAAAGCTGTAGTGATTTGCCTTAATGACTGCAATATTTCACAGCAAACCCCTGAACATGTGTCCTGGGAAAATCCACACAGAGCAACTTGGAGAAAGAACAAACACAGCTTCTGAGTGCGAGTTCCCAAAGACAGGACATCCAAATTTATACTAAAATGGTATTTCCAGCCCAGTGCCAAGGGGAGGTTCCCCTGTTACAGGCCCAGGGAGATGAGCTGGTGACCGGTCCTGCTGCAAAGTGCTGAACTCCCGTTTAATGCTCTTCTCAAATAAACACCAGTGTTACAAGAAACAGACAAAAATCACATGCTGACACTGACAAAAGCATCAGCCAATTTTCATTTTTCATCTTACAAGAGTTTATAACTTTTCAAGTTAACCATAAAAAACGTAAACATAAAAAGTTTGTAACTTTTTAAGCCGTAAACACAGGTGAGGCATATTAATGGCAAAATGAGTGAAAAATTCTAACTGAAGCAAAAAATAATTTATGCAAAGTTAATGCTGGGCTGTTTTATAATGTGTTTGGCACAGATGATTCGAATAAATCAATGTAACAAACTTAATATTTGCCTGTCTAGCAACAGCACCTCCTAACAATAAACTGAGTTTAAGTTTTGGCTAAATGCCTAATAAATGAGTTGTTAGCTTTTGTACTTTAATGCACTGGCTATTAAGTAAGCAAGTCAACACATCACGAACGGAATCCAAATGTGTGCAGTAGGCTTTGCTACAAGCCAAACTCATAAACTGGTAAAAGAGGGAATTAAACACACCTCAAACAGCAGCTCCCCGATTTCACATTCATTCAATAATCTTTTCCAGTCTATTATATCAAAGAACAATCCAATTCTGGTACTTAAATCCCTGTGCACAGTTGCCAAAAATAAATTCCTTAGCAACACCTGAAATGCCCCCAGAAATGTTCCTGCACTACAGAAAATTCCAGTTTCTGATTTCCACAGTATTTCAGGTGTGACACACTAATGCCTGTCATTATACAGAACACGGCTCACCATCAAGACTTATATTTTCTGCAGATTGGTGTCTCTAATTGCAGGCTCTGAGCACCTCCTTTATCATTACACCTGCCACGCAGAAACGAGACAGGCACTTCAGAGCAAGTGGGTACTTAAGTGGCACCCTACATCAAGGGGCTCTCCTGACTCTGGAATAGGTTTGCAAGCTGGGACTACATAAAAAAGTACAATATTTACAGAACAATCAGGTCATGCTTCTGTGGCATAAGGGTTTGGATCACGTCTCCTCCCTCCCTCTGGGATTTCTGTAAGGATCCATGAAGATTTCCCACCAGTGAGGGGATGGGAATTATCTCAAGGTGCTGCACAGGAACATAAACTTGTGCAGACCCCACATTTATGAGATGATTTGTACTAAGAATTGTGTTACCTGGGTATTCACCCCAGCAAACACCGAGGAAAAGACTACTTCAACCCATCAGGGGGAAAAGGTGATTAAATTATGGAAAAAAACCCCCAAAATCCAACACAACCATTTCATTGCTGGAGTCAGGACATCTGTTCTGAGAGATGAGTTCAGCAGCCGTGGTTACCTGGCTTTGTCACTCACACGGCTGCAAAGTGCCACAGAACTCTGCAAAGCTCTAGAAATTCCCCACAACTGGGTAGATTTTGGTCATGGACCTCCTGGGGCAGCCCACGTGCCATCATGCCCACGGCCATCCGAACAGGGCACAGAAGAGCAGGCAGGAAAGCAGCAGAGCCTTGGAGAAGCCCATGGACTGTGAATGTGCCATCATCCCCTTTGGCAGCCAGTGTGGAAACCAGGCAAGCTCCAGTGGAGGAATCAGGATTTC
The DNA here is from genome assembly GCF_015832195.1 of Motacilla alba alba. NCBI lineage: Eukaryota > Metazoa > Chordata > Aves > Passeriformes > Motacillidae > Motacilla > Motacilla alba. Next base: position 12,428,108 of record NC_052030.1, on the reverse strand, counting down.
AGCAGCCCCTCACTCATCTGCATGCACTGCAAATTGGCTCCCAGCCTCCCTGCCACGTTCTTGCAGTCCTAATTATACAGACCACCCTACCCTGAAATTAAACTTTCCCAACTGTTACATCAATATTAAGCTTCACATTGAGGAATGATATGCCCAAAACCGAGGTAATTAGGTCAAATTAAAAAACAAGACTAATTTCAGGAGGATTTGGTTCGCTTTTCTGTTGCTCAGAATAGGATTTGGATCAGGTTCTATGGACTACACTCATGACGAGTTAATTTAAGCCCCTCCTTTGCATGTTCCCCTCTGCACCAAGGAAGAGACCAAAGGGTCTGGAGTTCCAATGTTTGGATTTTATGCTTTTTTTTTTTCTATAGTTATCTAATTCACTGTAGTCCCAGTAAACAAATACTGCCAAGAGAAATTTTCTGCATTTTTCTCTGGATTTGCACAAAACTTTCTACTGGTTTGGCAAGTCCAGAGATCTTTATCAAACAGTAATTTTCTCAGTAATTTTCAAGCCTCTGTTTGCATGGAGTTCTTCCAACAAGATGTTCCCTATTTTCCAAAATTTCCAGACAGCAGAACATTGGCTTTGCTGGGCTCCCTGCGCTGCACACCAGGCTGCTCCAGCTACCAAAGGTGCATTTGTACAAAAGGATTCTTTTGGGTCATAATACAGGATGGAATAAGATGGAACAAGAAGAGTGGCTAAGCCATCACCCTCCTGGAGCAATTATCTGCTCCAGCAGCCTGTTCCCTCTGACCCAGCTCTGCTGGAGGTTCTAGCAGAGCAGCACTGAGCCCAGCTGAGAGAGAGGCACAAACAGCCACCCCAAAGAGCTGCCTGGCCAGGAGGGAAGCCTCGTGGCTTCCAGGATATTGGGCTCCCTACAGGAGATGGAGACAATTTTATTGCTCTTGGCCTTGAATGGAAAAAAAAAAAAGAAAAAAATGAAAGAGGAAAAAAGACCCTCCAGAAATTATATTTGATCCTCACACCACAGTTTTCTACAATAAGCTGTCTCTCCTACTGCTGTTAATTTGGCTATTATTTTTATGTCCTCTCTGAGCTACTGTGAGGAGTCAGTGCTTTCATCTAATAGGAGCCTTGCCAAGCTGGCCTGGGTTCTTTCACACGAAAAGGCTGAGATGTAAAGAATAAAGGTTGGTTGAAATTCTTCTAACTCAGGTTTTCTTTGTGACTCAGGAGAGCTGCTTACGTTTGAAAATTTGTGGAGATGCTTCTCACTGGACACTCCTCACACAAAGAACAGACCCCATCACTCACAGCAGAGGTCACAGCCTGAAATAAAGATAAAATCCTCTTTGTCAACGGCTCAGGGGACAGAGCTGCCTTGGGGAAATGAACTCCTGCAGGACCTAAAGGCCATGGGCATCCTACAGCCACAGCACATTTCCTTGCCCATAACAACTCTGACCTAAGGAAAGTGCCTAAGAAGAGGAGGGACACACCCGAGTACACAGCCCCACAGCATTTGTGGCCTCTTCCCACACCTTAAGCACCCCTAATTTTTAATTCAGAGCTTTCCTTTCCAAACCACCTGAAGTCTGGTTTCATGGAAATATGGCTTTCATGGTGGCAAGAGTTCCTGAGGAACTCCAATGTCCTCGCCTACAGCAGTCTGGCAGGGGGTGACAGCAGTGGTTTTCCCTCCCCATCTCCTGGCTTTTCCCTCCCCATCTCCTGGCTTTATCCTCCCCATCTCCTGGCTTTTCCTCCCCATCTCCCTGGCTTTATCCTCCCCATCTCCCTGGCTTTATTCTCCCCATCTCCCTGGCTTTTCCCTCCCCATCTCCCTGGCTTTTTCCTCCCCATCTCCCTGGCTTTTTCCTCCCCATCTCCCTGGCTTTATCCTCCCCATCTCCTGGCTTTTCCCTCCCCATCTCCCTGGCTTTTCCCTCCCCATCTCCCTGGCTTTTCCCTCCCCATCTCCCTGGCTTTATCCTCCCCATCTCCCTGGCTTTTTCCCTCCCCATCTCCCTGGCTTTTCCCTCCCCATCTCCCTGGCTTTTCCTCCCCATCTCCTTGGCTTTTTCCACCCCATCCCCTGGCTTTATCCTCCCCATCTCCTGGCTCTTTCCTCCCCATCTCCCTGGCTTTATCCTCCCCATCTCCTGGCTTTTCCCTCCCCATCTCCCTGGCTTTTCCCCTCCCCATCTCCTGGCTTTTCCCTCCCCATCTCCCTGGCTTTTCCCTCCCCATCTCCCTGGCTTTATCCTCCCCATCTCCCTGGCTTTTTCCCTCCCCATCTCCCTGGCTTTTTCCCTCCCCATCTCCCTGGCTTTATCCTCCCCATCTCCTGGCTTTTCCCTCCCCATCTCCTGGCTTTTCCCTCCCCATCTCCTGGCTTTTCCCTCCCCATCTCCTGGCTCTTTCCTCCACATCTCCCTGGCTTTTTCCCTCAGCTCTTCTCAGTTCTTTCCTGCCTGCCTGACACACCTCCCTGTGTTTCCTTTCTCCCTCTGCTCCCCTCTCTCATTCCCTTTCCAGTACCATGTGAACTCGGTGGCAGCCAGCCCACTGCCTTTGCACGGCCTGCAATAAGCCCCAGCGAGGCAGGCTGGCCGCAGCAGTGACTGCTCTTTGTGCACAGCAACACACGGCATTGATCTGTCAGACAACTGCTGCTGCCGGTGGCACTTCACACACTCGCTGTCCTGGGGCCAGCCGGGCTCCTGTGGCAATAAACCCATCAGGAGATGTTTGAGTGCACGGCCTGATGCCCTGCCCAGGGTGGGGAACAGCGCTCTGCTGGGTGCACAGCGGCTGCAGCCCGTCTTTCTGGGTTTATTGATCCTCCAGGAGCAGCCTGCCCTGTGCTGAGCTGGCACTGGGTGCGAGCACAGCTCAGCCTCCAGGAGGCCAAGGCACTGCAGGACATCAGCTCAGCAAACCCCAGGCTCAGCCTGGGAGAGGGGCATTGGGAATCTCTGCCCCACAGCCCCTCTCTTGCTGGCTTGGAGGGAACATCAGACCCGAGTCTGTCATTCTGGAGCAGAGTGGAGGGGAATTCAACACAGAAACACCTCCAGAGAGCTCTGAGAGAGAATGTCCATCTGGCAGAGAGGGGCTGAGCCCCCAGGAAGCCCCAGGTTGCTTCTTGCCCCATGAAGGGGGGACTGGAAGGTGCAGGGGGGAATGGTGCTCCCCACAGGGCAGGGACAGCGGGCTCCCAGCTCTCACCTGTGCCAGCTCTGCCACAAACCCTGCCCAAGTGAGCACAGAGAGGGAAAAACCCCAGCTCTCGTTTTCCAGACATCCCCAAAGCTTTGAAAACAAAACCAAATGATGCATCTTTGCTCAGCTGATCATCCATGCCAGCAACACATATTTACTTTAAATAAATATACGCACAAATCTTAACTGGCAGCAAATTTTACATCTTTCTTTTGGCTGATGTTCCTGGTTCACAGGGTATTCACAAGCATAGGAAAAGAAGTGAATTATTTTAAAACAGGAGGGTGTATTTGCATGCCTATAAATACATAAAATAGCTGCTTTTCCTGTTTCAAAGATACATTAAATTACAGTTTTATAAAATAAGTTAACAATATGAATTCTGTAAACACCCCTTAAAACAGTAAAGAAATTGAATGATCATAACAGAATCTTATTTTCTCATTCAAGTTTAAAGACAGAGGATGTCAAATGTTAGAGCTGAGCTGGACTGCCTCAATTTAAAAAATACATAAACTTCCAGGTAACAGAATAAATACTTCTGAGGACACCTGAAAAAAAAAAAAGCCTTCTGAAGATTTCACTCTTTCTACTTCTGCATACTGAGTGCCCTCATGCAAGTTTAATTTATGCAGTGAAGGATATCCTGAGAGACAGAAGCTGTATTAAAGACATGAAGATAAAATAATCCCGAGGTGAGAAAAACCAGTTTGGTCTCAATAACGCTCTACTCAGCACTGCAGGTTAAATCAATTTGATTAACTTTGCTGGTTAGCATAAATATAACCTTCCTGATTAAAATACCAGTTTGTCAAGGATCAGAGTCTCCTTACCTGGTAATAATCCAATCCAATTTAATGGCTGTTCCCGAGGAAGGAAAACCATCTCTCAGTATCATATTCCCTTTCAGAGCTGTTGAAACTCTCTGGCCCAAGTTTTTGTGCTGGTGCCACCTCCTCTGTCCTGAACCACAGGCTGGGTCACATGAAGTGTTTGTGCTTCATCTTTCCAGCAAGGAGAACAGCGAGCACCATGAAATGTTCTGTTCTGGAGCCTTTCAAATGAGACCATGGAAACTCAGCTCCTGCTCAGCACTGATTTGAAATAACCTAATCCTATAAAATGCTAAATCACTCTGGCAAAGCTCCTGCAGTCCTGTTCCTCAGGATATCAGCCCTGAGTTACGGGGTTCCACAGCTTGCCAAGATGAACCAGGCTCTCAGGGTGTTTTTTCAAGCCCTCTTGCCCTGGTCCCACTGCAGGCTAATGTGGCATGTTCCTGAAATGCTTCCAGAGAACTCTCAGGAGCAAAGGACACAAGAACTGCAAGGCTCCATCCATCTTTTGGCAAATGCAGTGGAAAAAACCTTCATCTTTACAAAGTGGGATCTGCTTGCAGGAGACCACCAAGGACTCGTGGCTGGTAGACTCCCAAATTTTGGCCGTGTATCTCAAAAGCATTTCTTGCACTAATTCAGCACTGACAGCCCTGGGTAAGATCCCAGCCCTTCAGCAGCTCAGCTGTTCTGCACAGAGGGCTGGAAACACCTGATTTTCAGCAAAGCCCACCAGCCCTGGCTTCCCTGCAGGAAGAGTCTGCACCGAAAGCAGAAATCCACACGGATCCTTCCCATGGAGGGGAAGAGCTGAGTCCCAGCTGCAGGCATAGAGCAGAACTGTTTGTGCTTGAAGAATAAACTGTGTCTTTTTGAGCCACAACTTTGCTGCTTTGACTGTCCCCACCAAAATGAGATTCTCAGAGTTCTGCCCCAAGGAGAGAGCTCGAGGGAGAAGAGGTGCAGATGGCAACAACCAATCTCCTCACTCAATGAGTCACAAAAACCTCCTCTGAGATAGCAAAAGTCAGGGCAAAGCAAGGCTCCACACAGATGAGAAAAGATGTGGGCAAATATACTGGTGTGTGTGTGTGTTTAAAATAAATCTCTTCTTTTTATGCTCTTTTTTCAACTGCTTTATCAAAAAAGAGGTTTTAAATACAAGCTTATGGGACTACTAAAGAGGTGAATTTATGAATGTATTCCTAACAAAACACACTCTTGAAGGCTTTAATCTATGAATTGTGACAACCTTGGACAAAATGGATTTTTAATAGAATATAATGTAAACTGCCTGAAACACTGTGATAAGGAATTTTTTTTTAAGTAACGCACAGAAAAGGCAACGATGCACTCTGCATGAAAGGAGGAAAGGTCTTAATTTAAAGCATTTTAATGGACACTCAATTTGTGTAGGGAAATGTGAGAAATGGAGATGAAAAACTCCTGATAGCCGTACCACTGCAGAGGGGAGAGGGAGGAAGATTAGAAAAGTAAGCAAATTTGAAAATGCTCCAGCTGATAACAGTGCTGAAAGGAATGCAGACAGGATTAGAAGATGTCACAGCCCAGAGTCACTGCTCTCCTTGCAGGCTCTGTCTGTCAGGGGCTCTTATCAGAGCTGAGCACTGGGCAAAGCACAGCCCGAGTGCAAAGCAGAGCTGGCTGGGGTGAAGGGCACCACGAGGGCACAGATCTCACGGTGGCTGTGACTCCTGGGGGTTTCTCAGGGTCCCCAGAGCTCCCAGAGCTGTGCCAGGGGCTGGAGGGGCTTTCCACCCTGCACAAAGCCTGAGGGAGGCTCAAACCCACCATGAACTTGGCCAAATCTTACCCAGAAATCAGCTGAGCTCGGCCCAGAGGCTCAGTCCTGGCTTACCCACTGCTCCTCTGCCAGCTGGGCCAGTCAGCAGAGGTGAAATGAATTCCAAGAGAGAAAAAAGCATCTCCCCTGAGGTGGATACCATTCTGCTCACTGACAGCTTCTGCTCTGCCACAAAAGAGGTTGATCCTGCCCCCTCACCCAGACACAAACTGCCCTCCACGAAACTGTCTGGATTCTAAAATGGAACACATGAACCAGCTCTAGTGACAACTCTGTCACCTTGACATTAATAGAAGCAAGTTCAGGTCTCCCATCATTTAAATGAAACAGCAGAACTTCCACATAAACACTTGACATTCTTCAAAAGGAAACAGGAGGGCCATCATTATGGCCAAAAAGACAAATTAAAGGAAAAATCAAAGTTAAATATTTACTCTAAGCACTACAATATTTGCAAATCTGGAAGTGATCTTTCAGCAGTTTCTATTTGCATACTTTAATTAATCCAAAAATATTAAACTAATCTCACAAAGGAAAGGGTCAAAGTATTAATTAACTTGAGATGCATTGCTTTTGTGCAATTTAACAGTTCAACACAAAGCAAAACTCAGTTTTAATAAAGACTAAGTTACTGTGACAGGTATAATTTCATGGATTAGTGAAACCCCATACAAGGCAATAAGTTTCAGGGTTCAGGCTATATTCTTTTTGGTCCAACTTTAAAAATAGCCCCTTCATTTGGATTTCAGTAACATCAGATGACCCCAATCTTCCTTTAACCTCAGAGTTTCACTTTTAAACTGATGGTTTTCCACCTTGCTCCAAAGGGAACAGAGGTCGTGGTTGTTAGAGGAAAGAACCTGATGGGGTTCACAGGGAGCACACCCTGCCCAGCCACCTGTTGCTTTTTGGGACTACCTAAAAACAGAGGGCAGACAAAATTAAGGGAATAAAAAGCAGTTATTGAAGTAGTTATAGTTATTGAAGCAGTTATATTTATTGAAGGGCCTTCAGGTACATTTGGGGCAGACAAAGCCCCCCCAGGGGCTACACCCAGAATGGGCCAAATTTCTCTGGTTTAGTTCCTTTTTTTCTGTTGGCTCTTTGGCAAGAGGGGTTCTGCTGCCCGGAAGGGCCGTGAGAAGCAGATGTGAGCTGGGACTGGGGGGCTGCCTCCAGTTTAATTCAACCATCTACTCCCAAAAGCTCGGAAGTGGAACAAAAGGGAGCAAAGCTCCATCAGATCACCTCCAGCTTTTCCAGGGAGGCAGAGGAGCAGAAGTGCAGCTCGTGAAGGAAGTTAGTGTGTGTGGGGGGCAGCGTCTGGCTCAGGGGCAGGCAGGAGGGGCTCACCTGTCCTCGGCGCCGGGGTCGTTGTGCATGCAGGTGAGCGTGGCCGTGCTCCGGGCGCTGTCCGTCTCCTCCTGCACCCCCCACTGGTCGGCATCGCTGACCCTGATGTCCGAGATCCTCACTCCTGGCGCCGTCCTGATCCTGTTGGGGACAGCAAGGATTGCCTTAGCCACAGACCAACCCAGAGAGGTGAACAAGGAGGCTGAAAGGAAATACTCCCTCTCCCCTCAATAACAGGCTGCAGCCACGAGTCACTCTGCTTTAAAAACATAAACCAGGGCCAGTCCTTTAAAGAGGTGAGCCATGAGTTTCACCATGGGCAAAGCCAGTCGACTTTAGCTTGAGCAAGGTGGAGAGATTAAGAATGGTTTCTGCTCCTGTGGCACCAGGCTGATACAAATGAAACAGATGTGAGGAAGCATAAGTTGATTTAATTTGCTTTGTCTGTCCTGCAGTTTGAGATGGGGAATAAGAGCAATGTGATATAAAATACATCCTCCTGCCTGCAAGCCTTTGGGAGTGAGGTATCTTCTGATATTAGGGACATCTGCATGGAAAAAAATGAGTGTCATTGCTCAAAGATCATAATGCAGGAAGGACAGAAAAGGAGTAAGTTATCCTATACTGAGGAAGGAAAATAATTATGTCATTGCAGCAGGATCTACCAAAGTGGGCACATCAAACTGCTGCTGCTGAAAATAATACGATGCTGACATGGAAAACTTTGATTTCCTGAGAATGGCTAGAGTTTGAGAGTGGTAGCTGGTAAATGTCGACATTTTTTGGCTCAGAAAAAATAAAACTTGCCAAAAATAAAAAGTCCATGCTCCAGCGAGGCTCAGCGTTAGGAACAGATTGCCAAGGAATAGGAAACAAACTGCTTTTATTAGCAGGAACTTCATTTGTGCAGCTTGACTCCTGAAACAAGCCTGGGATTACAACAGGAGCGCTGCAAATACGCCTGGAGAACAATTAGGCAGAGAGAAACTGCTGCAGCGCCACGCTCGCCACTGCTGTGACTTAATTAATTAAAAGCAAAGCCAAGAGGGACCTTTTAGTTATATGGTGGAATGGAACAGCACTGCTGGGACCTGGAGCGTTATTTAACAGTGAGTTGTGACGGGTTTGCCCCATGCCTCATGGCCAGTTGGTGCTCGTGTTACACCATTAAAAACTTCCTTGGAGCTCTGGCTGGGTTCACGGGCTTGGATCAAAGCGAGTTCACGACTCCATGGGTGGTCTGTTCCTCTGAGAAGGAATTAATTCATCCTGCTTTTATGATATCCTTGTTTTGCCTGTAAGCCTTTACTGACTCGATGGGTCAAATCCATGCCTGGCATTACCAAGCTGATGAAAAATATTCTCTGTAGCAGGATTTTGCCTGATATTTTTCTAATTGTCTCCTTCCTGCTTTCCCAGAGGCATTCATATCTCCAAACAGCATTCCTCAAAGCTGATGTGCCCCTTTCCTATCACCTCCTCCTCTCTTTTTCAGAGGGACATTCACTTATTCTGTAGTAATTGCACTGGACCAAATAATTCCTGCAAGACACCTGCATGGCTTCATTTCAGACTGACTTGTAATTCACATGAGATAGAGAATTAGGCCCTCAGCAACGGATTCAATATTTTCTTTCATTAGTCAACCACTTTTGAAAAAAAATACATTAGGACCTGGCAAAAAAACCCCAAAAACCAAAAAAACCCAAACAAATCAAAGTACCGGTTTTTAGATTTTCTCTTCCCCAGCCAAATTTGTATTTTTTAAAGAAATTCATATCACCATTCTCTCAAGTTCTCGTATTTTTGTTGACAATGTGCCTGAAAACTTCTAACCTGACTTTTCGCCTAGGTCAAATCCTGGTTAATTAAAGGTTAATTGAAGGGCAGGAGATGCTGGGGGGACAGGCACACCAGGACAGTTGGAACTTATCCACAATTTCAGGATTCGTCAGCCTTTTCCCATCTGCCAGAAGCTCATTTGTCCTCCTACACAGCTCTTGCACTGCAGATAGCTTCACTCTGCAGCAGCTCCTCTTTCTGTCCTGAACCAAATCCAGGGAGGAAGAGGATGAGGAGCCACAACGAGGATGAGGAGCTACACCGAGGATGAGGAGCTACAACGAGGATGAAGAGCTACAACAAGGATGAGGAGCTACACCGAGGATGAGGAGCTTCACCGAGGATGAAGAGCTACAAGGATGAGGAGCTACAATGAGGATGAGGAGCTACACCGAGGATGAGGAGCTACAACAAGGATGAAGGGCTACGCCAAGGATGAAGAGCTACACTGAGGATGAAGAGCTACAAGGATGAAGAGCTACAATGAGGATGAGGAGCTACAATGAGGATGAGGAGCTACACCGAGGGTGAGGAGCTACACCAAGGGTGAGGAGCTACAATGAGGATGAAGAGCTACAAGGATGAAGAGCTACAATGAGGATGAGGAGCTACACCAAGGATGAGGAGCTACACCAAGGATGAGGAGCTACACCGAGGGTGAGGAGCTCCAGGACGCAGTTCCTGCACACCTGGGCAGGATTCAGGACCCCTGTGCAGCTCCTCCTGACACTGCTCCCCTTGGCCTCCATCAGTGGTGCTCACACAGAGTGTAAGGATGCAGGAGCTCCACCATCCCCCTCTTTCTGCACATCCAGCTGTCCCAGCCTCGTTCATGGACCCTGCACCCCAAAACTTCCTCAGCTCTGTGCGTCCCCCCACCGGGGAGCTGTGCTGTTCATCCTCTTGTGTCTGAGATGGCTTTTGCCATCAGGTGGGACTCTCCTGCTGGCCCAAGCCTGGCTTCCCTTCAGGGTGACCCTGGTGACCCAGGGTGGTTTTTGCCCTGCTGGCTGTGCCCCCCCTGCCTCGCTGGGTGAGCAGCAAGTGAACAGCGCTCGCTGCTCCCCAGCCACCTTCTCCAAAAGTGTCTCAGAATGCTGCATTTTAGGAAAAATTCCAGTCTAATCCCTTGCATTGCATCTGCTCTGGTGGGCTGAGACAAGATGTCATTTTGCATTTTTGGATATCAGTAGAGCCAGGAAGGTTGAAAGAAGGAAGAAACTACGTTCAGCTTCTCACTTAGGAAAAGTCAAGGAATTCAAATGAAACCAGCCTACATATGGGAGTTTGAGCCTACTGTTCCTCAGATAAGTGATTCATATCTTTAAATCTTCCTCCAAACTCCACAGGCACAAAAATTATTGTAAGTGCTGGGGACTGAGGCTTCAAAAAAGAGTAAGAAATTCCTAGCAGAGCTGCCATGAGCTGGAGAAAGGATGGTGAATGGCACGTGTGTGGGCCCTACTCTGTGCCAGGCTTCAATTAGAAGCTTGGGTGGATCATTTCGTTTTCTTATACCTCCCTTCCCCACGTATAAAATACTGGAAAGTGTTGCTCTGCCAACTCAAAGGGAGCTGTAAGGATAAATGGAATTGCCTGAAAAAAAAAAAAATCTGATGTCCTTTAAATTTGCCAGCTGACAAAAATTCTGCCATCTCTGCATGAAACTGTGGAAAGGAGCTGCTGAAGTATTTCATAGGACCGTGACCCAATAAGCAACTGTTACCACTAAGATGGCTTAATTACTTTTTCTATAAAGATAATTTTTGAATTGAGAGGGGCAAAAAAAAGGAAAAAAAGGAACAAAACATGACAGCCAATTGGAAATTTGGCAAAACTGATGTTTTGTTCCCGTGAAATATTTGGTTTCTGAAAAGCAGAATTGTCAGACAGAAAAGTGTCCTGTTGGAAGCCCACCTCTAAAACATTGCAGAGTCCATGGCATTAGAAAATGCAGTCAGCAGGGATGTGAGGCAGGAGCTGGGCAGAAATCACCCTGCAACAGGGCCCGTGCATTTGGGATACCTCTGCCACGGGGGTGAGGTCACAGGAATGTGACCCCTCGAGCAGTGCCTTCGTGCCACTGTCCCTGTACACCTGTAGCGGATGCAGCGGGGGAGAAGTGCCAGAACTGCTCCAGAGTGAGCACAGCCCCCCCTGCAGCTCCAAAGGCACACCAGGAGCTGCTTGCAATGTGGGTTTTGGAACACATTTGGTAGCCCTGGCAGGACTTTCCCCTGAACAATGGTCCCCCATTTCCCGCAGAATATAAAGATACAAACGTGATGGGCTGGATGGAGCAGCACTCCCAGCCTGCCAACCTGGAACCAGAAACTCTTTTAAAATGCAATCCCAGCCCAAAATGCATTTGACCCCCTGAACTGAGCCAGTGTGAACCTCTGCTCTCAGTTCTCCCAACACAAGGAAAGAAAGGACAAGTAATCACCAGGGCTGGGAGGAAACGCAGAGCTGCAGGAGGGGTTTATGCACCCAGCACTTGGCGTGGGGAATTCCACAGCCTCCCGGCCAATTAAGTGCAAAATCTGAAAGGTAAATCCTTGCTTGTCACAGAGCCCGAGCCCCAAGCCTGGCAGTGGGAACTGGGAGGTAAAGTCTTGGCAAAAGGAACTTTAAAATAGAAACAGAAGGGAAAAATGTTTAGGAAATAAAACAGAGATGTGCTCACAGCAGATGGGAAGTGCTCAAAATGATGTGAAAAACGACTTTTTCAGAGCTATTTTAGAAATCCTCTCATCCCCTCCCCACTCCATTAGGGGGGAAAGCATGATCTGAGCTAAATTCACTCTCAATGACGTACTAATAATAACAGTTATGATAAATTTCATTTGTAATTTCCAACCATTTCTGCAGTCAGCCCTTCCACACACATTTTTAGCCAATTAAAAATAAAGCCATTATCCTTTCTCTACAGGAAATCCAAGCTGTAACCAGTTTAGTCAACTGGCCCAAAATTATACTCTCTGCAGAGCCAGAATGAGGGCTGATCCATCCCAATTCCCAGCCAGACACCCCTCCCCATCTCTAAGACCAAACCAGAGCAGAGCTGAGTAATTCCAAGGCCTCACAGAGCATTTAACATATTTGAAGAATTGCACAAACAGCAAGCAATTAGTTCTGAACAAGGTCCCTGGGGAGTTTCTAGTTAAAATACATGTGTTTTAGGCTACATTAAACCAAGCATTAGAAATTAAAATCATCACTGAACTCAGACATAACATCTGGGGACTTGTGGGTGAGATGGGCAGTGTTTTATAAAGGATGGAATACAAGGATTCCTGCAGAGGTGGAGGAAGGAGAGGGAGTTGGCAGGGAGAGAGAAGCAGGTCTGTGATTCATAGTTCCCACATCCAGTGCACTCCGTGGCTTTTGGGAGGGAGGCACAGACAGTCAGGAGTTCATCCCTAGCAGGGTGTGAAAGCAAAACCTGCTGGGAAATGCAGCTAGAGCAGAGGCAGCTCCCCCAAGGAGAGGCACCATCCCTCTCTTCCCTCTTCCTGAGCCTCCTGGACAAAATTCTTCACAGGTAATCCAGAAATATGAGGAAATGAGGTGATGTAAAATCACCCAGAAAACACACGGCAGAACCAGGACTTAGAGCCAGAGCTGCCAAGGAATGTTTTGGTATCTTCACCCTCCTCCCAGGCAGCTCTCCCGCTGCAGAGCCACTGATAACAGCCAGCCATGAAAGAGCAGTCCCTGGCAAATGCCCTTTCTGCTGCTGTGGCCTTGGGGTGTGAAAATCAGGAGCCCTGCAGTGCCTCCCCTCTCACACAACTCACAACAGCCCAGGGGATCAGGTCCTCAGTCTTCACAAGCTAAGCAAGTGTTTATTTTTCAAAATATTTTCCCAAGAACTTTAGTTCTTTTATATTTTAAAAGACCTGCCGCAGATTTATGTTCAAATTACTTCCCCATCAAATTCTCCTTAAAATAGCAGCACTGGGCCAGCTGTGTTTGCTTCTGCAATTCCATATTAATGGCACTATAGGCAAAGTTATTTTTCCAAGTATGAAAAATACACTTCAAAATACATAAAGACCCTGCAAAGACCCGAGCCCTCTCCAAAGGGGTCACAAGAGTAGAAACACAGAGAATATTCTGCTTTATAGCAAAGTAAAACAAGCAGCCTACACAGCCCCACAGAGAGGTGTAAGTACACGGAGAGCAGATGGCAATTTGGAAACAGCAACTGCGAGGCTCCAAACTGAGGGAAACCCCAGGTAAAAGGGTTTGATGAAGGTACCAGCAGGCAAAAAGCTCAGTGTGGCTCCGGGAAAAAGCCAGGGCCAGTAGGTGTTGCCAGTGAAACAATGGTGGGACAAAACCCTCAGGTTTGCCCTCGGGGTTAAAGGCAGATTAATACTCACAGAAAGGCAGCGACTTCCAAAGTCACCTGGAGTTTTACCTAAGGTTTGACATCTGAATTTCATCCATGCTCAAAAGCGCTCCAGTGACTGACCCCTCAGTGCATAAGTGACTCCAACGTGCTTCCAAAACCAGACCTGGGCGTGCTGGGCTCTGCCTGCCTTGGCCCCATGTGCCCCAGACCCCAGTGCAGGCTCAGAGCTTTCCTGTGCCTCCCCACCTCAGCTCTCTCCCACCCTCACACCTCGCAGGAAAGGTGCCTTTCCCTCCCCCTGGCATACCTCACTTCCTCTCTGCTCCAGTTATTTTTAAATAACCTTTTGTAGCTGCTGTGCTTAACCCTGGCAAGCGTTTGGGGCTGCAGCTTCCCTGAGAGCAGCTATTAGTGTCACACGTCAGAAAACCTCAGTCCAACACGCACCCGAGGAGGAAAGGCAGCACCAAAGCTCTGGGAAGGACACAGAAATCAAACAGGTTCAGGGGGGCAAGGCAGGAACAAATCTGCTCAACGGAAGTGGTGGCTGACAGGAAAAAAGCCCAATGACTCAGAGAACAGAAAACCCTTTGAAATCATGGAGAGGATCAATGCTGAAGATTGAGAATGACACAATTACCACTCTTCTACCCAAAAAGGTGAAGCTATCAACCTTTTCTTTTTTCCAGCCCATCAAATGTTTCAAATTATGTAAAACATCGAGCTCGCTAGCATATTGGATTTTGAATAATGAAAAGAGTAAACAGGATTTTAATTTGGATTCTGACAGTAAGGCGCTTTCCATGTGATAAATTAACTATTAGGGAAGACAAATTAACACAACCACCCCTTGAGTATGATGGCTTATGATTCTGAGGAAGCTTTTACAGAACCATGATAAAAATAAGGCAGGATGAAAAACAGGATATGATGATGGAGGGAGTATTTTACCAAAAATTCTTCCTCCTTCTTCCCACCAAAATGTGCCTATAACTTCTCTTTTAAAATATGCAGCAGCTTCTCTCAGGAGCCCCTCATTTTTCCTAAGAATGACTCAACATTTTAGGAGAGCTCCTCAGCTGCTCTAGATGACCAGAGTGATGAATTTTAATGTGCTTGTTTAACACTGAGATGTTAAATTTGACATCTGTGAAGCAAGGTCAGAAGGAGAGGTGTCACCTCTCCTTAGGATTTTTTTTGAAAGGGAAGGTGTCTGAGAAACGTTTTCTAGGCATAAGACTATGCTCATAAAATCAGCAAAGAGGATGTGATCAACTTCAAAGCAGCCAAGCATCATGTTATATTTCCATATCCAAATGAAAACTCCCAAGTTTTGTCATTTCTTTAAAGGAGAGAAGACATTTTAAGATTTCATCTTCACATTTCAGCAGAAACTCCATTTTTCAAACTGCTCTCTCTCTCAGGTAAGCAAATAAAGCTTAGAAAAACAGCAGAAAGGCATCCTAATTGGCTTGAAATTAAAGCTATTAATTTTTATTCTTATTTATTCCTGTCACAAACCAGACCTGTTTTATATGGATTTCCAACACTGCTATGGAAACCTGAGAGGTTCTGAAGTCTTTATGTAACACGAGATGAAAACGCCGTCTCCCACAGCGAGCACTGTTTTCTTTGAAATATGTCAACAGTGGAATTTTGTCCCTCTGGGAGAAAAAGGGTTGCCAGGCACTGAGACAGGAGACATCAGGTCCAAATCTATTGACTCAAGACATGCTATTAACCATTTAACTCACTGGGCAACTTCAAAATGAGGATGTTTACTCACCTTTGCTTGGAAATTCATGCAAGGAGAAAAAAAACCTATTATTTCTATGGAGACACCATGTACTTGTATTCCTAAAAACTGTACAGATACTGAATTTCAATGTGTTCCTGTAATTTTCCAGTAGTACTTCAAACTGCAGGTCAAAAAGTTCTGTAACAATTGGCTTGTTCTTAATAAAACTAAAATTCTCAATTTATTGCAGTCCACCTGAAAACACTGTTGCACCTTTGACACAGAAATGATTTTAATCAAAATATGAGCAAGCGTGGGTCTAGATTGTGCTGAAGGCTCCTAAGTTCCAGCAAACTTGTGACAGCAGTGGGACAGGCCTGATGTTTGGGTGGCCAACCCTGACATCCCACTAGCCCAGCTCCAGGGAATCCTGCTACAGCAGCATGGAAAGGGAGCAGATCCTCTGTCCTTTGCCTGCCTGGAGGGCAGGAAAAATTGCCCAGAATTTGCAAATGAACACACACAATTCCTAGAACTCATTGGACACTTTACACATTCAAAGTATCCAATAAACATGAATTAACCATCCCTGCTAGAAATCAGAAGGAGACAAGTCTGTTTCCAAGCCTGAAGGATCCTCGTAGTACTGAGCAGCTCCTGACATCCCTCCCTCCTCGGGGTGCAGCTCACAGCCTCCCCAGAAGGAAGAGAGGTGTTTTCCTCCGTCCCAGTGCCTCTGTGGAATTAATTGAGCTGGGATGTGTGGATTGTGACTCCAGGAGCTGGGAGTGCTGGCATGTGCCCTCTGACATCCCCAGGACTGAACTCGGTGCCCTCCTCCCTCCAACACAACAATTTGTGCTAAACCTTCTCTGCAGAGAGGAGAGGTGAAAAGCTGGAGTGGTTTTCTGTAACACATCTACAGAATAAAAATCAAAGCCCCTGCAGTCTCTTCAACCTTTCCCTGAAAGATCTAAAATGCTCAGACCATGTCCTTTACCTTGAAACCAATGCAAGGCTCTAAGAAATGAAACTCTTCCTTAAAACCCAAAAGTTTTAAGGGAGAATATGCATTACCAGCCTGAAGGAGTTCAAAGTATCTGAACTTGGAATTCCTGCAATCATGCAGAAACACAGCTTTGGAAACCATAATGAAAAAATCAAAGTAAGGCAGGAGTTTCCTCCTGCAAAGACAAAGCTACTTACAGGTTTCTTTTTATTGAAAGGCTCCTTTCAGAGATCATCGCTGCAGAAACATTTGCAGCCTGAACAGAGTTCAGGCCTCCTGGGAGACAAAGCACTGTTATAAAAGGGTCATTTTTCTGCCTGTACAAATAAAAAAAGCTCTGAAGGTCAGAGATTCTGGAAGCACCTAAACAATAACAAAATAAAAACTTTCCATCCCTGTCCTTGCAAAAGCAGATAATGAGCTCCATGGCATGTCCTGGTCAACGATGGAGCAGGGTTTACAGCATTTGAAACACTCCATCACTGCAGCTGGATTTGCTCACCATCCTGGAGTCTCAGATATTTCCTTTTAAAAGTTTATCAAATCCTATAATAGATTATTATAATTAATTCTCTTTTACCAGGCATCAGTATATATGACTTAGGGCCAAAAGAACCTTCCTGGGTTGCTTCGAGCTGCACCAGCAGAAAAATAAACTAAAAATGATCATTGAAAAGAGCAGATCTTTGACAGCTATATACACTCTAATTCCACTGAACTGATCCCAACCCTTGGCACATCCAGCAGTGGTTTAACAGCGTGGAGTGGTCTTTAAGGGATCTATCCTGCATTATCCCATGCTTGCTCAGCACTCTGAATACAAAAGCAGCACAGAACAGGTTGTGACCAGGAGCTCCACCCAGGCTGTGGCAAGGAGACACTGACCTGAGCACAAGGGATGGAGTTAGGGGGAAGTGAAAAAAAAAACAACACAGCAATGAAAATCCTCCCAGAATTAAAAAGGCCATGAGAACTTTGCCTGAACTAGTAGTTGTTGTTTTTATTGGAGTATTTTATGGGGTTTTATGTTGTTTAATCGAAGAAAGAAAATGGATGCCATAAAATATGCAGAGCTAACTGGGGCTGCAGAGTACATTGCTGAATATTGCTAGTAATGCCATTTCCCCTTCACTGTCAAAAAATAAAAATATCCTTCTTTATATCCCTGTCACATGGAACAGCAGTCCTCTCACGCTTGCCAATCAATCATCCTGGAGTGCACCTTTACCTTGAGCACTATGTGCTAGGACGGTGAATAAGGGAACCTTAGGAAATAATCTCCCTTTCCACAAGATAGAATTCAATTTCCAGCATAGCTCAGGCCAGTAGTTTTCTTGAAAAGGTGGCACCATATATTACAGCAGAAAAGCATTTTTCTGCTGGTAGTGAAAACTTTAGTGAGCATTATGATTATGTGGTTTGTACTCCAGGCACCAATGACCACCGAGCAGGCTCATAACGAGCGAGTTCTGATGAGAACAGCCCTCCAGCTGGGATAAAACATCAAAGACTTTTTTCACCCTGGGTTTTTTCCCTCCATTCTCCTTTCTTCACAATAAGATTTTTTTTTTCCTAACCTGCAGACAATTTCCCAGGATCTTCCTCAGGAGTCAGCACTTCGCTCTGGTGCTCAGGTAGCCCCATCAGCCCTTGGGCCACGGTGCCAACAGCTTTTATCTCTGGCAGCCCAGTTGGGTTTCTCCAGGTGGTGCTTCTCAGGAGCTTCCTGAACACTCTCTGCAGGTAGATTGAGCCTTCACCGATGCGTCTTTGAATCCCCCTTTGGAACTCTGCAGCTTTGGCAAGGATTAACAAGTCCCAAGCTTGGTCTCTCGTCTGAGCCCAGCTGTGCAGCAGAGGCTGGCTGGGTCCACAGTCCACTGCAATAAAGTCCAGGGAAAGCCCCACAAATGGACGGTGCCAAACCCTGTCTGCCTGGATTTGCCTGCAATGTTTCCAGCTGTGAAGATGAACTGACAGGTTTTTGCTTCTGGACAGCCTAAAGCTCCAAGTCCCAGTTTTTGCTCTTCAGATCTGGCCAAAATATCATTCTGCAAGCTGATGCCTGACAGACAGAGCCCAGCAGCTCCAGAGCCAAAGATGGGAAAGAGTTCAGGAGGATTCATCCCTCCAAAGTGAGTTGCTCACAGTGCTGCCACAACCTAGAAAGCTTATCCAGCCTTGCAAAGCTGTCAGGAAAATTTACCAGCCACCACACAAAAATTACTTGCCATTTACCAGAGTGATTGATGGCAATGCAAGAAACTAATGGCATTTTACTTGCCTGTCGAAAGAAATTATTCTTCCTGGACCAGCAGGATTGGGGAAGGATTCTTTAATCCTTACAGCGATTTTTAAATTAAACTCAAGTGTTCACAGGGCTGAAGATCACTCGCAGACAGCAGCTGGCTTCAGGATGGATTCCAGCATGATATGGCATGGACAGACAGGTCTGGCACAGCAATAGCAGGGTGACAGGCAGCTGCACACTCTGCTTCTGACTTCTTTTTACATTTGCAGATTTCAGGAGGCCAAACCCATTTCCAGATCATTAATCTGTAACAAAGACCTGAGTCCTGGACCCGTGCATGTAAAAAAAAACTTGGGGACATAACAGGACAAAGAGGCCATAACCAAAAACTGGAGGCTTCAGTGGCAGGGGAATGTGCTCCCATTTTGTCTCTGTGCTCAGAAGAGTATTCCAGGATTAGGGATAAATTCACTTCCTGAATCAGTAGAGGGATGGGACCATTCCCTCTGTAGCTTTCCCTTTCCTTCCTAACACCATCCTAGAACCTCCTTTATGTGTTAGCATTTTTTCCTTTACCACTGCAGCTTTAGCCACCAGGACTTCTCTGTTTTGGTCTCACCTGCAGAGGCAGCACTGCCCCTGGAAGGACAGCAGATCCTCCACCACAGCTCAGTCACAACACCCTTGTTAAAGGAGATACTTCTCTAGTTTGGGGGCAAACAGCATTCATTCAGGAGATTGCCAAGGGGAAGGAATAAACAAAGGTCCTTGAGCAGCAGCTGATTGTTACAGGCAGAACCACAGGTGGCTCCAACACTCAGCACTGCCCTGGAGAACTTCTGGAAGACAAAAAGCAGAGGAAAGCCCAACTTTTGAGAATATGAACGAGCCACTCTCACAGCTTTGATTTGGCCTGTTTTCTTGGCCACTCTTTATGATTCAAGCTCCTTACACATCCTCAGACACCAGATGAAAAATCATCTCTGCCAAAGGTCGCAGTCAAAAAAGGGAGAGGAGGAACAATTTATGTTTTATGAAGACTGCACAGGCCTAGGTGCTAGATGCCAAGAAGCCTCTTAAACTTCCAGCGGGTCGGAGAAAACACTGTGTTTGCAATGACACTCCAAAACCAGGCTTTCCCACTGAGGGGAGTTGTGGGGCACAGAATCAGCTTCCTCAAAATCCAGCCCAAATCCATTATAACAATTCAGTGATTTTCAGAGAAAAACACTCACAGTGAGACACTGTATCCAACTGAGCATTAAGCACTTCCCATTTCTGTTCTGCTTTCCCAATTTCACTAGTCCCTAACCCTGTTAGTCATGAATTCTTGATTAATGAGCCTTGTTTGGAGGATGTGAATACTGCAATTGCTCTGAAATACAGGCTCTAACCACAGAAAGACAATCTAATTCAGCGAGGGAATCTGCTGTGCTTAGGGGGGATTCCAAACCTTCAATAAAGGAAATCAGCTGTTAAGTCATGCTAACAAGGGGCAGCACGCTGTGCTCTCAGCTCCGTGATGCCATGTGATGGTCTCACAGCTTGGCATCTGGGGGCAAAATCATCTTCATGTGTTAAGGATGTTTAACATCTGCTTGTAAATCTGGGGTCGGTCGAAAACCGGCTGTGAGAGGAGCGAGGGTGATGCCAGCGTGGTTTTACACCAGAATCCTTAACTACAAGGAACATGAGCACACACACATCTCCTGAGCCTGTGCAGCAAGGACCAATAACCCAGGGCTAAACTAATTATGGCTTGTTATGCTTGAGCAGGAAAACAGCAGCCGCTCCTCTCCTGCTCCAAGGGGACGTGTAAAACAAGTGTCTTCGTGGTTCTTCTTCCCTGTGCCTGCAGGGGAAGAGCTGTCTCAAGGGAGCCTTCAACTCCCAGGGTGTCCAGAGGAGCAGATTTCCTCCACAGCTGGGCTCATGGGGACAGGCAGGACAGCTCTGCTCTCCAGGCTTGATAGCAGGGCTAGACAAGGCCCTCAGCAGGCCAGCCTGCTTGTTGCCTCTAATATAAAAATGTATTTCTCAGGACATGAAAAATCTGATACAGCAGTGCAAAACAAAAAGATAGAATGCTTCATTAAATAATATCACTCATCACGTGCCCATGAATATTCATAACAATTTGGGGGGGTGGAGGGAGACACTTTAATTATACTTGAAATGGTTCATGAAATGCACCAAGGTGGAAGAAATGCTCCTTGTCCTCCTACGTCAGGCACTTTCAGACATGTTTCAGGAGCCCAGTCCTAGAGACCAGGGGATTAATTCCTACAGACAAGCCCTTTTCCCCCTGAGCTCCTCCCCAGCTCTTCTCAGAAAATTACATTTTCTGATCTTAAAACATCTTGAAAGAGACAGAAAGATTAATTATGCTCCTCCCTACTTCATCTTCACAGAACATCTGAGTGGTTTCTAGAGCTGCAAAACCTTGATGTCCACAGTCCTTTTGATTGCACTGCTAAGATATTCAAAGAGCCATTAAACCAAAGAGGAGACCCATTCACTGAGACTTTGTGTGGAAAGGAGGTGGGGTGGGAGGCTTAAAATTATCTTCTGCTTAAGTTAGCCAGAGACAACTGGAGAAGGTTCATTCATAAATCAAGCTCTCCCCTTTCAAAAAGTCACCCGTTCTCGTGGTGCTCTGCACGCAGGAGATGCTGCTGAGAAATGCAGCCTGATCCAGTGATTGTGCTTATTCCCACAGAAGATCCACGGGATGAGAAACAAAAGCAAAGCAATCTGTCCTGTGTTTTTATGGACACAGTTTTGCACCTACAAGTCACAAATGTTTTCCAGTTGCAGCATTAACATGAGTTGAGCTCACCTTTCAGAGCGCTTTCCTGCATGGGTGGTGTTTCTTAGTGTCTGCCTGACTGTGGCTGTGATTTTTTCCTCCAGCAATTATTGTCACTGTGTCAGACCCTATCCTAGAGTCAGGTGCTGAGGCATTCAGGGACGGTGTCCTCCAGGAAGTAATTGCTGCTACAAATCCTTGTTCCCAATTACCAATGTCAATAACCTGTGGATATTAAAAGTGCAGAGGGTGTTTTCCTGGGCTGAGATTGCTTTCTAACCTGACATCTGGCCTATAAACGATCTGATTTGCTGATGAAGAGCTCAAATTAGAAAGGCACCATCCAAAAAAAATCAAGAAATATAAGGCTGACATCTTTCGATTTTCAGTGGCTCTGAGAGCTCCGTTGCTTCCTGGTGGTGCTGCCTTCCTGGCTTGAGTCTTCACTGTCAAGACATCATCCTCAATTAATTTCAGGCACAACTACTCCCAGCTTTAACACTGCCCACCAGACCAGCAGTGGGTTTCAAAAGTGTGTCTGCAAGCTGTAATCTCAAACCCCTCTATCCGAAATACCAATGTTATCCCTATTTTCTACTTTTTGGAACAGTGAAACCTCAGAAGTATCATTACATCATTACATTCAAGTTTTGGCTTAGTCCCAGGAACATTTTATCTTATTTTCACTTGGGAACTCCTTTTTTACTGAATATTCCTGCGGTTAGACCTCTCTGCAGCTTTATGTGAAATTAAGTAGCCAATGTCATAGACGTGGTGCTGCAAAGTCTAAATCTTGATATTAAGCAAAGTCAGGGTTTAATTTCCCTGCACGCAGCAGGTGAGATGGGGAAAGGCTAGATTCGGAGAATGTAATAAGCAGTCACAGGTGAACATAAAATATAAATGCAAAATGCATTTCCTCATATTTATTGCATTTTTTACATCTAAATCAGGCAGATTTCATTCCACAGATTGAGACTGATCTGAAGTAATTTAGTGGGAGGCTGGTAGTTGAAACACATAATCACATTTCTAGAACAATGTAATTACATTGAATTTAATGTGATTTCCTGCCACAGGTTTAAAAGTGCAGCCTCCTCCACATTCTCAATTTATGCTGAACATGACACTTGATGTAAGACTACTTTCACACAGCCAGGTAGAGCATTGCATAAGGGGAGAAAATACTCTGTGACCACTTAAATTCCCCAGGACCATCAGGCAAAGATGCCAGTCATGAGGTACCAGTAAGCTCAAATCTTCAATTTCTGGGAAGATGCTGTTTCAGCAGGTGACCATTGATTTTAGATTTCATTTTCATGAAATGTCTTGCAAGGAACAATTATGCCCACCTTAAGAACTCCTGCACAAGTCAGCCCTGCTCTGTGGAGCAAAGAAATTTGATTGGAAATTCACAGCAGAGGAGTTTTCAGGATTTTGTGGGTTGTAGATATTTCAGAGAGTGCTATGATAAAGACTTTTTATAAAGATCAGGCTAATAAATGGATAGGGCAGGTCAAACCCATTAAGAACTGCTAGGAAATACTGGGGAGAAAAACTAATTGCAACCTGAATGCAGAGCAAGAGCTTGAATACTAAAATAAACACAAGGACAAAGGGCTGGAAATGTATCAAAGCTAGAATAAAACAGCACAGTCCTTGGTGTTTGTTTAACTCCTACAAATTAGGTAAAAGTTGATCTAGAGAAAGTGTGCAAGCCAATGCATCAGGACAGTGCTGCCAAAGCACTGCATAAACAGGAGGGGTACTCTTAAAAATAAATAACACAAAGTTACAGCTAATCAGATGAAAATCTGCCCACGAGACAACTCAAGTAATCTGTTTGCAGAATAATTCCAAAATTGTACAAATGGAGGCATATTTACAAGCAATTTGCAAACAGAAAGAAAAATGAATAAATTGATCAAAAATGCTATTTACTGCTGGCAGTTCATTTGACTTTCTGCAGAATGCTTCAACATTCATATTCCTTCATTGGAATAAATAAGTATTGAAATATAATGGATAATGAAGCAGATGCTAAAAGGCAAAGTGCACAGGATTTTTTCTCCCCCCAAGACCAATATAAATCTGAATGAAATAGAAGTTGAAAAGTGGGTTTTAAAGCTGGGAACTTTTATGAAAAGTAAACAAACAATGGATTTAAAGCAGTATCATTGTTGATAAATCACAACACTATGGAAATGGCCTCAGGGAACTCCAAATGCATTACACACTGTGGAAGGGAGGGAGGACAAGAGAGAAGAAAAGCCCCTAAAAGGAGACAACACTGAGCTCTCCCTCAGCCCAGCCACCCTGATGTCACAAAATCAGCTGCATTTATGCTATAAAGCCAAATTTTAGGATTACCCCATGCATGGAAATTTTCTTTGGCTTGAATAAGAAAAATCTCAAGATGTGCAGATTTGGAACAAACCAAGGAGAGACCTCAATGTGTTTGAGTGGCTTTTTGTCACTCCCTGCAGAGTGCTGTGCTGTGAAAGGCTCCCACAGCCAGCGACTGTGCTGAGGAGGCAGCGACAAATGCGGAGCTGTGACAAAACCAGGGGACAGGAAAGCTTTGTCTGGGAGATGACAATGTGTATTATGGATGGCTCAGCCACCTGCAGGCTCAGTGCTTGGGGAGGATAATGGCTCTGTCCCAGGAAGGACGTGAGGAGGGTTAAAGGCACGTGTGAGTCCCACAGGGCACAGCAGGACGAGAAGCACCAGCTCAGCTGTCACATCCACATGCCACCAACCCCACCACACATCCAGCACACAGCTCAGCTCTTCCTCCTGACCTGACAAGCTTCCCAACAGCTGCAGCATCTCCAGACTTCAAACCCTTTAGCAGGGCTTCTTCAAGGAGCGAATGCATTTGCTGAAATTAATTTTGGGCTGCAGCTTCTTAAAAGGTGCCCATGTCTACATCAGGCAGATCAGCGGCAGAGCCGGCTGGAAGCTGAGCTCGTCATCAAAACCAAAAATGCACTAAGCAGATCCTCCCTTTTGTTCAGTGGAAAGCTACTTTCTTCACGGTGACTCAAGACAAAAGGCAGTTTGCTTGAACAAGAAGAGATTTGCCAGAGGTCCCCCTTTTCATCCCTGATCACTTCCTACGGCTCAGGAAGAGAATTCTGCAGACACACGGGAGTGGGACAGTGGAGTCACAACCTCTAATGTCAATAATCAGCTGCAAACCAGAGCCAACCAGACACAAACACCTGGATTCAAACTTGATCAAAAACGGTTAGAAATGAAAAGCAATTTGGCTACAGCAGGGTTACCACTACATTAACAGGGAGGTCAACCTTACTATTCAGAACTTCCATTATGAAGCAAAAGAATGCAAATCTCTGCTTACCCCATCACCGCTCCAACAGTTACATATTCAGATTTCTTTCTGGAATAAGTGCAAATTTGCTTTCATTCTATGACATTTCATCACTTAATACATTTATAGCATGTCAAGGGAAAACTTGACTGAATTCACAATGCTGTACTGATTGAGTTCCTAATAGGAACAGCTGTCAGAAGGACTTGTAAGGATAAATTTCAAAATCACATTTCCTAGTTGGCAGAGGACTTTCTGCACTTTCTGCACCTATCTACAGAACTTCACAGAGATGGACAGCCCATCAGCCCATGACATGGAAGCTGCTGCAGCCACACCAGCGCCTGCACAAAATGTTTTTCTTGAGTCCTGCACTTGAGTCTCACAGCTGTGGAGTCAAGGAAAGGTTTTCTGGAGACTCGAACAAGCTGTGAGGGGAGAGAGGAGAGGAGTGAGAGATCAGCTGAGGGGAACTCACCAAAATGTTCCCCAAGTACAAACCACCCAAGCAAAGAGCTCGTGTGTGAGCAGAGAACACAGGAGCCAGCAGAGCTGGAGCTAAGCATTGACCTTGGCTGCAAAAGGGCAAAGATGACACAGAAAACCAACTCAATTCAAGTTTAGCCCATGGCCAGTGCCCCAGCCTCAGAGCTTCCTGCCCCTCTCAATCTCTGCCTATGAATGGAAAAACATCTGGGGAGTTTTGCTCTGCTCCTGTTCAATCTTCATGTTTGTTTAGAAAGGTCTTCAAAACACAGCTTCCAAGGGAACCCGAGCATTTCCAAATTCCTCTCCCTCTTTGCAGAGACCTGCAAGGCCCTGAAGTGACCTACCTTGAGCACTCATGACCCTGCTCCAATTAGGCAAAGAGGGGGAAAAACCAGTGCTTTTCAATTCTTGAAACCCACCAGTTTCAAATAAATATTTAAAGCTGTCCTGATTGTTAGATAAGCAGCTTCTGCAAAGAGATTGCAAACGTTGCAATTGTTTTGCCATCCGGTCGCCAGCAGCTGGAAGCTCTGAGATGCCCATTTCAATCAGAAATTTTCCATTTCAAATACATTTGGCTGTTTGTTCCTAGTGAGAAATGCTTCCCATTACGAGAGCTTTCAGAAGACCACAAGGAGTGAAGCACAGGTGGCTTTTCTTGAAATGGGGGCAAAGCACAGCTTTCTGTAAACACTCCTTTTGATCAGTAAATAAGTAAGAAAAGGTGCTGTGCCACACTTTCTGCACTGCTATTAGGCAGCTGAGAGGCTCCTGCTAGACCAGACAAAGCCTTCAGTCAGTCCCACAGAATATTCCCAAACAAATGAAAAGAACAGGGGGAGGAATTCACTTTAAAGTGCATTCATTGTACTTTTCATTAAATATAATAATATGCAACAGCTCCTTGTGGTGTTGAACGGACAATACTCTTCACTCTTTTTCATGCCAGCACTTCAACCACTTGTACTTACATTCTTCCACCTAATCATTACCTCGCTGTTGTTAAAATCCATCATGCACTAGGGGCCAAATCTTGAGGTCCCCACTCAAACCCTCACTTAAATGAGCTCTTGGGAGGATTTTTGCATGATTAAGCATCACAGGCTTTTTTCCCCCGAACTGATATTTGAATAAAGAACACAAGAATTGGCCTTGATCATTACCGTAATGCTTTCATGTTTTCCACAATGCCACTCAAAAGCCTAAAAATATGGCATAGAAGCCCTGCAGGGAATTAATGCAAAGTGTCTGTATTTGCACCAGGAACCAATTGCTGAAAGAAAAAAAAAAAAAAGGATATCTGAAATAAAGCTGGAGGATGCATTAGCAGAAGCACTTGTGAGCAACTTGCCCTTTAAAGCACGCATGGGACAAATTCATCTCGAGAGTCACTTCAAAGAGAATGGTCTGTAATCAAAATTAATCACAATTAATTTGGCCCTAGGTTTCTGCCACAGAGAGCAGCTCCTGCAGTCAGCGCTGCGGGCAGCGGATGGCAGGGATCACATCCACAGCGTCCACCTCTGCTGATATTGCCAATTCTGCTCTGCTGGTGCCATCCTCAAATGCTGCAACAGGATTCAGGCCAAATTTGCTTATCAGCTCTGAACCATGTGGCCAGCCAGCAATATGTGCTGAATGGTGCTCTTTTGGAGGATGTCATCTTGCTATTTATATTACCTTATTCTTCTCCTCCAGCTCCCTGTGGCAAACCAACAGTTGAAATCAGCCAGCAGAAGCTGATAGGGTTATGTAAGTGTCCATTTGCTGTACATATGCTCTCCCCCCTGAGGCAGGCAATCGCATGAGGGAGGTGCACCTTCCATTTGTGATGTCTAAGCACATCAGAGTTTTGGAGATGCTTCAGGGTCTCCACCCTTGCTGGAGGAGCTGAGCAAGAGGCAAGCAGCAGAGAACTGTCACGGGGGCAGACTCAGAGCCAGATGAGAGATGCTTCTGGGCTGGACACAGATCCTTGTCTGCCCATGAAACACAGCCCCACTAAACCAGGCAATGGCAGCTCCACATGTGACCCCTCTCAAGGCATCGATGAGTAGACACAACCCTCACACTTTTTGCCCAGGCTTAATCCCTTGCTCTGCCAGCCCAAAAGCAGAACATTTCCTTGATCTGGAAAGATGCAGCTTCCCTGCCTCCTGATCCCTCTCAGTCTCTACCATCTGTAGCAAAGCACACTGGGTTTATGGTCCTGGATAATTCTTTTGTTCCAAAAATATTTGACTTACACTGAAAGGAAACAATATTAATCCCTGCAATCCATTAAGTATCGTACCCTTCACCCCAAGGTATGTAAAAATGGCACAGCCCTATAATTTGAGGGACTGTTGGGACCAAATCTCTTGCTCTCTGGAAGTATCCAGGGTTTAAAACCTCAGGAAAACTGTCTAGGAAAGCTGAACTCCTAAACTCCAATTTAGTGTTAAAAACATGACATGAAGTTTAAAGTAGGCATTTTAATTATGTATATTCACATTTTTTTCTTTGCTATTCTACCCTGAAGCTTTGTCAGAATAGAGCTCACCAATTTACAGCACTAAGGCTTTGCCCACAATCAGAATCTGTAAATTCAGTTCCTCCAAGTGTTCAGTCACGTGAAGACAAAACTGATTCCTGCTGCCCCTTCTCCTCTCCTGAATGTGTATTTTGGGAGGTGTATCTTCCCAGAATATGGTAGTATCACTTCAAAAACACCCCAAGTTTCTGCATGTAAATTCCCATGACACATATCCAAGAGAAGTGAAATTCAGTGATAGCAAGTGGAAATGCTGGATTCTTTTCCACAGAGCCCTTGCTCCCTCCTGCCAGCAGATGGGCTCTGCTGAACCCAAAGTAGGTGATCCGAGCCTGTGTCAGGCTACAACACGGCAGAAAAAGAAGGAGCCATCACAGCAAATGAGGAATGTGTCATTTTCCCCACCTTTTCTTGGATGGTGAAGCAGGAGCACAAGGAAAACAAGCAAATCACTCACGACCACAGCAAGAATAGCACCAAAGTCCCCAAGCACGGGACACGCTACATACTTGTAGTAACAAAAAATATATCTGTCACTGCATGTCACACGAGCTCATTCAAACTACAAATTTATCACTTGCTTCGGACTCCAGCCAGGTGACAGCAAATATATCATGGAGCTGTCAACAATCTGCTAATCTGGGCTGTGAAGTGTAGGAATACAAGAAGCTTAAAAATATACTGCTCCTTCAGAAACCATAAATTTTGCTGGCTCTTTCTCACGTACCACTGGGTAATAGGTCTGCTCCAGCGCCTTCGCTCCCACCTCCTGCAGTTAAACAGTTTCATTTTGCATGTCTATTTAGAGAGTGACAATCAGCCACACGAGGCAATCACCCATGGGTATAACTCCAAAGCAACACAGACCCTCTCTGGCTCTGTGACTGAGAAGAATTACCAGTGGCAGATTTAACTGCAAAGCTGGTACAGAAATCCCAGGACGGACACAGCTAGATTTTCAGAGACAGCTGGAATAACATTCCTGCCCATCTGGAAACCTGAGCTGTTGTGCTCTTTGGAACAGAGAAGAAAGCAGAAAGAAGAGAAGGAAGACCTTTCCTCATCCACCTGAAACCAAACCACGTGTCTAGGCTGCACCTTTCTGGAGACAGTGCAGAGGATGGCACAGTCCCATGAGTGAACACTCAAGGACTTCAGCTTCTCCTAGCTCATTAATTGGACAAAAATTCAAGCTGAAGGGGGGGAAGGAGCTCTGATGATAAACACAGGAGAAGTTCCAAAGAATACTTCACAAATAACAGCTTGTGACACTTGACACTGGGCACATTTCTGAGAGACTACAAACAAAAGCAAACTTCCTTGTTGTCCAAGTCATGATGCTGCATGGGCAGCAAAGGTCTGCATGATCCTGCTTAGCCTGCACTCCTGCCCCTCCCGCCCTGTGACCTGGCCTGGCAGCTTGGAGAAGGTGTGGGAATCCATAAAATCAGAGGGTTTTGGGAAAGCTGCAAAAGGCAGGCCTTGGAGACAGCAGAGCTGTGATTAGAGCTAAGCAGGAGTCATGAGATAGGTCAGCAGGAAAATTATTTAAGAAGTAGAAAAGTAAGGACATTAGAACAATGGCCTGTGTATAAACGCTTGTCTAGAATAACTCCCTAAGCTGCAGAAAAGTGTATCTAGAGAGATATTAGGAAGTTCTAAGCTGAATAATGGAGCTCTGTGCATTGTGTTTGAAGGCTTACAAGCAGGTATTGTATTGGAAATAAGCAAGCATTGTTTTTACCAAAGGTACGTGTGCTTATAGTGGTTGGATGGAACCACTGTCAATGTGCTTTTGCTTTGTGTGATTGGTCAAGAAACTTATAAAATAAGCTGCAACACTAAGTTCTTTGTCTGCTGCCTGGGATGTGAGCTGATGGCATCTTCCCATTGTCATACCCATGGAATGAGACTGATGCTGGAGGATAAAACAGCTCAAGGCACGTTCCCAGCAGTCCCGTCCTGTTCGTGATCTGTACGTAGCCCCCCGGCCGGCGATGGAAGGCAGCTTGACTCACTGTTCTCTGTGAAAATTCAGCTCTTTAACTGCATTTCTCTTACGCCAGACACCTTGGTGTGCCTGCCATTCTTCATTTCCTCCTCCGGCCACAAACTTCAATTTTCTCTCCTCCGCTCTTAAACAGCGCGTAATTACAACTAATTATCGATCACGGAGGGATTACTAGATGACAAATCCAATTTCCACACTGTTATCAAGCATGACTGACGGGGGTCCAGAGAGGATGAAAGGTACCTGTGCTGAGGAGAACCCTGCAGGTGGCTGAGCCGGGAGGGGCCAGCGTTGTCACTGTCACCAGCATTAAACCCGCTGGGCTGCACGGGCACCTGAGGGCCGCTGTGTTTAGGGACCTGTGACACAAGACTCCATAAATCCACTCCAAGTGACAATCCTCACCCCAAAGAGATTCACAAGCCTGCAAAAGCTGAGCCTTTTACATCTGCAAATGTATTCAGTTTGGCTGCGTTTGTACCACTTTTGCATTCCATTTCTGCAAATATCCTCCCGAGCAAGCGAGCTGGCAGCGATGTTCAGAGAAACAGCTCATTTCAGGGCAAAAAATGCCACTCCATTTTCCTCAAAGCAAATTTTAAATTTGCATGCTTTGGTGCATCTGCTGATCTCTACAAATTGGATAATGAAGGGAAGGGGAGCACTGTGCAAGCCCGGGGTCCCCGGAATGCAGCATTAATGGCATTTGCGAGCTGCAGCAGGCCAGTTCCCCAGAAATCAGGAGTTTGCTGCCACGTGCTCTGGGTTGTACAATAGAGGCTCTGTGCACACAGAACATTGAAGAAAAAAAGAATTAAAAAGAGAAATCTGAGAGAAAAACACACGGAGCTGCTCAAACATCATTGAATGGAGTAAAAAAGCAATGTTTTAATAAGAAGTCACATGATGAATTGTTTCCCAGGGTACTTCAATGGAGTTATTCACATAATTCAAGCAGACACAAATCCCAGTGTGAAAATATCTGTGCTCTTGTAGCCCAGTGGCAGCCCTTCCAGCATGACTTACAACAAAAGGCTGAAAAAGTCCACTCCCCTGGTACACACAAATTGGTTTATTATTAGAGCTCATCCAGCACCGTTATTTTCTGACAGTAAATGTGTTTTTAACAGAATTGAAATTGCCATGAAGAACATTTTTCTTGCAAATGTTTAACTTTTCTTTGGGGAAAAACCACATTTTTGTTTCACGTCTGTTTAACATTAAGATACATTTCCCTTTACATTCTGTTCCAAAGGAAGCACAACACAATTCAGAAAATGCTGCACTAAATCCTCCTAGCTCTTAAAAGAAAAAAAAGCTGAGAATGAGCCCTACATAAAGAAAGATTGCAAACACCTTACTAAGGACTTTATTCATTAAAAAAGACTCAAGTCTATTCCGCATCTTGTCTGTGGAAGTGAAATATGATTTTATTAAATGAAACTCTTAATATGTTTGCTAAGACTCTGTCAGGCAGAACATTAACTACATTTCTATTGTTTTTCAAGTCCGAAAAAGAAAGTTGTTCTGCAAAGAGACAATCTCACTTCGAGCTTCTTAACCTTCAGACCAGCGGGGAAATTTGCTTTATGAAGTGCATTTGCAATACCCAGCTCACACGGGGCACAGTACATTCACAGAGAGAAAATGCAACAGCTCTCAGGAATCGCTTAAGGAATGGAGGGGGGAGGAAAGAAGGGAATAAACCACAGTACAAGCATCTCATTTGGGGTAGGAAATTGCAGCTATGAGCCCCGAGCCTGGGTGCACCCAGAGAGTGTGGCCAGCCCTGCACAGCCCTGCCAGTTCCTAAAGGTCCCCATGGAGGCATTTTTCGGAGAGGGGATGCTCTGAGTCCTGTCCATGGATCCAGCCCAGACACGGCTCCGCTCGCAGCCGGGCACCCGAGGATGCTCTGAGTCCTGTCCATGGATCCAGCCCAGACACGGCTCCGCTCGCAGCCGGGCACCCGAGGATGCTCTGAGTCCTGTCCATGGATCCAGCCCAGACACGGCTCCGCTCGCAGCCGGGCACCCGAGGATGCTCTGAGTCCTGTCCATGGATCCAGCCCAGACACGGCTCCGCTCGCAGCCGGGCACCCGAGGATGCTCTGAGTCCTGTCCGGGGATCCAGCCCAGACACGGCTCCGCTCGCAGCCGGGCGCCCGAGCCCGACCAAGGCGCGCTGCTCCCGGAGCGCTTCCCCTGCCGGGCTCCCTGCTCCAACACGAGCCCGCTCTGCCCTCTCCT
Source organism: Motacilla alba alba (assembly GCF_015832195.1). Lineage (NCBI taxonomy): Eukaryota > Metazoa > Chordata > Aves > Passeriformes > Motacillidae > Motacilla > Motacilla alba. Next base: position 12,396,264 of record NC_052030.1, on the reverse strand, counting down.
GGCCTGCGCTCGGATCCCAGGGATGGAGGGATGGAGGGACACGCCAGGGCTGTAGCATCCAGGCTGGGCATCCCCCCTTGGGGGGCACCCGCAGGATGGCACCTCCCTGCCCGCCAGCTCAGCATCCCTGGGTGTCGGAACCCAGGACGTTCCTCTGCTGCTCAGGATGGCTCAGCCCCAGGCAGGGGGCTCTGAGACCCTGGCATGCAGCCCAAGGCACCTGGGACTTTGATTGTGACCCATGGAACAAATCACCAACTCTGCGTGAAGAATTACAAGTCACAGAAGTTTCAGTAGCACAATAGTAGTTGTCACAGGGTGAAAAGCAGAATTTGGGGATTTTTAGAATGGAGGTTTGGGGTCCCAAGATGGAGGGAGTTGGGCGTGCCCTGTCCTTCTTTCTTGCTTCTAACCTCCATGTTTTGGGTGATGTTGGCACTTTTAGATTGGTTTAGAGCAGGAACTGGCTGTCTAACACAGGTGACAGGTATTGGAACATCAGTATAAATAATGTACACGTAGTTTTTAGTATAAAAGACAACAGCAGCCCGGGAGCTGGGCAGCGTGCCTTGGACTGACCTGCTGAGCAGATCTCGGCAGGCCAGAGAAAGAATGGAAGAGATAAGAAATAACAAACAACCTTGAGAACTGCAGCCAAGGAGTCCTGATCCTTCTTTGACAGCTGGGCTGGGAAAAGACTTTCTAACACATCTCGGGGTCATCCTGATAGCGGGGACTCCCAGGCTCTATGGACCATCCCAAATCCATCTGCCCTGGTAACACACCCCAGGGACAAAGCAGGAGCTTTTTCCTCACTGGAAAACAACACTTTGAGGGTAGGAGAGGCAATGCCTTCCTCCCTTTGGAAAGCATCTGCTCTTTGAGGTGTATCACTGGAACAAGGGCAATAAAAACAGTGATTTGTAAAATGAAAGCAATGACAGACGTTCCTTGTACAAACACTGTGAGACATTACAGATAAAGTAACATTACATAAATAGGCAAAGCATTAGAACTATTATCACCAACAACAGCACAGGGGACACGGCAGTTTAGCAAAGGAAGTGAAAAATAGCGGATGTGATTTAAGAGGCAGAGAAAATCTGAGCTGGCAAGTTGTAATTACTGCAGCTGAAAGCCAGCCAGGATCTTGGTTGACTGCCTCCAGGCTCAGGAAATGCAACCCAGAATCTTTAAATGACCAAATAATTGGGACCTGGGTTTCATGTCCCCAGTGAGACACAACCAGTGGTGTGGCCACGCCAAGGTAGAGTTCCAGGAGAACCACAAACACCGTCCTGCCTGGCACTCCTGACTGCAGATCCTACAACCAAACACTGACCTCAACCAGATCTGCTCTGCAAGGTCATTTTTCTTCCCACAGTGGTACAGCTGCAGGGCTTTTTCAACCATTCTTCAGCTTCAGCAGCCTGTAAGCATCTAATGTCTACTCAGAGGACATCATTCATCCATTTTATGGTTCCCAGAATGCAAAGATATCTACCCAATTTCCTAAGAAACATTAATATTAAAGGATGGCTTTCTCAGCCCAAATCATGCAAGCTGAACAAAGTTCTCCTGACGTTTCATGACAAGGTGATTAATAATACCAAGAAGAAGAATGAAATGATACCAGATTATAAACTATTGTAAATCTTTCAGTCATCCCAGGAATAATGAATGTAGATTTCTTAGGAGAGCAGTACAGATTTAAACAGAATCATTTCAGTTTCCTTGTCAATCAGGAGGCTATTTATGTAATACCAGAAAGAGACAATGAACTCGCGTAATCTTAAAAGGAGAGTGTAGCACATATCCTTGAAAACAAAGGATTCCAAAGATCATCCTAAGCTAGAATTTCCAAAATTGTTAAAGAAAATGTTGCAGTTTGACCATTATTGCTGATCACTGACCTCCCCTTCTCCAAGCAAGAGCCACAATGAGGAGAATGCAGTTGGACCTCTGAGCTGGCATGACCAACCTTCTTCAAACATTTAATTCAAGGGTATGGTCAGAACTGTACCGGCCTAAGAATCCACTGGACCAAAATGCCCCAAGCTTCCTTGACGTGGGTTTTGGAGTCAAGTAAAATGCAAATGCAAACTCTCACAAGTTGTTCCACAAATGCTGTTAAATTTTCAACCCCCACCTCGAGACAAAGTTTATGGCTTTACTCTGCTTTTGGCTGCATGGGGAACCCAGTGCCCTCTGACCCCTTGGGGCAGTCTGCCCTAGACATTACCTCAACACAATAATTAATAAGTAATAATACTGAATTTGAGCTCGTGGAATTTGCACAGGCTAAATGTTCCAAAGAAAAATGAATAATGCATGCAGAAGAGATTCATTTGGGGGAAAAAAAATGTAACTTCAGTTAGAAATAAAGCCCCGGTTGCCTAGGCAAAGAGGATTTAATTGCTGTAATCGCTACATCTCACATAAGGTCGCTGTTTGAGGGAGTCCACAGTACTGCTATTCATTCTGTGGCTGCTCTATGGCAAATAAAGGACTACTGGTCCCTAGAGCATCAGGGGAATCATTCTGAAAAGGTTTAAATTATTTTTAAAGGGTTATTAGCTTTGGCAAATGAGTCAAAAGTCATCTTAGCTGAGGAGCATAGGTACTTACACCACATTATGGAGATGACAGCAGGAAATGCCACAGTTAAGAGCGTTCTGCTGGTGGTACTGTGTGCCATTAAAAGCAGAGCTCCAAACACGACCGTTCCCTCTCCATCTGTGTCCTGCCCACCCACCCACTCGGGGTTGCCACTGTCCCTAACAAATTTCCCAGTGAAACATGAAGCCAGGACACTGGCACACACACGTGGGCCTTCACACAACCAAATTCAAATTGTTTTACTGGCACAAATCCTAAGAACTCTACGGAAGTCAATTAAATCACCCCTCTTTTCTGGGTAACACTGAGAAGACTCTGGCCAGGCAAATTAAATTAGAGATGGGCCAGAGCCAAATTCCCAGATCCAAAACTACCCAAAACTCACAATGCCTTTGGACCCAGGTCCAGATTCTCACAGTCTGCTACTGCTTCTCCCTCACCCTCTGCTACCTCCCAGGCCAGGACAAACTTTTCAGACTGTCCCCAAGCACCGCTTGGTGCATTTTATCACCATCCTCCACCAGGGATCTGCATCAAAGTGCTCATGTGTGTGCTCCCCGTGGCTGCTTGGCACATTTCTTGCCCAGACCCTCATTAACTTGAGCAGATGCTTAGAAAGCTCATGAACAAGGCATTGCCTGTCCCACACTTCTGCTTCTCTGCCTTTCCCACTTGCTGTCCCCCAGGACCAGCACAATTAGAGATGGGGATTTAGTGAAAATGCATTTGAGGTCTCCTTCATTAATACCACAAAAGGCTGGGCCACACAATGAGAAAAAAAAGAACTGAGAAAGTTCGCTTGGCAGGAGATTTTTTCAGGAGGATGTAGTGGGGGGACAGGAAGGACATTTTGGTCTTGGTCAGCCATTTAAAGGAAAGCATGGTGGGGCAGAGGGAGGGTGACAGGTTTGCCCCACAAACATGGGGCTGATTGAGCATGGCTCTCCCAAGGGCACCCTCCTGAGGGGATACTGGTGCTCAGAACAACTCCTCCTCTGCTGGGAATGCAGAATCTCCCCAGTGATCCTGAGGAGAATAGATCTGAGAGACATTTCCCCTTTATTGGGTTGCTGTAACCCCCAAAAGAGGGTGAAGCACTGCTGCACCCAGGGCACTGACAGCCAGCACTGCTTGGTGTCAGACCAAAAGCTGGGGGAGAGGAGAGCCAGAGCACTGAGGAGCAGCTCCCTGGGCTCTGGAAAGCTCAAGAAGAGCCCCTGAGTGGTGTCCCCTGTGTCCCCGAGCACTGGCCCCACTGCAGGGGCTCTGGGGGCTCTGCCAGCCCGAGGCTTCCCCGTCCTGGCACGGCCGCTGCCGCTGCCCACGCGGCGCGCCAGGGCTGCCAGGCATGGTGCAAGGAGTGAAATAGCTTTAACTGTAAGCACCATTTGCTGTGCCTCAGAATGGCAGACTCATTTGTCACTGTTTTCTTCTCCTGCAGCTCTTTAGATTCATCTGGGATCCAATAACTTTGTTAATATGATTTCTTTCATAACCTGGCCCAGTACAGCATCCAAGGCAGACGTGGCAGCTATTTGAAGCATTAAATACCTCACACAGCACTGCTTCCTGCTCTGCCTTGCCCAAAACCATTTCTTACGAGTCTTTTATTGACATAAATTGCATGGGGAGCAGGAGCAGCACCCAAAACAAGAAGATATGTTGACAATTTTCTTGCAATATTTGGTTTCCTGCTCCTTGTGAAAGTCCTTTCTCCCCAGAGCTGTCAGCAAACTATCACACTGGCCTTCTTCTATCAGAGCATGTGAAAACTCATGGGTAAACACAAGGACAAAAGCAACTCTCTGCTGCATCAGGGGGAACATGAAGAAATTGAGATCAATGTGCTCGCTCAAAGCAATGCTTCATCAGCTTCACGGGAGAGTAATCTCATTTTTACCAGGATAAAATGACAGCAATGCATGGCCTAAAACATCTCAGGAAAAAAGGAAATTTCAAAGTAGTGGCATTTTTCTACTTTTAATCCCACTCATTACTGTGAATGTAATGAATAGAAGGAGAAGTAACTGCATCAACGACCCAATCACTGTTGTGTCTGACTTGTTTAAACAAGACTGTGATTTACTGCACTGCCAGCTAATGAAGAGCTGTACAAGAAGCTGATCAATGCCATCATTGTCTGGCAGCACAAAGCAGGGACTACTCAGCATATTGTCCAAAACAAAGGCTCCCCCCGAGCTCCCCGCCAGGGACTTGTTTATGAGGACACACAGTTTGCAGAGAGCCACAGCGTGCCCCAAACTTGAAATGATCACTCAAAGACAGGAACCTTTGCTGACCTGTGTTTCCAACCTGAGTACAAGGTAAAAAATAAAAGAAATGCATGAAGAGAAGGAAGACAGCTGTAAGACAAACATTAAATTGCCCTATGTGATACTGTGAATTTAAGCAGTTTTGTCACCCCAAGGCAGCTTTGTGTTCATTAACGGAGGTAACTCAACTCAGAGCTGGCTGCTCACAGGCAAAACTCAGCTTCTAATTCCATCTTCTGTGGTTTCCCTTCCCATTTCAGAGCTGCACCAACATTAATCACAGCAAAGGTAAGACAGGATAGCCCCCAGCAAAAGCAAGTTCTGGAGAAGAGCAGTGGCAATGCCCTGAGCTGGCTGCAGAGGTTGAACCTTTGGGGCCCCCGTGATGGCTCCTCACCCAAAGGGATCCCCAGCCCTGTCCCAGGCAGGCTCAGCACCCCGGGAGGGGGAAGCACAGCCTGTCCCTTGCTCGGTGCAGCCAGGCAGTGCTGGCAGTGCTCTGCACATCCACACCTGGCCCTGCAGCAAGCAGCGAGCTCTGCAGGAGCTGCCTGCAGTTAATTAGCAGGAGCTGTCATGTCGAAGCTTCTGGAGATGGGCTTCAGCTTACAACAAGCTTGTAGAACCTGAACCATTTAGAAATGTAAAATCTCTTTCCATTACCATCAACAAGGCAGAGTTTGTGTCAAGTGACATGGTGTATTGGCACCTTCCAGATCTATGGAAGTGCTGCTCACACCCTCTCCCCTTGCAGAGCACAGCAATGTCTGCTGACACTGGCAGACAAGGGCCTGCCGGGGCTGCTCTCACAACCCTTGTTTGTCAGACGAGATGCAGAGCCACCAGTGACACACAGCACCAGGAACCCACTCACAGAGCAGCCATGAGACACCCGCTCATGCACCAGCCAATAAACACAACCACCTCTCTTTTTTTCTCACTTGATGATTCTGGATATGAGATACAGCAAATTAATTTATGTGACATTGCCACATCCCTACTGCTCACAGGTGCAGATGAATGAGATAGCTGAGGTGCTGGAATTCAGGGCTTGAATGGAAGGAGAAGTAGGCTTTCAAGGCAAACCAAACACCTTTTCTAGTGGGAAGTGGATCCTTGTTTCATTCCAGCTGTACTCAGTGTTCTAACACACACATGAAATATTCCCAAAGCATCAAAATTAAAAATAACTGGCAAAGTCTTCAGTGAAAAACACTGGTGGAATACACACACAGGCTACATATTTGTAATTCATTTAATTCTGCATTTTGATCCACCCTCCCCTCCAACTCTCACAAACATTTCCCCACTCCCAGGATAGAAGAGAAGATCCTGAGCCCAGGCTGTGGAGGCCAAGGGAAGGAGCAGACAGTGGGAACACCTGCCACAGCCCTGGCCCCATCTTCCTTGCCCTCGCCAGCACAGGAGCCTGGTTTGTGCACAAAGCAGCACGTCCAGGACCCCTTCTGCAGGGCAACAGACATTTCCACCAGGAAACATCTCAATTAAAACCCTGTTTTATCACCACGAGGCTGCAATCCCATCTGGAGGCGCTTCCAAGCCAATATCCAACAACTCCCAGGGCTTGTCTCTGTCACTGGAGCTGCTGCTCTGCCTGTGCAGTGATCATGGACAGCTGATTATTGCAGCACATAGTTGACCTTTATCTAAAATTCCATTAAAAAGCTTTATTGACTGTAGTCTTGCAGGCTCTTTCAGGATTCACTGGGTCATTTATTCCCTGTCGGAGATCTGTCGCTCTCTAAGCTTTTAGAATTGCTCCAGCTCTAAGGAGGAGTTATTTTTTTTTTGTCATTTTGAAGTGGTTTTAAGACTGTATGAGGGGTGGTTTCTTTTCTTCTCCCTCTCCAGGGTGGCTAGGGCAGAGGAGGTTATCTTAAGGCACGTGAGGAGAGACAAGCTGCCAGTGTGGCACAATGATTTCCTGGCACAATGATTTCCAGGCTGGTTCATGGATATGGATCCAGCAGCTCCCAGGGGGAAAAAAACCTTTTTCCCTTCAGCCAAGAGAGATTCAGGTCTAACTACTTCATACAGCATCCTTGTGAAATTTGTAACTCCACACCATCATGTCAGGTTTTCATCAGCTGCAGCCAATTTTTCTGGGCCACAAGCCGGCCTCAAACAGAAATAAGAAAAGTAAAAGAATGTTTCAACCTTTCCTGAAAGAGAATTTATCGAAATGGTTCATTCAAGCCAGAAGAACCATTCTGGTGACAGCTCCCCCAGGCCTCATAGGAGTGTCCTGGAAGGACATTAATCCCTTTCCCATTCAGTAACAAAAAGGAAAGAAAATAGTGGGAGGAAGACAATATAGGCATCAAATGAAGCAGAAGATCTGGAAAAAAGAAATAGTGTGAATCTGTCTTGGAGGAACATGAAAATAGTGCATAAGTACTTGGGGACTGAAGAAAGGTTGCACAGACAGATCTGGCATTTCCAGACTTAGCAGTGCTTGATATTTTTATTAACATTACGTATCACTATTTCATATTTACATTTAGTTCCATGTACATTCAGAGAGGAATGAGAAACCAAAAATTTCAACATTCATCCTGGGTTTATTAAAATTTTGGACTAAAACCCAAATTATTCCCAAGCCACCAGCAATGGTTTATTTCTGTGATTATTTCTAAATCTGTACCAGCATTTCAGATTTCAGGAGAGCATTTTTTTTCCTTTCTCAACCCTTTGATTTCTGCTGAATGTTCATCCTAAAATGATGTTCCAGTGAATCATTTCTTTCTCTGCCCAGTGACAATCCCAGTGACAGTGCTTCCCCATTCCCAGCTTGCTTAGGAGCGGTGAAGGCCATGTGGAGCCTCCTCCTCACAGGCAGCCAGGCTGCATTCCCCACAGTCTGTACTCTCATTTTCTATGCATTTCCGGATCCAAAACCTTCTGTTTTCTTTCCCTTGTTTGCTCTTGGCAGCTATTGGCAGGAGACATCCTCTTAATGATCTTTTTCTGGCCTTCTAGACGACTGCTCAGACTTCTCCAGATCTTTCATTATTAACACAGAAGCCTTGTAAGTCACTTTTAATGGTCTGTGCAATTTTTATTCCTCAGCAGGAGAGATCACCTCCTCCATATGGATATATGTTTATTAATATAAAGCCTTAATATCATTTTGCCTCGTGAGACTAATCAGGAAGGGTCTCCTGGTATGTGTAACACCTTGTCCTGGTGCATGCCCCATCCAAAGGCAATCTTTGAGCTGCTCTGTGTGGAGCAGGGCAGGGAGGAGTGGATAATCCTTCTCCAAGGCACCGAGGGACAGCGATGTCCCTGAGCAGGGTCCTGCCACCCCCCTGCAGCCACAGCTCCACACCTGAGCCACTGCTGCTTCCATTTCCCTTCCCAGGCATCCATTCCCTGCTCCAAGCCCATTGCTGTTACTCCTGGAATTTCTCCAATCTCCAGCTCCGTTCTGACCGGGCACAAAAGAAGGATGGCTCCTTGCTGTTGGGCAGTGTGAGGAATGCCAACAGACCCTCATTTTGTGCATGACAGTTTGCTGTTCATGCTCAGCTTTCAGGAGCAGCACATCCTCACTGACAGGTTAGATGGGGAGACTTGGAAAACAGGCCAAAAATCCATTGTTTACTCCTAAAGAGAGTGTCCTCATTTCTTTCCTATAACCAAGGGGCAATTGTCCATTTATTCCATTAAACGTTCTCCTGCTGTACAAATTGCCTCCCATTTTTCTTTTAAATACATCCTCTGAGTCTCAAGATGGAGTTAAATAATAACAAACACCACAGAAGAAATAGAAGCCATTCCCAGTGCTATTAGATGAGATTTCTGTTCTTCCAGTTGAGCAGGAATTGTTTTCTCCTGTCTCTTTTATAACTCCTCCGTGTATCAGGAGACTTCTTCTGTTTAGCAATTAGCACTAAAGTTGCTGTTACCCCTTCTGTAGTCACGATTTCCATCTTTTCTTTTCTCATTTACTACATTTCACCCAAGTTTGTCGGTGAAGAAGGAAACAGAGCTACTCCAGCACATCAAAGGACAAAAAGTGCCTGAAAATTTGTGACGCTGAAGAATGTATGAGTCCTGCTGGAATCTCAAACCTGTCCTTCATTTTTACCTTTTTTTTTTTTTTTTTTAACAAGGTGGCCATAAAAGAGTTTAATGATGGCAAACATAGCCCATTTCACCTACCTTTACAGTTAAACTATGCTTAGTGACAAACCACCAAACATAATGGGCAAAATTTATCTTCCCAGATGGTGAATTCTGCAGTACGGATCAGACCAGCAAGGCCACAAATTAATCTCCAGTGTCATAAGCATTTCATCACACACATGTACAGATCATCTGTCAACAAAGGCAGCAACACGAGTGGCAGGCACTGCAAAGGCACTAAATGCACCCTCTGTCCCCAAACTCTGCCCCTTGACACAGCTGGGTCCTTCACTGACACCAAGCCACGCTGGCTGCATTCCCGTAGGAAAAGAAACAAATGTATTTTATTTAAAACACAGCACCACTAGAGCTCCAACTGCACCTGAAATTCAAACTATTGAACGAAAATAATCAAGACTTAGCTCAAGCCAAGAAAAACCAGTTTGGAGTGATGGAAGGGACTGGAAGTGATAGCTGGAGCTTCACAAACAAGCTGCAGTGTCACCCTGCAAGTGACAGGACTGGGAGGATGGGGATCTAACAAGGGGTGTCTCTCAGCACAGCACATTGCTGAATCAAGAACTGCTTCCAACTGCTTTTCAGTTTCCAAGCTTGGTTAAGAATCACAGATTTCACCAAAACAAAAAAGAATCAGCTCCCATATGAGAAGTGAAGTCAGTTCTGCTAGGAAAAATCCAGCATAAAATAAAATACTATGCAACACGGCATGAAATAGTAAAGAGGTGCATAAAATTGAGCATGTCTGCGCCTTTGCATCCTGTCAGAGAGCAAGGCTGTGCTGAGAATGACTTGGTTTTGATCTATCTTCTCATATCAGCCAGACCCTTCTACACTTACAACAGAGATGATTAAAAACTATCAGTTATATTAGGCAAAAATATATTTCCCAAGGCAAACATTCACTTCAATGTATTTTTCTCTGGCTATAACACACTGAAATTCTAGGTATATAAGAACCTTCTGGGTTTTCACAGACATTAACATTGAGCAGAAAAACAGGGAAAGCTGGTGAGGGAAACTGCATAAATTAGATGTAGGCACTGTAGTGCTTGTATTTCCCTCAGCATCATTCCCTGCCTTCCATGTAAACTTCAGCTGAAAATCCCTCCATGGAGCCAACATTCATCATTCAAAATAACCACAGCAACGGTTGCAGGTACTCTTCCCATTCCAAAGGGCAGGTGAACCACCAGCAGAATTGCATCCTGCCTCTCACTTTCAGCATCCCACCGAAAGGTAAATAAAAATACTTTCAGTTTCTCTGCTGAAAAGCACAGTGCAAGCAAAGCCAAATGAAAGCCCAGACAGGCTAGACTACAGAGAGCCAACAGTGAATTTTCCAAGGAAATATTTCTGGGCACGTAAAACATGCTGATTTATTGTACCAGAAACATTTCCTAGAGATGAACAGATTCCATACACTTTTCAGAGAAGGAAATCCCCATGGAAACCTGACTGCCTTCCCAGCAGCTCAGGAGCACTGAGATGGATGTTCCACATGTTGGGAGAACACCTGGCAGCTGGAGCCATGCAAATCCCACGGGCTGTGGGACCAGGTGAGGTCTCAGCAGCAGCCAGGCTCTTGTGGATCATCCTGGGGCTCCCCAGCCTGGCAGCTGTCTGCTCCCTCAATTTCTGCTTCCCTGAAAACCCAGGTTAGTCACTTGTTCAGTGCTTCCAGGACCTATTTTGCTTTTGAAAAACAGCATTTCAAAAGCGTCTCTGCAAGAAGTTTTTGGTTATTTCCTGGCCAGCAGAAATATCAAAACTCTACCCTTGCACCATTTGTTACGAGGTAAATGCTGTTTTAGAAATTCCAGTGGAAAGAAAACATCCTCATCTTAGGTTGTCTCTAATACCTTGGGAATGTTATCTGTGGTGTGGGGAAGAGAACAAAACCTTGAGAATTAAGAGCTGATGTTAAATCCTCACAGAGCCTTAGGCAAATTCTATAATCTCTCTGCCATAGCACCGAGGATCAATACATGCCTGCTGAAACCCGACTGCTCCGTGAGGCCAGTCCATCTACTGACAGTGGATGCTGGCCAAATCCATATTTAACAAATGAAAAACACTAAATCCACAGAAGAGCACAAATAAGTTGTGTTTAGAGGAAGCCCCTTCCTGACCCAAACCTATTAAAGTTTGGTTAAACCCCATTATATTTCTCACACTTTTCCCCCCGTTAGCGGCGCTGTGCTGTGAATCACTTGTCCCTGTTCAGGCAGCAATCTGTAAGTTTATCAATATGCATGTGCTATTTCACAAATGCTGAATGATTTGAAAGTGCCGCATAAGTTTTGCTGTCTGTTTTCTCAACATCTGTCCCCAAAGTGCACTTCTGTCATGTTCTGCTCCCATCCTTCTCGGATCAAAAAGTTGGAAGTAAGGCACGAATCTGCTCTGAGGTTTCCCTGCACGGGCTGCAGCTCCTCCTTTCCCAAGAGCCTCACATCCTTACAGCAGATGACACTTTCCAATTACCTTTTGGCCCTTTTATTCCCCCAGTTTGGCTCACATTTCTCTCTGAATTTGGTCCCTGCGCAGCTCTGAACCCGGAGTCTGACAGCTAAGGACAGAACAAATATGCAGCACTAACCCTCGGGGTGGTTTGAAATGCCTGAGTTCTCCTATTGCAGGCAGATTCACAAGGAAAGGTCAACTAAGAGTCCCCAAACTTAGAACAAAAATGGGCCACAAAACAAGCTTGAAGAAGCAGGAAGGGCTGATCTAATAGGAAAACTGAAGACAATTTGCAAAGTTTAGCCCCAAATCCTGGCTCTGCCAAAGGATTCCTACAGAGGCTGAGCTCATTTCCTCACCTCTCAGCTCCCCTCTGTACAATGCAGCAAGAGTTCTCACCACATTTGACCCGTGCAGGATGTAGCCCGTGCATTTTGGAAAGATGATGATAATAATGTCAATAAAACAGAGGGAACTTCACCAAAGAAACAGAAAACCCTCCTGCAAACTTTTTAGCAAAACACGTCGCAGCAGTTACCATGGCTGACTTACAGAGGCAGAATTATATCTAGAAGCAAACAGCATTAAAACAAAAAATAATCAAACAAACATTTATAGCCCATACTTTAAAATCAACGCCTATGGTCCAAAAAAGTGTCATCCACACAGATAATTCAAGACTATCTATAGTTTTCACCTGTTGAAGAGGAAATGCAGAAGTTCTCTCAAGAAAACACTAAATATAACCAAAGGTTTACACCCAGCATTGATTTGCCCCTATTTGTTTTGCATGCAACACTTAAAAGATTCTCTTACCTTAATACAAACTGGTCTGCTAGTGAGTAATCAGCCAGGAAAACATGGAAGGTCACAATGTCACCCTCTCTGACCGGGCTGAGTGGTAAGTGAATAATGATATTTTCATCCACCCTCAGCGAAGACTGCTTTAATTTGTCTTGATTTGGGTAAACAACAATGCTACCAATCCTCTCCATAGCTGACAAAGCTTGGGGCTCGTTCTCTTCACCTGCATGGATATTGTTTTCCCATTTTGCATCCTCTGGAGAACATTCCCCATCCACTGTATAAATCTTATAGAAGAGCTCCACAGTAATCCCTTCCAGGGAGGCTGTTTCCTCTGAAACCAGGGGTGGAGGGGAGCTGAACCAGCTGGGAGACAATTCCAGCTCCACAACACATAATCCTAGGTGGCCGGTCAATCTGCAGCTGGCCACCACTTCTCTAGACTCCAGGAAAGCAAACATCTTCACACAAGGCAGCATCTCCTCGGAGTCGTAGTCCTCCCAGTCCTTCCCCGCAATATAGAACAAGGTCTGTATTTTAGGTTTGTTGGAATAGATCGAGCTGTTGATTATGTGGGATTTTAATTTCCAATTAAAAGTGAATTTATTTGTGAAACCAAAAGATGCAGAAGTCAGCATGAGGTCCAAGGGAACGGGCTGTTCGACAGAAAAGGGTCCATATGTGGCATTTAGGACCGGTGGCTGTTTGGCTTTGTATATAAAGAATGAATCCACCCTGGACTGCAAACTGGAGTTCCTCATGATATCCTGGTTGGCTTCCTTGAGGAAGAAGAAAGTATCAGCATTGGAGATGTGAGGGCTGGCAGGGAGATAGGTTGGCAGGTTGGAGAATCTCTGGATGCTGTCCATGATCCCTCCTCGGCTCTCCACCACTGTGGGCCAAAGAGAAAAGGAAACAGAAAAAACTCAAACGTTTGCTTAGCACGGCCCAGCTCCTGACAAAAGCAATGGACTGCAGGAGATCAGTCCTGCTGGCCACAATTACAGAGCAGTGTGACACAGGTACCATGGAACAACACTTCTGTCCAAAGCTCAGGCTGGAACAGAGCATCAGCTGTGGAGCTCCCTTTCCACCTTCCCCAGCCTGTCATCTGCTTGAAAGCCATTAATCAAGTACTGGGCACCACCGAGAGAGGATTGGCTGGCCAGATCCCAGACTAACTTCCCAAACTTTTTGCTGGCAGTCTGGTTTTTTGTTCCTGTATCATCAGATCAAGCTTTCAGCTTCTCGTCACCCATGTTTCAATGTGCCTAAGAAACTGGCATATTGAATATTAGTAGCAGTAAAACAGAACAGTTTAAGCAGTAAAAACAGAACATTTCCTTTAATCTACCATCACTAACACACAGAGCAATGGGGGCTGAACATCTGCAGCACTCCCAATCCATTCTGCCAGGTCAGCAGCTTGGAAATTAGTGAGAACCTGATAAAAGCTTCATGTTCTTGAAACCAAAACTTTTCACACTAAAATGTATGGGGTTTGATACAGGTCTCAGTGGGATGGATTTACAGGCATGGTGAACTTCAGAGAAGGAGAAATCCTTTACACACAGAAGGTTCTCAGACACTTCGAAGGATTTTTTGGTTTAATTCCTGAGGAGAATAAAACACATTTGGAAACCACAGAAGTTTCTCTACAACACAATGGTCAATCCTCCAGCCAGCGCTGAGCGATTTTTCCCAGGAAAGAAAAGATTCCAGAGGGAGGGAGGGATCAAACAGACATCTTTGGTTTGGGCTGATCTCTAATTAATAGTGAGCTATATCCAGTCTGGGCTGTGATCCTACCAGAGACAGTGGCTCTTTCAAACTAACAATTCGTACCCAACAAAAAGCCGGTGAATCCGAGCTCCTGGGACTGCCTCAGAGGAAACAAACAGAAACCCAAGGAATTAAAATGCAGCACTTCCATAATGCACTGAGATAACAAAGGCACAGTGACAGAGCCTAAGGTCAAAGCTCCCATTGTCTCTCTGGAGCTGAGTGGTGATTTCAGTGTTTGTCAGGGCTGGGCAGAGCAGATACACAACACGCAAACAATTACACCTGCTCCAGCCAGATGACTCAGATACTTGCAGCCACAATTTAGCAGAGATAAAAGCTCTAATATTTAAGCTATTTTTTTTCAGGCTGTGTATTTTTAAAGCCGACATTTATCAAAGACAGATTCTAGGGCAAATCCCATCCATTTGACTTTGCTCCACTCTTGTTCACATTCTGGTCATTTGTTTTTCAATAGTTTGATATTATCTACACTTGTTTAAATGCCTCTCATTTCACCACAACACTTTTGCCTTTACTTCTGCTGTATATTTACTTGTGTCAAGGAGGTTTTTTCCAGCCATTGGAATATTCTTTGTGGGAATGAGTAATCATGCAAAAATATACAAAAGCAGCCAAAAAAAATTCACAGCGGGAAACACTCTGCCAACAATCTCCTCTCTCACCGCTGCACCTGGGGATCAGGTCAGGGTTTCCTCTCAGCTTCACGGGCAAATGCAAATTTCCCCTGCCTTGCTCTCACCATGAACATCAGCCCAGCTCTGGAACTCACCAGCACAGCCCACGGTGAAATGCAGAAACACAGATGATGAGAAACTGGCAGTGGTATCACCCATGGGACAACCAATTTTCTAGTCAGGAAAACTGACCTTGGTCCTTCCCTGCCACATCTTCCATCCCCATGGAAGGGGGTGCTCTCCCTCCCCAGGCACAAAGTCACCAAGGGATGTTTAAGCAGCCCACTTCTGCTCTGTGCTTTATTTACAGGGCACTGTGACATGTTCTGCCATTGTGCAACTCCCCAA
The DNA here is from genome assembly GCF_015832195.1 of Motacilla alba alba. NCBI lineage: Eukaryota > Metazoa > Chordata > Aves > Passeriformes > Motacillidae > Motacilla > Motacilla alba. The sequence continues at coordinate 12,381,104 of NC_052030.1, read as the reverse complement.
CTCAGGAGCAGAAAGTGAACTTTGATCCTGGGAAAGCTGAGGCAGAAGAGAAGGAATGGTATTTTTTCTCTGCTAAAAATTCAAATGCAGACAAGCCCCTTTCTGGATTAATTGTAAATAAATTGAACTACATTTGAAAGCAATGCTTTTGAGAAGTTGCATTTAACATAAAAACTTTACAGCTGTACAGATAAGCAACCAAACAGATAAGCAAGGAGCCAGAGCAGCAAGAGTACCCTCTGATTTCTGGAGCAGGAGCTAAACCTCCTCCCAAGGCACACCAGGTTGCAGAGGAGATTTAAACACTGACGCAGTTACAAACCAAAAACAAGACAAGGCTTAAATGCATTTGTGTTTACATTACAGGACTCCCACACACTCTTTATGCAGATATTTTATCTCTCTCAGGCAGTGATTTACAGGAAGTTTAAAAGGGATGTTTTTCCCTTTCCTCCATTTCATTACAGTGGCAACTTCTCAGTGTCTCTGCTCAGAACTGGTGCGAGGACTAGGATATCATCCTGCTGTAACTCAAGCAAAATGAGAAACAAATTTTGTCTGAAGGCTTATATGGGAAGCCATAAACATCAGTAGACAGGGCTGGGCTTTGTCCTAGAACCAGCCTGCAACAAAATATGATATCTGAATTTAGCAGCATTTTATGATGCTGTAGGAAGATCTAAACAGAAATACTTCATAGGATGGCAGGCCAACACCCCACCTTTTTAATTCAGCACATCAGCGCCACAGCATCAATCTCCTCACAGCAACCATCAGAAACCAGGCACATTTGGAGCTTTCTGGTGTGCAATAATGCCATGAAGAAATCACCTGCTCCTTTAATAAGCACTCCAGCAAGATCAAAGAGGGCAGAACATTAGAGCAGAACGTGGGTTAGCTCTAATTAGGTACCAAAAGAGAGCAAGAGCTGAGGAAACATAAATGGAGACCAATGAGCTTCCCCAGAGCCCAGTGCTTTCTCAGACAGAGCTGTCAGGTTTGCTCACACTGCTGGGGCACTGGGGGTGTTGAGGGGAGATGTGTGGAGATAACACACTGTGGGATGTGAATTGAGATGTTTAGTTGGAATTTTGGAAAAACTTTTCCTTTGTAACAGATTCTCTGCAGGTGCTGTGGCCCTGCTAAGACACTCATTTGGATTAAGGAACTCCTGACCCCTAGAGCAACAGGTCAGCTTTTAAAGGATCATCACTGCAATTTTATGTTAAAATCCTTCCCTCCAGAGTTGGGCAATATCCTCATAGCCCAGCTCATCCTGCAAACTCAGAGTACAGGAAAGAAAATTCCCCTGTGATGTTTCTGAAGCACAGAGGGAGGAAAGCAGCAGGCACAGACAGAGCATGCAGTGCAGAGCATCACAGATGCCCCTTCCTGGTCCTTACCCGGCCCAGCTCAGGCCTCAAACGAAGCTTCTGTTCTGTTCTCTTGATCATTTTTTATCTAACCATAAAATTATCCACCATTCTTGGTTTTAATCTCACTTGACCCTGGACTGCCACCACAAAAAGCAGCACAGGACTAAAAGAGAAGCAAAGCCACAGCTGCAGGTCAGACTGTGCAACAAAAATCTGCCATTCATGGAACTCAAGATTTCATTGAATCTTTATTGAATTCCTTAGACTTCACACTTTTTTAATAAGAAATAAAACAAGTATCCTGCTGGAAGATAGTGGTGGCAGTGGCAGGTCAGTGTTAGAAACAATGCATCTATTTTCAGTTGTAGTAAGAGGAAAGTCTTTTAAAACCATCATTTTGTAGCTAAAAAGGAAAATAGCTCCTGATGGAACAGAAATCCAAATTTCACATCTAAATATTCTCTCTGCTTTAGCAAACTATTTAACAGGAGCCAAGTCTTCCATAAGCCATCAGTAATTCTGAAGCTGAAGGTGCAAGGAACAACAACTGTTTAAAACTGCAACTCTTTCAATATCCTTTTTCTCTGAAAACAAACAAGAAGCCAATCCTGCACCTGTGGAAAAACTGTGAAAATGTGAAAATTCATCTTTCCTGCAGCATCATCAGAACTGTAGAGCGAGCTCATACAGACACTCCTCTTTGTAAAAGAGGAATCATTTCAAGTAATGTGGTGCCAGTAAGTGCTATGATGTTATCCATGACTCACAGAGGCAATCAATGGCTTGTCTGTACAGGAGAAAAATCACCAGCCCCCCCCCAGCAGCCCTCACTGAAACACCATAAAGATCAAACTACACATGTACATTCTTCCACTGTAAAAATGGCTCTGTTCATAGTAATTATTTTGTTCTGGAATTGCAGGCATTAGCCTTGAATGAAAACACACTGCACCCCAGAATAGGGTGTCTACACAAGGAAAGCTATTCTGGAGCTCAAATTATAGGGAAATAATTCATTCTGGCCCAGCTGTGTGGGTCACTTTCTCTCATATTGCCAGGGATGCCGTTCAGAGACCCCAGCCATGAGAGGCTGCCCTGGGTGATCTGGCCTGGCTACAGCTGGGAAAACTCTGACTGCTGAGGCTGGCAGGAGGAAAAGGAAGAGGATGATTACAGTGTGCAAGTCTACTACGAGTTTATTCATCATCTGAGCACTAGGAGTAGGCTAAGCCTGGGCTGTGTGAGGATGTGGGGATGAGCACCCCCTCGTGCTCTCCCTGACTCACTCAAAATGCAGTGGAGTAGCCAGGAAAGGAGGATGTCACTGTTTACTTCCTACATTCAGAGCCCATCCTGTGACTCATCTCCTCAGTTTCACATTCGTAAGGAAAATGAGGAGAACCCTCCACAGTCCCCCTGAGGGGTAAAATTCCATCACCCGACTAAAGCAGGAAAAATTCCATCACCTTCCATTCACAACCGAGCCTCACTCCTCTACTGCTTGACTTTGTTATCCTGTGAACCCCAGAGCTCAGAAAAAGAGCCATGATGGCAATTAGTGTTTCCAGCTGTACCAGAGCAATTTGAAAATACAAATGATACTGCAAGGAAGAGTTAAGAAGTGCTCCCAGTACATTTTTAACATAAAAGTCAGACCAGAAGCTGTCAAGATATAAAAAATAATAGTCTGAGAAAATGTGATAAAATCCCTTAAAGCTGTTCTTATTCTCTCTTCTTCTTATCCAAATTTGATGTAAGGATAGAATTTGATGTAGGACTTGCAACCAATTCACAGTCCTTCCATTCAGTCTTGATTACACATTTGTGGAGACAGAGATTTGCTTTGCAAAATCTGGACCAGCAGCTTGTTTGGAAAGACAAGGAAAAAAGATGCAGTTAGAAAAAAAAAAATCAACTTAATCCAAACATCTAAAACTGCTGAGAGGTTAATTAACTTTTGTCAGCTTGGGACAATGTCTCACATCCTTATCTCCAAATGTCTGAGTCAAACTTCTGCTGCCCAGACTCCTCTGCAGCTGCACACTGTGGCGCAGCTCGTTCCCGAGGGGTGTCAGAGCTCAGCCTCCCTGCCAGCAAAGCGGGGAAGGTGCAGAATTCTCTCCCCCTCTGCTGGCTCTGACACCTGCAGGGTGAGAGATCAGCCGGGAGGAGCCACCCGGTAACCCCAGCAGGGAAGGGCCAGCGCGGAGCTGGGTGCGGCAAGTTCAGGGTCCATGGGCAGGGCAGTCCTGCCGCATCAGAGCTCCGGGCTCCCTCCTCACTAAAGCTTCTCCTCCCAAAAGTTTTAGAGGCTTTCAAGGCTCTCTCTGAGCCTTGTACAGTGGGGTTTAATGAAGGCACCCGGTTTTATGGGCTGGAGTAATAGAGAAAACACATGCCTGTGTTTACCCTGCACTCTGCTTCCAAAAAAGCTTTAAAGCACATCTCTGGCCTCATAAATCTTTTGTCTACTAAAATACATTTTTAAGCGCAAAATTAAACCATGCATATGAATGAAAGCCCCGATCAGGCCACACATGCAGCCATAAATTGTGTTATTGTGTTCCAAAGCAAGGCAAGTGCTTTGCTTGCCACTGCCAGCAGATTAAGTTGGATGGTGAAGTTTCTGAGCTGGTGAGTTTTAAGCTTGCCTGCATTTTGCACAGTCACCCATACTGAAAGACATATGTGCAGCAAGGCCACCTACAGATAGTAATAAAACCGTGCTGTCTGAAAGGCTGCCTATAAATCTTATTAAAGTAATCCCTTCCCTGAACCCAGATTATTACATTCACCTTTATGGTAGAATAAAAATTAATTTTCTCAGCTATAATAAGTGTATGATAAGAAGGCATCGCTTGGGACTAAATAAAGATTATAATTAACTCCAACTGAATAAATCTAAATTTAGCTTGGACTAGCAATTTGCTTTCATGCATTTTCCTCTCCAGCTGAGTGAATAGGTACAGAAGGATTAGCATCCCATGCCAGTTCCAGCACTGCTGTCACAGAAAGGACTGGGACAGAGTGTAATCCAATACCCAAAAGGCCTGAAGATTAATTCAGGGCTCTCTATCAGCAAAAGTTTGGAAAACTGAAGAAAAACAAAAAGGCTTAAAATTGCCATTAGGCTGGCAAGGAAAACGTTGAGTGTTGGTCTCCAGAGGGAATACTGCTCCCTCTGCTCCCTAAATCAGGCTTGGGCAGAGGCAGGAGCTCTGCCCCTGCTGCTGAGAGCACATTTAGGGGAAGCACTGTCTGTGACTGCTGGATCTTGCTCTCTCCTACCAAGCACCTGCCTTTGGGTGCTGGTGCTGTTGGAAAGGGGCTGCTGGGCCAGGTGGGTCTGTGCCCTGACCTGGCACAGTCACTCTTCATTTGCCTTCCCTCCCCTGCAGCACGCCACAGGTGACCCTAAAGCAACTGCAAAAGAGGCCACAAAACTAAACAAGAGCATTCAAGCAAACAAAATGGGGTGAGGCGAATGCATCAGACAAATATGCAGAGTTTATCCTGACTTTTTACTCAGCTGAAAATAAAACCCCTTCGAGCAGCGCCATACCCAGCAGATCAGAGATTTATCCTTTCCCAAGGAAACAAGGCTCCACTTATAAAGGCTTGAGGAACTGCCTTGTTAAGCCACTACCTCATTATTTGTGTTGTCTGGGAAGATGATTGTTAACAGTGTTATTACTGGGAAGGAGGAGGTCCAGCTTGTTCATCAAAACAGAGCTGGTATTTATCCTCAGCAGGGCACACGTGCAGCCCCAGCAGTGAGGCTCCTGTGCCACCTCCTCCCTCCTCAGCCCTCCCTGCCAGCCCATCCCCGAGCTGGAGAACAGAATTTCTCTCTCCATATCTCACCAGCACCAAGGCCACCTCGGAGCAGACACCAACAAAGCTGCCCTGGCTGCCCACACCTCAGAGCAGGGAGCGTGCTGGAGAAAGGAAACCCCCAGGAGTTTTCTCATTTATTGTGGCTCTGCAATGGCTCAGGTTGCTCTGCTGGGCTGATCACTGGCCTAACTCGCCGTTTTAGTTTCAATCAGGGCTGTTAATACAGTGGTTAAAAGTCACAGGCTGCTCTTGGCAAGTTTCTCTGCATCTCTTACACAACAGCAACAGGGAAATTGTCCTGCCACTTACAATTGGAGGCATTAGTACAGTGGCTAAAGGTCACAAATTCATCAGCTGAAAGAACTGAAGGACAGAGCTACTAGTGCAAGTTAACCTGAAGTTTAAAAACACCTGATTACCATGCAGGGATTTTCTTTAGGTTACCTGGAGAGGAGGAACAGCTGCTAAGGCAGCTGCCAGCCCTGACAGCCCCTGTGCATCCCCCCTGGCACCTGATAAATAAGGTTTGTCACGGCCACTGGAGGTTCTCATTGCTAAAAAGAAGGTTAGGAGATGGCTGCCTACCCTTATCCAAAGCAAAACTCATTTTCCCTCTGTGATATTTCATAAACAACAGAAAATGAATACATGGATGGGAGTGTGTGGATATATTCTCCAAATAACAGAGAGGCTTTACAAGGCAAACACATTCACTAAAGGCACCAGGTGATTGCAAAAGTAAATCTTTTAAATATATGCCCCAAACCATTAGCTAACTGTGAAATATTTGTATTCTGTGTCAAAACACCTACACGTCACACAAAGCCAAGAGACTGACAGGAGAAAGGCCAGGATTTATGTTAGCTGGGGTCTATCTGTCATGGAGATAGCAAAGCCTAGAGAGAGTCCTTTTATTAAAATCTCTCTCTGGCTGCAGATATTGATCTAAGCAGCTACAGTTGGACAGCAAAGTGCAGCCCCATTTCTCACAAAGTTCTTCCCTGGCACAGCAGGAAAGGACTGGGGTGAATGCCCTCACCCCCAGCAAGTGCACCCCAAAAGGATGGGCAGGGAACAAGGGGCACTGGTATAAACAGCACCCCACAACACCATGGCACAGCTGCCTTCCAGGAACCACAAAGTCTCTCTCAGCAACTCTTCCCAAATTTCCAGGAAGCCTGTTTTGCTCCCCGAGTCACTAAGGCAGGTTGCCATTACTCCCAGATTGAGTTCAGCATTAAAACAAAGCAAAGAAACACAGTGCTGGATGCATTTCTTGATTCCCACTTTAAGGACCACGTGTCATTTCAAAGGGATCCTTCCCTACATCTGCTTCAGCATTATCCATTTTCCCAATGATTTCTCCCCTGGTTTGGGCTGATCCCTCCCCCTCAGCCTCTGGAGGAAACAGAGTTTTGGCTGTGCTTCTCTTTACCAACCCCAGCTTGTGACTGTAGTCAGTGGCTTTGACTGTTACACCTAAACCCAAAATGAAGGGAAGGAATTAGAAGTTCTGCATTCTCCAGACTCCCTGCATTGCTGCACCCATGGGTTACACAGGTATTTCATTGTAGGGCTCTTGTGATTCTCCCCATGTAAGCGTCTCTCTTTGGAGATATTGGAAAATTCCTTGCATGAGCTGAAAATTACAGGATATTAAAATGCTGGTTGTCCAGAGGCATTGTCAGAAAGCAGGAAGGCTGGTCCAAAGCCTTTCTCCAGAACAATGGGCTTTCACTGCATTCTCCATCCTGTTGATCCAAAGCTCTTGGAGGCAATGAGCTCTGCGCTGATGGGCCCCAGGAGCTGTGTGAAGCCACAAAAGCAGCTTACAGTAAACCCCCTGTAAAGTTATTAAGAACACAGATATGTCTTGAATGCAGAGGAAATCCTCTGTCTCACCAGCACACATCCATATCCCACTGGCACTGTAATCCCAGGAGGAGTCTGTGCCACACCTGGCCCTGCTGGGGACCATGATAAAACAGGACAGAGACACCCAGAGCAAAATCCAGCTGGGGCAGCAGCTCTGAGCCCACAGCCTGAGCACTGGGAGCAGCTCCCCTCTCCCTCCCCGTTTCTGCTGCATCACTGACTACCCACGCTGGTTCTGGGCACTGTTAGCAGTGTTAATTCCTGCTTAAACCTTTGCACTGTTCCAGTCTGTGGAAAGAATTCAGCTTTCCCTTAGGTCTCCCTGCAGAACTCCAGAGGTGCAGGCAGCTGCCTCCAGCAGGATCTGTGTCCCCATCCTGCAAACACACACACAGAGATCATTCCAGCGTGTGCAGCCTGGCTGCACCAGGGAGTTCTCCCACTGGGAAACCAAAGCACAAGCTACAAAGTTCCAGGACAGAGACCTGTGAGGGCATGCAGCCTTTTAGCTGCTTTTGATAAAAGCTCCACAGCTTTACAGATTCCCCACTATTAGTTCAGAGAGGTCTGGGCCTTTTTTCTCTGAAGCCAGGCTTCAGCCTGCGCTTAGCATTGCTCTCACCAGTAACCAGTATTATGCTAAGCAGACTCCCAGAGCAATATGTGCTCTCTGACTCCCCCAGGAGCAAGCACACAGGCCAAGTTCTGCAGTTCAGACATCACTGAGTTATCAATTCATGTCTGCCTCTCGAGGAACAGCACATGGAAACACAAATCCTTCCTTTCTAATAACAGCCTGTTTCTTTTCTCCTGCCCAAAATACCCAGAACAAAAGTTTCTGGTTTGTCTCAGATTTCTTTACTTAATTCAACATTTTATTTTTGGAATGACAACAGCCTCAAGCAACTCCATTAATTTGTTACAGAGTGGGAGAGCTTTGCATTCCAAGTGTGATTGCTGACCTGCTCCCCTGCTCCCTTGCTTCTTGAAACAGCCCTGCTCGAGCACATCCTGGTACCAGAACAAAGCATAATTTCTCATGCTTGAATGCATTATTTTACTTTATGAATACACATTTGACATATTTTACAAATTTACGGCAGCTGCTGTCAGAAAGGACAAAATAACCCTCCCCCAGTAGCACTTTTCTCTTACTACAGCAATCAAAGGCTGCAGCTTGTCATTCACACGTGGAGAACAGCTCCTCTCGGGGCCAGCAGAGGAGCCTCACCCAGGACTTCTTGGGTGTTTGTTTCTCTCTCTGTTGCCAATTCACAATTTAGAGTTTGATTTTCTAAGCACAATGAAAATTCCCAATAGCTCTGGAGGAGGCAGTTCAAGGAGATCTTGTCAAAATATTTGTGTGTAAAGAGAGTGAAACCTTATTGTGACTTTCATGCTGTGAGGCACCGAGTACAGTTACCTTGCTCACAGACATTTATTAACTCACAGGCAAAGAATAAAAACTCTTGAGCACAACTCAAATCTGGATGAGGTCATACTTGCTGTGTGGTTCACTCATGTCAATGTATTAATGCAATAAAAGATAATGAGCATTTAGCTGACAGCATTTTCAAACTCTCCAAGAGTCAAGAGGAGTAAATTAGACCAGATTTGAGATTGCCTGAGAAGGCAAAAAGCTGGATCTAATTCTTTTCTCAATGACAGGGAAATTATAAAATTGAGTAACAGTCACGGGACATCACTATCAGAGCCCAACGTGCCTGGGCACAGCATTTGGGTGTGCTGAGAATGCAGCTCACCACAGCTCAGCATCAGCATCTGCCCATTTGAAAATGCCATCATGGGCAGTGACAGGGACAGAAAAAGAGCCCTGTTCACCTTCTGCTTCGTGGCATCACCTCTAAACCTCTGTGTGGAAACATCAGTACTGCAGCCCAAGTTTGAGTCAATTCAAGTTCAAGTCAGATCTTTAACATCCAGTACTGCTCACCTACCCACAGCCTAGAGAAGGAAATTCTGCAGAAATTCAGCATCCAGGTCACTTCAGCACTCTGCTTTGTCTGGCATTTATATCTAGAGCCAAGCACATAATTTGCACTGCATAATTTATCCATGGGATTTGGCCCATGGAACAGCCAAAGCAGATAACAATTTCTTCATACTTATTTATTTTTTAGAAAATTCAGTCAACTTCTCCTCTGCTTCTGAACTCTGCAAGAAGATTATGAACCTCTGGTTTTACTCTTCCAGAGCCTGAGCTCTCAGCTAGCTGTGATCAGACAGATTAATTCACCTCTTGTGCTGTCTTCTGCCTTTAGCTATTCTTGTTTCCTGAGTGGAGGGAAATGTGTACAAGCACTAAATCTCAAACATGCTATTCTAACATTTGGATTCCATTATCCTAGAGATAACATATAATCCTATAATGATATGTAATAAATTAACATTTAATCTCATATCAGAGAGTTCAGAGGGATCAGAGCCAGCTGGTGCTAAAATAAGCATTTGCTGGAGGCTGCAGGACTGGGAGCTGAGGATGAGATCTAAGATCTCTGAGCTGCTCTGATGCTTTGGCTTGGCAAGAGTGGTTGGCAAGGAAAGGATGGAATAAACCCTGGACATGAAGGGAACCATCTCTGAGACCACCCAACCTGTGCCCATTCCCTGTCAGTGAAGTCCTTGCAGGCCTTTCAAGAGCAGGAGAGGAAGATTTCCCTCCTGAGAGCTGATGAGCAGGGAAGGTGATCACCCCCCATTGCTGCTCAGGGGATTTGAGTTACAGCTCCCCTCATTCCCTGCTTGTCAAGTGCTCTGAGATGTGACGAGGCTGGGAACAAGCACCCAAGCTGGGGCTGAGCTCTCTCCAGCTGCAGAGAACCACAACAATCCAGTTCTTCCCCCAGCCCTCCCTTCTGCACATGCAGACCTGATGGAGGATGGGAAGTTTCAGCACAGAGAAGGCAAAAATAATTTTTCATTTCATTTCCCTCTCATGTGCCTTCATACACAGAGCTAATACACCGACCACTGCACAATCTTCATTAACAGTGACAGCTGTTAATAAAGTTTTATCCATGGAGACTTCCTTATGAAATGCACGCAGTGAGTCTGGTGTGAGGGATTGTTTCTCTGGAGACAGGCACAATTAAACACCCGGGAGAAGAGCAGCCTCCCGAGCCAAGCGAGGCACTGGCGATTACCGAGGGCTGCTGACCCAAAAAGAGCAGAGAGGAGCCCCTGACTGCATTCCAAGTCCTTCCAGCTTCCCCCAAGCCCAGATTTCACTGTTAGGGGAAGGAGATAAAGACCTTAATCTTTGTTCATGGACAGCAGCAAAAAAAAATATTGACATGAGTGAGATTCAGCTTTTGTCTCTGAATCCAAAGACACACTTCACTGCTCCATCTCAGACTGGAACACTGTGCAAAAAGAAGACTCTCAGCCAAGAGAGGCAAGAATCCATCAGACACAACAGTCTTTTTAAAAATCTTGTCAATTGTCTCTGTTAGTTTTTAGTGATCACACATCAACTTCACAGCCAAATTAACTTAAAAGCAAAGGCAGATAAAAAAGGGGAAAAAAAGGAAATTAGGCAGGACAGCCAATAAAAATATACAGTGAGAGGAGTTTCACAACTTGACACTGACCACAGTTCTGTATCTGAAGAAAACTTAATAAATAAAAATAACACAAAAATTTGAAGTCTTACAGCATTATCTTTGCTTTGGCATTTAACACACATTTCTATTACCCTTTCTTGATTAGCCAAATGAAGATCAATGTATCTATAAAACTCAATGACATGTTAATGCAAACCTTAAAAAAGATAAAATGCCTTTTATCTCAGTCTTAGGAAAACCTAATAAAGAATTAACAGTCCATGAAGCTGTGGAATTTCACTCAAGGCTTTACTTTATGCCAGGACTTCCTACTCCATTATTTTTTAATGGACAGGTTTCCCCAGGCTTTGGGACATGTCAGTACAATTGCACATTGTCATTAAAATTGGTCCTATGTTTTCCTTCAGAGCTGGGATAGGAACTGCACTGTAGTATGTGAACTTAAAATACAAACACCCACAATGGATCAGAAGTGCAAATCTAGAGCAAGTGTTAAATAAATACAGGAAAAATTGTAAAAAGTAATGGTTTTGATAATGATCTGACAATTAGTGAATTTATGAGGTAAAACTTCCAGCTGCAGGATGAGCACTTTGGATCAGAATTCATTTGGAACATCAGCATTTCAAATATCCAGCAGAAGCAACTGCCAGGAATCTTCTAACATCACACTAGGTCTTGAATCTTTAAAGGGAAGCAGACAAATATTAGTCTAGGACTTTGCTCCACACTGCTTCTCAGAATTAACAAGCCTTCAGGGAGTGACGCAGGGAGCTGGGATCCATCAAGCCAGACACACCCAAGCTCAGTGGGAAACTGCTCCCATCCAAGTTCCATCTATACTCATTCCTACTGACAAACACACAGCAGCAAGATCAGAAATCTCAAATGCCAGCATTTAAGACGCACCAAATCCAAGACTTCTGCAAACATTTTAAAAGTTGCTTGTTCTCCAAAGGGCCTGAACACTTGCAGCTCCCACTGAGACTGAAGGAAATGCAGGTGCTTCCCACTTGTGCTAATTGAGGTGGGCTTGGCTTGGATGCCAAGGAAGGACCTTGAGACACGCACGGGTGACTGTGAGGCCACAGTGCCCAGCTGCAGCAGGATGCTCGTCACGGGGGAACGTGCCAAGAGAGGCACAACTCGGAGCCTGAGCTCAGATACTCCTCAAGGCTGACAGCTTTGGCCTTGTGAATCAGCACGGGGAGAAAAGAGACAGCAGTAGGCAGGAAAAACACTCCCAAGGAAAAGCAGGAGGCAACAGTCCAGGAGAGAGTGACGGGAGAAGCGGTGAGCAAAGAGGAGGTGGCAGGAGCAGGAGTGACTGTGCACAGGCTGGCAACTCACTATTTCCATTGCAAAAACCCCAAGCCATCAATGATTGGTCCAAAAAGCTAAAAGCCACTTTGAAACCTTTCTTTTTCCTCTGGGATGAGGGTGTCTTGCCCTTAACCCAGCTGGGTCAGGTAGAAAAGCTTTCCTGCCATGAAGGTGGCTCCAGCCCAGCATTCTCCCCCAGGAGCTGCACTATTTGTACCTGGGACCCTCCTCACCTCCCCTGCCACCCCTGCTTCTCCCCCTGTGCTGGCAGAACAGCTGCTTCTCCCAGGCACTCTGAGATTAATTATTCTTGGCTCTTCTGCACAGTGCCATGATCTGGAAAATTTATTTAGATAACTTCTCAGGCAGCATATTTATCTGCTGGCCTTAACATCTGCCTGAGCATAAAAGTCAACATCTGACTGATGACAAATGTCATGCCAGTTAAGTAGAGACCGTCCTCTGCCACCCTCACCACCTTTGTTCTGGTAGACTTGGGCCTCATGGCAAGGAGCCTGAATGTTCCCTCCTCCTCCTTGAGGAACAAGCACAGGTCTCAGCCAGAGTGGGAAATCAGACACAGGACAAGAGGAGAGGGCACCTTGTCCCACCAGGACACAGGGACAAAGCTGTACTCAGCCCTGAGGAGCAGCAGCACTGCTCTGTCAGTCAGATGCAAAGAGATGAGACCCAATTTGGGACAAGAAGAAAGACCCCAAACACACCAGGTAGGGAAACTCACCCCATCCCCATTCTGCAGTGCCACCCCAAGCACCAAGGACATTCAGGCTCCCCCACACTGTCCCACCTCCACATTCCAGCCCAGGGTAAGGAGCTGTCCTGTTGGCAGAGCATGGGAACAAGGCTGATGTCTTGAGCCACAGGCATTTCTGCCTCTCTGTGCATGGATATGGAATAATAACCCCGGATGCATCTCACACTGCAAAATCAATTGCTGGCAAAAAAGCTTATTTTGCCATCTTTACTCACCCATCCTCTCATACACAACAAGTACACTTGGATCACCAAGGTGGGATGTGAAATTAATCAACAGGAAGGACAGCCTCCCAAGGCAGCCTATTCCAGATCTATTCCTGGCCAATCTTCAAGGAATGTTCTTCTACTCATAAAGAAAATGTGTAAGAACTGCAAATACAAGAAAATACTGCCCTGTGCAGCAGGGTTCAGACCAGTATCCTTTGCTGCCTGATGTGGAAAATTCCATCATCAAAATCCCTCTGACAAAAGTCCCTTCCATGAGCCACAACTTTCAAGAATTTTTATAAAAGCCTACTGCAATCTCGGAAAAACCAAACAAATGGTAGAGAAATAAAGACTTAAGTAATAAAAAGCAAAAAAATCCTAGCTGGTCCCTTTTAAACACACCTTTGAACCTCACCATCTCTACTGAATTTTGGATGAAGCTTAGAGCCAAATATTTATAGGCAGCCAACTGTAACAACGACCCTCCCATTTGATGTCACCCTCCTGGCCCCCAGTGCCAGGCTGGGCAGACAGAAACACGAAGATGGAGGGTGAATTAGCTCAGGAGGGGGAACTTGTCAGTCAAAGTTGCTAATGCAAGACCACAGGAAAACTTGGGTTTAACCTCAGCAGTGACCACCTGTCACAGTGTGGCACTTTGACTGCTTGTCAGTGACCTGCTTTCAAAAGCAAGGACGCTGCACAAATCTTCCTGGAGCTCAGCAAGGAAAAATGCACCTGTCTGCTGGGCAGCCAGCAAGGCTTCCCAAAGCCTGCACCCAAATGAATTCTCAAGCTCCAAGGAAGTTACAGAGAAGAAAAACATGCACTATAAAGGATTCAGACAGAGAGGGACTCCACGGAGCTCCCCTGTGCTCCTGGCACATCATTTCTCAGGAAAATTACAGCACTTCCTGTGTAACCACATCTGACTGGGGCACGAGGTTGCACATGAAGAGATCATGTGTGTTCTTCACATTTACCATCAAATTTAAAGCACCTGCACACGGGAAGGCAAGGTCCCCACACCAGGGAGCTCCCCAGCACATGTCCAGAGAAACTGGAGGTGTCTGTGTGGGAGTGGAGGATGGCCCAGAGAAGGAAACCTTCTTCCTCTTCTTCGTGGCTCATGGCTGAATTGTTTTGGGTTTGTCTCTCCATACCAGGAGCAGTGCAGAAGTGGACTGGGCACCTGACATGGACTGCAAGCAGGGTTTGTCTCAACCAGCCTATTTACACCAGTACAGACCTAGAGCTCACCCTGCTTTCCCTGTAACACTCCTGCCTTAGAGTCCCATTGTCTGAACATCAATAACTGCAGGATTCACCAGAGAGTATAATATTTTAAATAGAACGTGTCTGAGGATTTTTCAGGAGTATTAGTTTTCAGAAATGCTGTATGTTTATTCATGTAGTTAATTACATAAACCACAATAAAAACAGAAATGTCTGGTTTTTCTAAGTGTAGGAGTAAAAGGAAAAAGTTCAATTCTAACTAATCAACAGTCTTATCTTATTCTTTCCTCAGTATTTAATCAAAATGTTTCCAGCATATACAGCTAGCAACAAAGACCCAGACAAGTTAATTTTCCTTAGGCAAGACACGTTGCAAAACCTGCGACGCAAATAAGCCAAGCCTCACCTTGAATATAAAGATATCCCCCAAGAGCAGGGAGCTGAGTCCCAGGAGTTTGGGTTCCTGACAGCCCCAGGGCCCGGAATGAGCCCAGGGGTGCGGCGAGGGGAGCAGCAGGGGGAAGGGGCACTGGAGGTGGAATCCCTGCCCCGGCACAGCCCAGCAATTCCCAGCTCTGGGACTGTGCCTGCGCTGCCTCCCACCGCGCAGCCCACACCGGCTGCGCTCCTGTCACTTTATCAATGAGAGCCAGGAATTTGTGAAGACCAGCTTTCACTGCACTTCATTATGTTTTTAGCATAAAGCAGAAATCGATTGTGTCTCGTTAATAAAATTCCACCACAACAAACTAATTAGAGAGCCTCATTAATTTTTTATGCACGTTACTCCTGTGCAGGAAGCCGCTGACCTTTCAGTGACGGGTGTCGCATTCATTACACACTTCATGTTTTCTGCCTTCTTTTCTGTGATTTACAGTAGTTGCAACACATTTTCCAAAAAGCAAAGCCTGTTTTTTCCAGTGAAGCTCAGAGCTGCCTTCTCCCTCCTGCCATGTAATTCCTGATCACGTCTGCCTAGTCCTGCATGGCCCAAGGATCCGGGAAGCAGAAGGACACCTCCAAGCCACTTCCACCTGCAGAACAAATGCAAGCAAAGCCTGGGCACACCTGAGGGTTCAGAGAAACACAGGGACTTGGTGGGCACAGAGAAAACCCATCCCTGCAGGGACTGAGGACATGCAGTCTCTGTCCTGCTCAGCCCCAGGATGGTGCCACCTTCCATCCCACACAAATCCAGCCTGGTGGCTTCATAACAAGCAGCCCAAAGGTCAGTCAGTCCATCCCAAAGCTGGCCTCAGCACTGCCCGAAGCACAGGATGCACTGCTACCAAGTGGCCATTAAATCCTTTAAAGAGAAGTAAAAGAATTTAGGAATAAAATGAAATTTCTGCTTGAGTAAGGTCTCCTGGACCAGGCATTAAATCTGCCTGGTATCTCTTTCCTGTGTCATCGCACACCTATTTTCTCCTTGTAAAGCACAGTATTGATTTTTACATGTTTTCATTCACACTTAGAAGCTTTCCAAGATTGGACTTTATTCTTCAATATTATCTGCTGAACAGTGAAACACTGGAACAGATTGCCTGGGAGCACCACAAGGTCTTCATCGCGGGGAGACCACAAGGACAGGCTGTCTGTAAGGAATTCCACAGTAGAGCAGAGCTCTCCTTGGGACAGGGACATGCACAAGATGGTCCTTTTTGTTCCCTCCCAGCCCTATTTCTCTACCAGCACTCAAGCACACTCTGCACCTGAAACAACCAAGGGAGTTCACTGCCCTTTGGGACAGCAGCAGCACCTCAGCAGTGGGGAAGAAAAGAGGTTATCGTCCTTTATGTCATCCCTGGAAAATCCAGCTATCTCAGAGCTTATCTGTAAGCCACACTCTGAATTTCTCAGCTCTTACCAGTCACCACTATGTATTGAACAAAAAGAGCAGCCACTTCTCACAACTGAACATCCATTTCCAACAGTATTTCCTGAGCCCAGGATAGCCTCATCCTGATACTGGCCCATATTCACCGTGGGCATCAGTGATGTTTGGAGGGTTAATTTGTTAAAATACAGCAAAATGGCAAGTACTAAGAAGCATTATCCAAGTGACAAGTGCTTATGCATATTTTATGAAGCATCTTCAACCTCAGTTCAATGTATCCAAGAATACTTCTGAAAAATGGCAGATTCTGGAGGGGATTTGGAGAGGAAATGACATATAGAATAGGAGGACAGATGTTGCTAATTTATGATGCAAAGGCCTTCACTGAAAAGTGCACATTTTGCTTAAGATTCTCTACAAATGCTATTTTAATGCTGATTTCCTCCTCTTTAGAATTTCACGAACTCTTGTCTGTAAGAACTTCAGCTTGGCTCAGAAGTTTAGCTTGGATCAAAAGCAGCATCTGTAACCAGCAATTAAACTGGGGCTTCAGCACTGTGCTTGTTTTTAAAGCATATCCACTTTTTAACACCACCACTTGGAAAAACACAGCTAAGCTGTACACTGAGAATGTGAGAGGGCATTCTGCCTTTCTGCCTTCCACTCTTGCCAGGATTTTTGGGACTTTTTGACCCGGGACTAAACTCAGAACAGCAACAGAGTAGGAACCAGTGAGATGGATGGATCCTAATACCCAAAGAGGTCAGAAAGCCAAAGCTAGATCATCTGTTAAAGAAAGAAAAGCAGAATACATTGTCAGGCCCAAGTGCTTCATCAGTAACTCCCACTGCCTCATGCACACAATCTTGCTTTTCCCATCAAAAGCTGAAGAGCTTTTTGAACATGAGTCAGTTGGTTCTCCTCTCCTCCCTTTCTGTTCTACCCCAAAAGGTCTGGACTACAAACGAGGAAGACACTCATGTCCCACATGCAGGACCCTGCACAGATCCCTTTCTGCATGCCAGCCCCTCCACATGGATGTGTGCTTCATGGCTCTTCTGCAGCTCTCCACAGACAACCACTACAGAGCAGATTACTTTGTGCAAGGCTGCAACAGAGGGGCCTGTGAAATCCTCCTCGTGTGTAAATATCAGTTAAAAATAAAAAAGGGGAGCCATGCACTGACTTCTCCTTCTGGCATTCATTTCAGATACTGCTGGATCATGCCAAAGTGCAAATAAAAGGCAGCCACCGTGGTGTGCAGACACTGCACTGAAAAACCAACATCAATCCAGGGCTTTCACTCTATCACAGGGCAATGTTTGCTCCTCAGTTAAGGCAGCATAATTATTTCACATAAGGTGACATTTAAAAATCAAACACACACCAAAAACCCCCACAACCTGACAGTTACATAAGTCAGCAATCAAAAAATTTCAAGAACCGGGGTTCCCTGTACAACCACATTGGAGATGAGAACAGCAGGGCTCAACGCCAGAGCTGGGGCAAGGCAAAAGCCTGGATCTTCACCCTGCAGCCCAGGCGCAGGATTTGGGGTGCCTCAAGCTCAGCTCTTTGCCTGCACTGCACAACAGCACGAGCTCAAATCACAGCCCAGCACTTCACTTCCAAGGCAGCCTCGGGCTCTGCTGCAGGCCAGGAGTGCCGAGGTGGGACCCCAGAGAACAAGAGCTGGCCGAGGCAGCGTGGGCTGCACCTATTCCTTGGCAGCACACACCAAATCCACAGGGAAGGATTCCCAATCCGTAATTCAGTGGCACTCCCTACGCCCCTGGACGCTGCGGCCCAAACAATTAATGACCGTCAGCGTTAAACGCTGCTGACAGCCAGGTCCTGGGGAGCTGTCTGGGGAAGGCAGTGCTAATTATAAGCATTAGAATGATATCTGGCTGATATCTGCACTTCCCAAAAGCAGAGGGGACTGTCTCCTCCATCAGGGGCAGCATCCACCCCCAGGTCACACCACAACAGCCACAGGGCCACCAGCACAGCCCTGGCAAGGAGGCCCCGAGTGCACCAACACTCCACCAGCACCAACTCAAGGCAGTTGCTGCTGCCCTGGGCCCTGTGCTGGCAGGGGTGTCCCCCATGGCAGGGGGCTCTGGGAGGGTCTGGGAGGACACTCAGACCTGGCCAGACCCAGCCCTTGGCAGTACTTCATGCTCACACACACCCACGGTGCTGCTGGAGGAGAGTGATTACTCCGCACAGCACTATCTCTCCCGTCCCAAGCAGAATTTATTTACCTTTTTTTTGTTGTTGTTTTTATCTGATAAGTTGAAATTTCAGTGCACTTGTCTGCAAAAACACTGCATTACAAAGACATACAACAAATACTGACTGTTTATAGACTCTGTTGTTTATTCCCAGTGTATCTTCCTACCTTTTACTGGCCACGTCTTTTATCAGCAATAACCAAGTACCTTTCAAGTTGACAACCTGTTTGCTTTATGGCTGGAAAATGTATCCAAGTGTCTTCCAAACCTGCTGTGGCTGCATAGAATTCAAATAGCTCCATGAATGTTGTTTTTGCAAAGTTTAGTTTAGGTATTATTCACATTTTGGTTCTAAGTTGTTTGTGGGTTTTTCTGGTTAATCAGAATTGTCTTAGGATGGACTTCTTAAGGGAAAGCAACTTTTCAAAATTGACAGTGTCAGTGCCAGAACCAGGGTTTCCAGTCTACATATCACCCAAAATTATAGTGTCTGAAAAGAAGAATAGTCATAATCAAGGTCCAAGCAAATTTGAGATGATAGGCCATTTCTAGTCAGCATTAAAGGGAGCTGGCCACAAGGATATAGGAAGAAGATCAGGTAATTAAGAGTGACAAAATAAAATAAAATAAAATAAAATAAAATAAAATAAAATAAAATAAAATAAAATAAAATAGTTAGAAACTGACTTTGTGGCAGCAGGCAGGGATACCAGACTGCTGGACCTGCAAGGCACAACTACAGGGTTTCAGGGCAAGAGGAGAAAGCCCAAAAAAACCAGAGACCACACGTGTGTTCTGCCTGGACACTCAGACGTGGACTCCAGCCACGTCCACTGAAGCAGAGAAGATGTTTTCCTTGCACATCTGACAAAAGCAGCACTGGAGTGAAGGCCATGGGCTCCTGGGGATGTGTGGTCTCTCCCAGAGCTGTTCCCCTCCCACACCCAGGTACCAGCTGGGAGGACTCTGCCCTCCTCCTCCTCCTTCCCTGCCAGCCCTCCATCTCCTCACCAAGGGCTCGCTTCACATCAGCTGTTTCCTTTGGAAAGTGCTGTTTTTCAAGCAATAATCGTGCTTTTGTGTTTTAATATTTTGATTGTACTCAGCCTCCTGCTCTCCCCTAAGCCCCCTCCAGGTTCACAGCAGTGACACCTTTCCCTTCAGATTCCCTCTCCAAGAGCCATCATTTCTCTCCCTAACTGAATTGTTGTCATGGAAATCATTCCACCTCTCCATCTTTCTGAAAGGCTTTTAAAAAAACCAACCCCCTGCTCTTCCACCTCTCCAGCAATCAGCCAGCCCAGCTCCTCTCCCAGCTCTGGGAAAGCCCCTCTCCCACTGCCCCAAGCCGAGGGAATAGCTGGGCCCCGACGCGGGGGATCCTGTTCAGACCCCATTGGGGTGATTGCCCAGTCTGCCAGAGCACTTTGGCTCTCAGGGGTGCAGCCCCCTCGCAGCTCAGGAGCCATTAGCTCTGAAATGCAGGGTGCAGCCACAGCCACCTGTTCCCTGTCTATATATACAGACAGAGATGGGGAGTGCTTGGGGATTTTGTATAAAAAATGTTTCCGCTTACATAACAGGCAGAAATTCTGCAGTCAAGAATTCTGTTTTTCCAGGCTGGAAAGTTAATTACTGAAAATTACCTTTGATGAACTTCCAAGACAAAGGCTGCTGGCTCCAAAAGTGAAGCACGGCTGAGCTGCCTCCAAAGAGGGAGGAAGAATCAACTGTGCCTGAAATAAAACCCATGAAACTGATGGACTGGGCACCCGTGCCCAGAAGCTGGGGCCAGTGGGGAGAGGCTGGGGCCACCAAACCCAGGCCACCTCCTTCAGCTTCATCTGACTGACACAAAGCCAGAGGTCGGGGTGAGGCCAAGGACAGCTTTTGGCACTTCCTATAGGCAGGGCCTGCACAGAGAACCAGGATTAAAATACCCTAAATCCCAGCTAGGAAGACACAAACAGGCATTCAGCCATGACTAATACCCAAATATTCTCAAGATGGAAAATAAGAAATCTCTTCCATGATCATTCACTGACAGAGTCCCATAAAGCTACTAATTAGAATGGTGTTTACAGTCTATATTTCATTTCATCTGATGTTTTTACTCTGATTAGTTATTCTATCACCTGCAGAGAGCTAGTTAGCTGAATGCAAAGATGTCATTGGACTTAATCAAGTAAAGTAGCATTTCATAGAGGGAATTCAGCTAGCTCCATCCTGCTCAGTGCTGTGACCCTGTTAATAACTTCTTTTAAAATTAAAGTTGAAAGAAAGCTAAGAAGAGTCAAGTTAGGCCAGTGCTCAGAAGAGTAATGTAAAAAAATGAGTGAGCCACCAAAAAAAGTGCATTACTGATTCTTTCCTCTGCATAAACACCTCAGCCAGACAGCAGAGCTTGTGGAGGAATTACCAACCAAGGTTTAGTGGCTCTGTGTTCCCAGAATATCCAGTGCATCCCCTTGGAGCAGCAATGCTCCTCCCAGTGTCTTCTCACCCCCCGCCAGCCAGACTCCCTGAATTGCTTTCAGATGTCAAATCTGCTGGGAAGGTGCTCTCTCCCTCCCAGACTGGGTGTCAGTGATCTCAGTCTCTCACACTGTCCCACATCCTGCTGAGCCCTGCCCAGTGGCAGCCCTGCAGAATGGCTTTTTGTCATTCCATGCCATGCTGATGTCTGTGCTGCTGAGAGCCCACCCAACCCCGGATCCTGTGCCTGAAGTGCTGCCTCACCTGCTCTGCTGCAATCCTTGCCCCAAGCTATCACTTGGCCCTTTCATCCCTTGTTGCAGATCACCATTTCAATCCGCCCAGATTGAAATGAAGTATTTTAAGAAAGTGCTCTGGTTCTTCCTCCCCAAGCATCTGCAGTCTCTCCTGACTCTACATCACCTGTCAGTTTAACAAACCTACTCTCCATTCCATTACCCAGATTGATAATGAAAATATTGAACAGAGATGGACAGAAGCCAGCCCTGCAGAGCCTCACAGATTTTTCTGGGAATTCAAGATAAATGGGCTGTTCCATAAAGCCCTCCCTCCTCTCTTCCCTCTGTTTTAAACCCCAGTACCGCTTCCATCTGTCCTCCAGGCAGCTCCCACCTCACACACACACCTGGCACGCTGTCCCTCAGTACTGCCACCCTGCAGCTGCATCCCTGGGGCACCCAAAGCTCCCTGAAAACACCTCAAACCCCAGTGGATGGGGAGCTCTCCCCTGGCTGAGAGATGCTGGCACCTCTGGCCTTTCCCTGCCAGGGAACCAGCACCCTGGCTGGTGAAAGACACAAATAAGCTTTGGCTTTAGAACAAAAATTGTTGCTTTTTTTCCCTCCATTTAGCTTCCTAATCACAGTTAGCCAAGCTTGAAAACGCTATCGTGCATTATGCAATAATCCACCAGAGCAGGGGATTTTTGCATAAGCTGTGTGCTCTAATGAAAAGCATTTCCCCCCCACCTCTGCCAAGGGGCAAAAAAACCCCAACCCACACAAAACAAACAAAGCCTCTGTCCTCCAAGAGACTTTTACCAGTTCTTTGTTCAATTTGAGTCATACATCTACTGGCAATACTTCTGACAAAAGCAGAGCAGAAAAAGCTCAATTTGCAAAGAGCTGGGCTGTGTTCACCTCTACAAAAGCCATACACTGATTTGCCCCAAGTTCCACTAAAATAACCTAATAAAGGCTGCTTCTCCAATCGAGGGGCTGGGGTTTCTTTTTTGAAGGAAGAAAACCCATTACTTAGTTATTAGAGTGGAGAGATCTCTCTCTACAAGACACAGAGCACTGAAATGTCCTAAAATTAATAAACTGCTCTACTTGGTGCATTTTAAAATTAGATTTCCTTTCTCAGAGAACTTGTATGCAAAGTTGCAACCTGATGCAAATTGAAACAGTAATAAACACTTCAAAAACACGTTTATAATAGAAACACTAACAAATCCTTAACTATAATGATAATGGCTTGCAAGGCAGCTCTATAATGTAAAATTAATCCTTAACATGTCTTAATTTTTTTTTCCACTGGGTCATTTAATAATGTGATAACTCATTTCTTTCCTCTGCCTTCATCTCTCACATTGCCATGGAGACAATTGTGAATCAGATATAAATAAAAATACTCTAACACTGTGGCACCACATGTTCTTTTGATTGGTTGCCAACACGATTTTAAAATTACAGGAATTTACAGGAGCTCAATAATTAACAATTCATTTGCTAAGAAATCACTTCTTTTTAGCCAGTTTCCTGGTGATTTGCTAACTCAGGAATGCTCACAAACATGAGCAAGAAATTAAAATTTCTGTATTTCCTTTCAAATATCTACCTTGCATTTCAATCAGCAGCTCAAAGGAAAACTATTGCAGGCCAGAGTCCAAAAGACAGCGCTGCATTTCCTGTCGTGGTCTCATCAGTCTCGGTGGGATTCCTAATGGGAATCATTTTTAAGGTAATTTTAAATTGTTTGAGCTCAGAATTGACTTGCAAGGAAAAGCAGAAGTATGCAGATGCAGTGAACAAGTTTATTGCTGGCCTCTATTATCTGAAGCGTCAAAACGAGGCCACGGATCCCTGCTTCTGTATTAGTTTGTTAAGTACATACAGCAGCAGAAAGATTAAGATTAATTATGCATTAATGATCTTGACACCCCTTAATTGCTACCCACTGATAGAGGCCACAATCCCTGATATTATCCGTGTTCTCTGGCATTCTGATGCAGAACTCTCCTCCACCATGGTTTCCCAGGGGCAGGGCTGGGGCCAGCGGCTCCTGCAGCTGAGGCTGCTGAGTTCCAGCCGTGCCAGGGAGCCCCGTGGCCTCCAGCACTCACACACCTGCTCACTGTCACCCCCAGCACTCACACACCTGCTCACTGTCCCCTCCAGCACTCACACACCTGCTCACTGCCACCCCCAGCACTCACACACCTGCTCACTGTCACCTCCAACACTCACACACCTGCTCACTGCCACCCCCAGCACTCACACACCTGCTCACTGCCACCCCCAGCACTCACACACCTGCTCACTGTCCCCTCCAGCACTCACACACCTGCTCACTGTCACCCCCAGCACTGACACACCTGCTCACTGTCACCCCCAGCACTGACACACCTGCTCACTGTCACCTCCAGCACTCACACACCTGGTCACTGTCCCCTCCAGCACTCACACACCTGCTCACTGCCAGTCCCAGCACTCACACACCTGGTCACTGCCACCCCCAGCACTCACACACCTGGTCACTGCCACCCCCAGCACTCACACACCTGCTCACTGTCCCCTCCAGCACTGACACACCTGATCACTGCCACCCCCAGCACTCACAAACCTGGTCACTGTCCCCTCCAGCACTCACACACCTGGTCACTGTCCCCTCCAGCACTGACACACCTGCTCACTGTCACTGAATGTGACCTGGAACAATGTGAGGACAGTCCTGGTGCTTTGCAATTAGGGAGTTGATCTTCTTGAAGAGCTCAGCAGTGTGCTTAAACCTCTGAAGTCAGGGAAGAACTGCCAGTCTCCGGTTTTACGAAGGCTTTCATGCAGCTGCAGCATTTTTATTTGCAGTTACACAAACCCCCCAGGTAAGCAGCGTTATTCCACCGGTTACCTGGTGCTCTGTCCAGCCTCACCAGGTACTCCCAGCCCAGCATCCCCAGAGGAAATGTGTTTCTCTGCCCAGCATTTTCCATTCTCTGCTGCCTTAGCAGTGGAAGGGCCAGCATGGGCTGACCAAGTTATTAATCACTGCCATGTCTCTTCCACTAAAACATATCAGCTCCAACTCTACAAATACCTCTGTGCATCACAGGGAAACCTCACGTACACAAGGTCTTGTAAAAAAGCCCCCAGCTCCAATAACTGTTTTGTCCAAAAGGATTCAAAGTGATTTAAGAGCTCAAGTCTGACTCTCAAGAGCAACATAAGCACCTAAAGAGTTTAAATAATAGTGAGGACTCAATGGCTCAGGACTTGCCTTCCCAATATAATTCCTGCTGTAACAGCTAATTATAATTAGTGATACACTTGATACCAGCCCCATCCTTTTGGAGATTTAACAATGATCTGCTTCTAGAGCAGGCTAGGGAGAAAAAGAAAGAAAAAATTTATTTAAAAAAAAGGGAAGAGAGGAAAAAAGGTCACTCCTTCTTCTGACAGCTGCTCAGAGCTGGTCCATGGGGAAATAACACATGTTGACCAGCCCCACCAGCTGCCTGCAGCCGGAGAACTCCAACAGCAGCTGCTCCAGCTTCAGCTCTGCCCTCTGCTCCCCTGCCCTGAATCACAGGTGGACACCTCCACCAGCCAGGGCTTCCAGAAATGGGACAGCAGAACACCTGGGGCAGCCACCCTTCTTCTGTCAGGGCAAAGGCATTGCAACCCTGCTTCCAATCCAAACCCGAAATAAGTGCCAGAGATAATAACTGGATAAAACCTAGTAGGGAGCCCATGGCTGGCAACCAGCTTGGAAATATAAACACAGAGCAGCAATTTTGTATAAGGTGAACTCAGTGTTTGTGCCTCCCTGCCACTAGATCTTGCTATTTTATCGAGCAAAGCCAGCTGGTACATTAGTGACAGACAAAAATAACCCCAAAATGCAGGAAAAGTGCCTGGTGTTCAGTTCTGCACAGTGGATAACCGCACCCCATCACCGCAGGACACACAGACCTGCTGCACATGGACACACCACCTTCAGCTTCCCAGGAAATGGCAAACAGCCTTGGGAGGGGCAGAAAAATGAAACTCGACTGAGAAGGCAAAAAGCAGAGACAGAGGGGGCTCTTCTTCACTTATTGCACAATTTTACCTAAATTACATGCTCACTCTAAGCAGCCAGGAGTGGATTTGGGGGAAAATAAGTTACCACAGGGCTTTAGCCTCCTGCATAGCTCTGCTGCAGAAAAGCTGCACGACTTCCCTATCTCTTAATGGGCAGCTTTTGCCTACTACCTGTGTCTAGTTTCTCCCTTTGATCTGGTCCAGTAGTCTAAAAATAAAGTTAAATATAAACATTGACATCTATACCACAGTGTCAAGGCAGGAGGGAATTTTTAGTTGAGGGAGAGGGCTTAATGCACAAAATAACTTTGGCATTTTGTTGTACTCGCTGTAAAACTCTTCAACACCTACAGCCTGGCTAAGACATCTGAAAACACAGATGATCTTCCAATCCATACCCAGCCTATCCCTGGGAGGAAAGCAAGGCAAAACAGTGCCATGTTATATATCAACTATCCCAGTCAGACAAATCAATAATTCATGATTTTTCCAAAGGCCAGGCTGTACCACAACCTCCTTCTTCCTTGCTGGTGCACAGGACTCTCAATTAGCCTGGAAATATTTCCACACCAAAATGAGCCACTTTGGTGACCGGACTCAGCTGTGGTGTTTGCTGTGAAATTTCACAGTTAACCCCAGCTTCAACTGCAGGGACCCAGAATGAAGGCACCCCCCTGAGGAAGCTCCTCAGGCCAACACTGGCATTGCTTGCTCTGAAATCCCATCAGCTGTTGAGCCTGGAAAAGAGAAAACCTCATGGGAAAATGTACCAAGAGCTTTGGGGAGACACAAGAAGGAAGAAACCTCAGTCCTCAGAGATGGGATTAAAAGCTGACTAAGTCATAGGGAAGACAGGTGTGCACAGAGGTTTTCCACCATCCAAACCACCTCTTCTCCCATTATTCCTTGCTCCTACAGTTTGCTTTGAAAACAGTTGCACAAAATTGGGTTCCAAGTGGGGAGCTGCCATGGCCAGATGCAATTACAGGAAAGAAGAGAGAAATTATGAGATGTTCCCTTCCCAGAGCCCCTGTCTCACCACAGGGAAACCCACGGGACAGCGGGGCCAACTCAGGGATGGAACTGACACACGTCCAGAGGCAAACAGAGCACAGGGCTTACCTGGGCAGGGAAGATCTCACTGTGGAGCTGGCTAGACATGCTTTAACAAAACAACTCTGAGGGAGGACTGGTGGCATGCCCTGGCCCTGCTGCCCATGTGGAGCCCGTGCAGCGTGGGAAGGCAGCAGGCTCGTGGTGGCCTGGCCAGCTGGAGTGCCCTGGGCCAGGCAGCAGCAGAGAAGGCAGCAGGAGCCATCAGCTGCAGGAGCCACCTCAGCCTGGCTTGGAGGCAGCCAGGCAGGACTTAGGATGGCAGCCTAACTTTGCAAACGTGATCTCTGCTTTAGGACTGCGGAATTGAGACACGCAGAGAGGAAGCGCCCGCTGAAATTCAAAGCCCAGCCACTGTGCAGAACTTAACACGCCTCTCTTGATCACAGCCTAATAACTTAAAACACAAGAGTATCTCCTGCTCGCCTCCATCCAAATACCTCAGTAACCATTAAGCATTCAAAAGGGAGCAGCAAAGCCTACACACCAAGTAAATCATGTTTCAGTAAAATACCATCCTTGTGACTGATGCTCTGTGATCTCCTGTGAGCTCCTTCTGTGGGGCTCTGCTTTTCATCAGCTGCTGGAGCATGGGGTTTCTAACACACAAATTCTCACTCTTGTTAGGATTTCGCCGCCTGTGCTCTCCCACAACGGCTCCCCACATTTATTAGCAGTTTGATAACAGAGTGAAGCACTTATGAAACTGGCCCCAAGCTCCGCTCGCTGAACTGAGAATTAACTGTAAATATAATTAGAGCTGTACCTCACACTCGGGACTGGGAGGAACAGGAGGTCTGCCCCAGAGCTGTTACTACAGCAGAACCCAAGTCCGGGGCTGATAAAAATAGCAAACCCCAGCTAAAAGAGCAGAATTAATTACATCAACTGTTAAAACAAGCCACGCAAAGTGCTTGTTCCTCTACTTCACAATTAAGAGGAAATTCCTCCCTGCACTGTTTGGAGAAGGAGCAATGATTCAAGCAGCCACAGTCCCTCCCAGTGCATGATGGATTTCCAGGAGGTCTGACTCCATACGGCAATGCTCAGTCATGGAGAAAAATTAAACCAAAATTTTCTTAGACAGACAATCAAATGGGTTTTCAGAAGTACCCATCTGCACCCTTTCAGAAAAATCCAGCCTTGTGGTAAGATGATGAACACAGCCACCGTGAGCACCCTCAGGCAGCTCCTCCCCAGAGAGGGACCACTGCTGGCCTGAGACAAGCAATAAAAGATGAGCAGGACTACAATGGAAGGGCAAAGAGAGGTGTGAGCTGTGACAGCTGAAAACCCAAGATATTATCAGGAAATTATGTACTGTTGACACTGTTGGACTGGGGAGCCTTGGCAGGCAGGAGGGAAGGTGGTAACAGGGCAGCAAGGACCAGAGGGAGCAGAATCAGCTCGATTTGAGTGCAATAAATAACAGATGGAGGGATACCAAAAGGGGATCTGTCAGGAAAACTGCAGCAACAGCCCGAGTTACAGTTTGGAAGACTTAATCTAGGGGTCAGGAAGGCTTTCCCTCAGAGAGCACAGGAACAGGGCCCAGGGAAGGGATGAATTCCAATCCCAGGGGAGGAGGTTTTCCCACTCAGCTGAGCAAAACCACTGCTCACGTGGGCAACTGTCCTGCTCCAAGCAGGAGCCTGGAAACCTCGAGAAGATCCTCCCTACTGACATCTCTACAGCGGCATGAGATACACCCTGTGTGAGATGAAATGAGCTGCACCTGGTAGGGCAGGATGCAGGAAAGCACAGGCCATGAAGAAGAGGAAGAGGAAGCCCAGAGGACGAGATGCCTTTCTACCAAAACTGCTTTTCTGTGGAAACAGTCTGGTGCTTTGCAGGGCATCAAGCTGAGGGGAAGCACCCAGCCAGCACAGGAGTCCCCACTCCTGTGAGGATGGAGGCTCTGAACCCCCCTCACCACGAGGACAACCAGCAGAGAGACTCCCATGGCCCAGCTGCCTCCTCCAGCCCCCATCCCATGGCAGAGGCATTTCCCACCCCCCAGCTGCAGCAGCAGTGAGAAGTGGAAATATCTCTGGGTAATGCAAATAAACCCAGGACACTGCACCCATCCCCACATTTCTGACCTAAATCTGTGCCAGCATAGGCAGCGAGGCCATAAATTGAAAAAGCCTTGTAACATAATGTCTCCTTGTGTTGCCTTCTTCCATAAACAAGCAAGATTTATGCATTCCTGGGGCTATTAACAAGAGCCATTTGTCTTTATTTCTGCATGTAACTAATGGAGACACCAGCAACATTGATGAGCCACGTGGGATTAATTAATAAAGCTGTTTTCAAGGGGGTATCTGTGGACTTGGTTTCTCTCATACTAAAAGAAACGTCAAAGCATTTTTTCGAAGCATAGGATGAAATTTCATTTAAGAGACCAATGGCCCATGTGAGTGCAATCATTACCCAGCCTAGCAAAAAATTATCAGTGTCCAAAAGGTTGGTGACATTCTCAGGTTTTCCTTAATTACTGTGTTTTACAGTTATTAAGGCAGCACAGCAAATCAAATCCAATAAGGCCATAAAAAGTAAAAAAGGGGGGGAAAAAAAAAAGCCAAAGGGTCCCTATGCTTCCTCTCTTGAGTTGCTGATGGCCAGAACCAAGGTCGTTCTTGTAGATACCCATTTCAAACCAGTCAGGATGAACCTGGAATTCAGGAATCTCCTCGTCCCCAGGAGAATCACACAAATCAGAATAAAGAAAAAAAGCTAAAAACCCTCATGGTTTCACAATAAATCAGAGGTTGAGCATGGCTTAGTACCCTGCAGTCTCATGTTTTACACAGATTCATCTTCCTATTGAGTGACCACGTTGGGAGGGGAATAACCAAATGAGGGGTGGAAGGACAGGACTGACCGGAAATATTGGAGACAGTTTAAACTTTGTAAATATGAGCTTTCACCAAGCCAACACAAACAGAAATGAGTCATTAACTTAATTCATTTTATGAAAAAGCTGAATAAAGGTTAATAGGAAATTAGTCATCTTTCCTTAGGTTTTTTCCTATCCATCCTACCTAATTTAATTAAAAACGTGCTGTAGAGTTCCAGAGGATGATTAAAAACAACCTCTCATTTTCTATTAAACTCCTTAGGTTTGTACAGGAATTCCTATAGAATCCTATTAAATTTCTGTTTACCTCTGCTGCATTTAATTTCTATTCTGCACATCTTTTCCTTAAGTCCAAAAGGATTTCGTGATGGTGGTGGCTTGTTAAATAAATATTCTTTCCCATGGCTGGCAGTCCAAACTTTAGGTCAGTGCTGAACACCAGTGTAAAACCTCTTTAAAAAGCAACATTACTAGCTTTGCTTTCCTGAATGGAACACAGGAAGAGTTGAAAAGAACTTCTCTACCTATCACTGCTGCAACTTTGGAAAAGAAGACCCACAGCAACTCAGTCAGTCTGCAGGCTTGCTGAAAGCAAAAAGAAAAGGCTTTTCTCAGCTTTCTGTTCCTGTGGAGGTACAGCAGAGTTCTGCAGCATTTATTAAAACAAGGTCAGATTGCTTTACAACAGGTAGGATATATTCAAAAGCAAAAAGTCCAGAGCTTGCAAGCATTCTGAACCTATTAAACATGGTAGAACAGCTCTGATTTCCTTACTCAAGCACATCCCTCTTGCTGTCAGCCTCCTTGAAAATCTGAGCCAGCTAAATTCACTCAGCTGTTCCTGCCTTCAGTTCATCCAGACAAGTCAGAGGTCCAGAAAGCTTTGTACAAATTCCACAGAGCACAAATTCTGATTTTTAAGGAGCAAATGGACAGCAAACCTCACACCCGGCACCCACCCTGCTGCAACAGTGATGCAACATGAGGAACTGGCTTTGGGGCTGAAGACCCAAGTTTGATACCAACAGACTCCTGTGCAACTCTGGTCAAATAGTCTAAGTTTGGCTTCACCAAAACAGACTTGCTAAAGATCATAGCAGGGTTTAGGTGCTTAAATATCTTATTGGAGCTTGGTTTTTTCCATGCTGCTGCTTCATCCCATGTGAGCACACCTGCATTTCCCAGGGCAGATGGGGGGTTAAAAGTCATCTGTGAGCAGCCAGGCACGAATTTTCACATTTTTTGTGGTTTTTTTTTCCCCTGGTGGGGGGCAGATCGAGTACATGGCACATCCTCACCAGCAAGGCTTCAAAAAGAGCCCCCCAGCAGCAGTGCCAAGGTCTTTGCTGGCCTCCCCAACACAAGACTACTGCCCAGGATGAATGTGCCGTTTTGAAACTAATTGCACAACAAGAAAAGATTCTTTAATATCATGCAGCCAATCCTAAGGGGAATAATTACTCGGAGATAAAAAGAACAGAGAGGAAAAATAAAAAATAAAAAAGACAGATTTACAGTTTCTACATTTCATTAGGAAAGCCTGTGGATTTGACAGTCACCTTGAGCAGCATTCAGGAGGGAAGGGAGGAGCCAGTAAACATCCAGAGGCTGTAACACTGCAGTTCTGCCCTCAGGTAACTGTGCTGCCAATAAAGACCAAACCTAATAAGAACTTGTTCTGCCTTGCAAGCCAGACAAAGCTTCAATAATCAATTAAACTGAGATAAGACGGCAGCTGATTCCACACACACAGACCACTCAAGCCCGGGTCCCTCACCATTTTTCTGAGATCAATATTCATCAATGCACAGTGGCCAGGCACGTATCCATCACCCCAAGGCTGGCATCGAGCTCAGGGCTCTGAGCACACAACAGCAGCCATCCCTCATTCTCCATGGCAAAGCCAAGGCAAGGCTTGAACCACTTTGCTCCCCAGGAATGGCAGAGGAGGAGGACTGAGGAGAAACCTTTGTGCTTAGAAGGAACACCAAATTATCTGAAGGGGTCCTGCATTCTTTAGGAGCCGGAATGAGAATCCCAGCTATGCACAGGACCTTACAGCAGGTGTGTGACTGCTGTGGACACAGTTCCCTCGTGGTTTTACTGCCACTGAGCCTTGCCTAGCTTTCCATCCTAACACAAGATTCTCTCTCCTCTGAACAGAGCAGAGTAATTCCTGATTTGAATTCCACTGCACAACAGAAACAGCCTGCAAAACCTTAAAAAGAAGCCAGTTGCCTCTAGCAGAATAGAAGATATATTAGGCTCCAGGACTGTACAGAGCAGAACATAAAATTAAAGTAACAGACATCATAGAGTTTGATAGCATCTTCCAGTCTCAAAGATCTCAAAATACATTACTAAGTGCAACAGCCATTGCTCTGCTAGACAACTGCACATCTCCAAAGTGAATCACATATTCAAGAGAGGACTTGAAAAGTCTTTATGTGAATGGAAAGTATTTTGTTGAGCCACAAAACGCTACCAGCTCTGGGAGGGAGCACAGCAGCACAACACAAAGGTCATAACATTCACCATAGGTGTGCCTGTTACTCCAGCTCAGTTTGGACAACAAGAGTAAATTAGCATTTACTCTCTCACCAGCAGAGAAAGATCATACCATAAATGTATTTTTATCAGCTTTATGTATTTCAGAATCTTCACTTTCTTTGCTCTCCCCAGTACTTAATGCCCAAAGAACAGATTCTGTGGTTAAAAATTAGTATTGCTATAAAACAATGTAATAATAATAATAATATCCTTCTTCAAGCCAGCTCCAACAGGCTCCTAGCTAAATGGTTTAATTGAAAATTATAGCTAACAGTTGACTCAGTGTTTTCATTGGTGGCTACTTTTTCCTTTCTTTAAGCTTTAGTTTTTACAGAGATGAAAAGAAACAAGCACAACCTGTTCTAAAAAGTTTCTGAAGTTCCCAGCTCAGTGTTGTTGATTCAAAGAAGTCCAATAGACTTTTTTTTTTAAACTCTTATTTCTTTTTTTATTATGTGCCTTTTAAGAATAAGCTTGGTTTATCCTTTATCCTCCTTCTGCAGACACAGGAGAGTCAGATCTATACTCAGTATCCAACTTCTCCAAAGAGAAACTCATTCTAACAGATTTTTTTTTTTTTTAATGCAAAACCTAGAATTCAATTTTTTGGTCTCTCAAATACCTTCCGATGCTGATAAACAGAAGCATAATCCGAGCAAAATAAGTGTCTCAAATCCTCACAGCTAAATTCCAATTTCTGTGCAAATTTTAAATGCTGCCCTCCAGTTCCAAGGAGTTACACATTGCACAAGCAGATAGTAAAGGCACTGACCTGATTTGTTATGCCAAGTATATAAAGTGCCATAAAATACTGCAGAGGAAAGCTCAAAATTCCAGCACCTTCATAATCAATGGAAAAAACCACAAGACTCTCCCAAGCCACCAAGCAGGTCTCCAAACTCTGACATTTTCATTATGAAAGCTTGTTTTCCAAGTCATTAATTTGTCAGCATTTCTGCAGTATTTCATAACTCCACAAGAGCAGCAAACTAAAGCATCTTGAAATCAAATGCCCAAAGATTTCCCATCCATTGCCACCCACAGAAAACAGCTGGGTTCAGCCTAAATATCCACCAGAGCACAGTCGTGCCCTCAGACCCCCACAGGGAGTAACGCCCCTAAAAGCCAAAATCTGGGCACGCTCTGCCTCCCCCCTCAGCTCCATTTCCCACAATGGGAGCAAAAAATACCAGCCTGAAACGTTCTGGTTGGAGACACTGAGTGTTTGAGCATCCATGAAGACATTGCAAGCATCCTCTGGTAGCAAAGCAAAGAAAATGAGCATCCTGCAGGACTGAGCTGACTCCCGGAGCTACACGAGCTTTTGAAGATCCAGCACTTATTCCAAGAAATACCAGCAGCTAAGCTTTGCCATATTTGAGTGCAGGGAAAGAAGACTTCCCTGAGCAGAGCCTGACAGATTTATTATTTTCTCTGCTTCCCATAAAATTTTTCAACAGAAAATTCAAATTTTTTTATACAATTTTTTTAAAAGGAAGCTAATTCTTAAAGCTTCCCACACAGCCACTAATCCCTAACCAATCCCAGAAGGCAATCTCTACCCAAAGCTCATTTGCACTGGAGAGACACAATTCTGCATTTTTCCTTGACTCAAACTCCTGCTCACTGGGAATAAGTTGGGCAACACAAGAAATACACAGGTGGCAGACCAGAGACATTTGCAAGCTGAGGAATCCAAATCAGGCTGGAGGCACAATGGGGAAAATCCTGCCTGTGGGAAGAGCACCGGCTCCATTATTTAGCACTGTCCCTGCGAGTGACATCACAAAATAACCCAGGATATATGAGATGCATCCAGGAAGCTCCTCCTGCCAGGAGGGAATGGCTCATGGGGGGTGCAGAGGAATGGGGAGGCAGGTTGTCATCGCTGTGGTGGCATTTCACAGAATCATAGAATCACAGAATTTTTAGGTTGGAAGAGACCTTTAAGATCATCGAGTCCAAGCCATGTTCTAACACCTCAACCAGATCATGGCACCCAGTGCCACATCCAGTCTTTTTTTAAACACATCCAGGGATGGTGATTTCCTACCTGAGCACAAATACCCAACTGGAATTACATACATCCTAGAAATGGGGTTTTGTTTTTGTGCTGCCCTTTGCCATTACTGTGCTGTTGAACTTAGTGCAGCTCTAGAAATACAGCTGGGACCTTCAAGAGCATCACTGTGACACTGAGCCAGCCCCGTGTGGAACAGGCCTGCCAGCACCACCTGAGACAGCTCGAAATTGCCCAGCTGAGGTGGTAATTGCCTCTGCCAGGAGAGGGGAACTATCTCGACAGGAAGAGAAATTGATTCGGGTCAGGATTTAAACCTTTCAGCTTCATTTAGTCCCCGTACCCACCAAGATAAATCCAGCTTATCAAGCCCCCATCCCTCCATTCAGGGCCTGGCTCCACACATTGATGCGAGGAAACACCTGTGGATTTTTTGCTGAAACAAAGTATTAAAACCACGTGATGTGGCAATTGAGAGCATCTTTCAAAAGACTGTCAAAAAAAAAATAAAACCTTAGGATTTCCAAGTCATCCATTCCTCTCACACCCTGCACAGCAAAGACTTGAGCATGTATCACCTCAGAGAGGTTTTTTCCTTGACACACAGGAAGAAAAATATAATTTCCACATGCCACAACAGCTGCTAGTTGTCCACTGAAATGAAAGGGAAAATGCCATTTCTGCTCCTACACCACAACTGCTGCACCCCAAAGCAGAACACAGCCCTCAAAGGTAATTCCTGGCAGTGCTACGGAAACACCACCCTCGTGACAACACGTGTCAGCAAATTACTCCTGAGGAGTTTACACCCTTGAGAACACCAGGAGGAAAAAAAGAAATACACCTAATTTCACCTGCATGCACTGTACGTGCCCTGATACATCACACATTTGTCATATTAGTGTGTGCATCTTATTATCCAGGGATGCATCAGGAGCTGCTGCCAAGGTAACACGGTGGCAATCAACAGCAGCCAGGGGAAGCACACCACCAGGAAGGCAATGCCTCTCCTCAGGTTATATTTTCCCTCCCCCTCTTACAGCCTCTTTGGTTATTAACATATCAAATATTGGATTTGTATAATTTGACATCTTTTGTGTTTTTCTGAGAATTAAGATCAGAGTCTTTAATAGCTCTGCTAGAAGAAAAATTCTCATTAAGGACTGAAGATGAAGTGCTGAGATTTCTCATTCGAGGGACTCTCCAGAGGAGACTTATTTGTGTGAGTCAACAGCATATGTCACTCTTGGAAAATAATGCATTTGAATGTGATCTTTTCTCTACTAGTTTTATTTAATGAACAAACAGAACAAATCTTCAGCATATCATTTCAGAAGGGTGCATGGCAAGGCACGGGTTAAGTTGATTTCCAAACTTCACCATGACAGGCAGAGAACTTCCCAGTTCTGGCACAGATCTGGGGAGAATGGCAGCACAGGGAAAACAGGAGGATTTATTTCCCTTTTTATGATAAGATGACAATTCAGGAGCCGAGCAAATCCTTAAAAAAGAAGTCTCTAGTGGATGGATGCAAACAGAAATGAGCCCAGGCACCTCTGCTGCTGTTTTGCCGACCACATTTATATACCTGGCCCAGATCAGCAGAGGGAAAATTGAGCTCTTTCAGGGGGCCAGATAGGCTCTCAGTCTCAGGTGTTGACAGTTTTCATTTCTTAACTGTTTTACAAATGAATGTGGATGTTTGGGGACGAATTTCCATTTTTATTCAGTGTATGAGAATGGCCTTTCTGGATATAGCTGTCTCACAAAAGAAGCCACTGCTTGATCACGGCCCCAGCTCATCCAAAAAAAAGCTGAGGACTGTGAAGATTTGGCAGGGGAGCACTTGGGAAGGGCTGCTGCTTCCCCAGCCTCCCTTGCCTGTGTGCATTGAGTCAGATTCCCTGGCTTTCGTGGCAGCCCTTTTATTATTCTTATTATTACTACTACTACTATTACTACTATTCCCAAGACAGCACCAAAAGCTGCAACAATAGGAGGGAGGTGAGCTGGGCTCTACTTTGCCCTGCTGAACACTAACATAATTACCACGTCCCAAGTGCACTACAGTGCCTTTGTGACTGGAAGTGATTCATGAGTCCAGAGGACCTCAACTGGAATTTAAATTTCCAGGGTAGGCCATTGGGTTTACAGACAAAAAAAAAGAAGAAGAGAAAACGTAAAAGTCTCAGAATAGGTACATTTGATCTAAATGTCTTGAAGAGAGATATTGAACTCCACTGCACTATATTTAGACTCACTTTTCAAAGGATAAATGCACTTCAGATCTCTTCATTAGTTCCATTGTTCAGCAGTGGTTTATTCTGCCAAGAGCAAACCTGTTGTGCTCTGGAGAGGATTGTGGTGGCCACTCTTCCATAGCAGGGCTTGAGGGTCCCTTCCCCCCTGAGAAAATCCCCACGAAGACATGACCGGGGAGGAGGATATTCCTCTGCCCCAGGGCTGGTGAGGGCACACATGGGGTGGAAATCCCTGTCCAGACCAACGCCAGGGCTGCCTCTCTCCACCCAGCAGGACCAGGGATCCAGACACCAGGGTCAAAGCAGGACAAATTGCCTCTGAAGCAGCCCACTCCCTGCAGCGACTGAGCAGAGCACCAAACCACCCTTTTAGGATGACTAATTGTTAGACAAGATACATCCCACATGTGGCACGCTCCTCCTCAGCATCACCAGCCCGAATTCAATATGCAGGGGGAAGCAAAAGGCTCTGCTGTCTTTGGCTACCTGTGAAAAGCCACGGGGCACTGACCCAGGGATGGATCTTCTGCAGAGCCAAGCCAAGCTGCCTCTGGAGTCCTGTCCCCAGAGCAGAACCGCTGAGCGTCCACCTGGAGCCGGTGGCCCCTGGGGACGTGGTGTGCAGTCAGTGCTGGCACAGCAGCTCCAGTGGCTCCCAGTGCAGGCCAGCTCCTCTCTGCTGCTTGCACATCACAGAGCAGTGCCTGCTGCAGTGAGTGTGGCCTGTGGAGACCCTGCTGGGGCAACCAGACCCCGTGGAGAAGCTGCCTCCCAGCTGCGAAGTGCCACACGAGAACCTCTGCTGAAGTTTTTACCAAATTTCAGCCCAGAAAGTTAGTCAGCTGCAAGGAGAGCATCCTATTCAAACAGCTCAGGCATTACCTGGAGGAGCAAACACGACAGACTCTCCTCCAAGAGCTGCAGTAATGCATTTTGCAGAGAGCTCCAAGTCAGCTCGGATTTAAGAAGCTGCATACTTCAAATGTCTCTGAAGAATACTAAAATGAGAACTCGGTCACACTGCACTGTGACTAGTGTGGAGCACTATTAAAGACAAGCTAACATTTGTTTTCAATTACCCAGTGAATATCTGAAAGACTAAAGCTGTCTCCAAAGTATTAGATAAATGTGTGTGTTTACTGTGTATTTGTGCATGAAAAATGAAAGTTATCTGACAATCATTTCCAAATACCAATATTTTACCAATATCATTATATCAACATCTAACAAGTCTCCTTGGGCTTGACACCATGTTAAAAGGCAAAATTAGAAAGCAGAGGTGGCTGAACACTGATCTTCAAGACACAGAATAAATGTAAATTAAAAAGCTAGCATCTTACTCCCATATCTCCATTTTTTCAGATCACGTTGCCATTTTTTTTTTCAAACTCTCCTGAAAAAAAAAAAATGACAGAAAGCAGGAAAGTTTGTGGCAAATGCAGAATGGCATCCATAAATTTATGAACTAACTAGACTGACACTCAGCGCAATGCAAAGTGCTTTCCAATCAATAGCCGTGAGCATCAATTCCCCGGGAAGAGCAGTCCTGAGCCACCTCCTCCCACCAGCAACAGGCAGTGCCATTTTCTGCTTAACTTCCCGATCGCTGCAATCTCCCCCAGTCGATGGCATCGATGAGGCTGCGGGACCAGGAGCCGTGAGGACAGTGGGGACGGGCGTGTGACAGGGACAGCGCGGGCACGCAGCGCTCCCGCTGGGTTGCTTAGCGATGGTCCCTGCGCGCCCATCCCTGCGCTCGGAGCAGAGACATTCCAACAGCAATCCAAACGCCGGCGACGAGGAGCAGTACCAATAACGGCATGCAAAATAAATAAGGGCTCTGCTTTTGCTATGTGATGTAAGGAAATTGAACTCCCAGTTCTCTGGAGCATCGCAGGAAGCAGCGGGTGGTGTTGGCTGGCTTCAATGCAAAGCTTACCGTGCCCATAAAGAAGCCAGGGAATCAGAAGGCTTGGGCACAACCCCACTCATTTGTGGTCAATAATTGTTTTTCCTCTCGTTCTGCTGCTAAGTACCAGCAGAGAGTAAATTTCTCCCAGCTACCACAAAGGTTTGCTCAGGATTCACTCGGGATGGATTAACAGCGCCAGAGATTGACAGAGTCCTTGACAGCTGTGACAAACAGAAAAAACAGAAAGCATCGTGTTTGAGGGCTGCAGTGACAGACAGGGCTCTGGAGCAGTGCTGGGGGGTGGGAGCCACGCGGTGCTTGCAGATGGGGCAGCCTTGCTGCCCAAACCCTCATGCACAGAGATGCTGCTTGTGCTTGGATAAAGGAGCTGTGACCTGCAGCTCCTGCCTCACACGGGAGAGACACTGAACACCCGAGCAGTAGCAGGTGAACAGGTTGTTTAATATTTAGTTACTTCTCACATGAAGTCCTTTAATCTTCAATTAAAGATTTAATTCAGATTTGTTAGACACATATTAGGTGCTAAATTCCTGCTGATAATTGCTAAAAGTGACCTGCAATGCAAACAACATAATCCTTCCCTGTCTGTATTGCCTCCAAACAGCCCCAAACAAGGCCATGGAGGAGAAAACCGCTTCTCAGTCCCCTTTTCAGCATCTGCTGCAAACAGGAGGTTTCTGCTGGGCAACTTGCCCACTTTGCTCAGCTATCAGCACCTTCACTGCCCAGGTCCCAGAGATGCCCAGTGGGGACCAAATAAATGGTCAGCAGGGACAGAGTGGATTCAGCGTGGAACAGGCACGAGGGATGCCTCAGAGTCAATCACTGCAAATCCCTCTGCATCAAACCCTGTCAGAGCAGTTAGACCATCAACTAATAACTGTCAATCTGCATTTGTCTGCAATGCTGTGAAAAAGGCTTTCTTAGTTCTCTTACAGATATAAAAGAGGCTCTCTGATTTTGCTTTAAATGGAAGTGTGTGATAATGTTAGCTGCTGGTAAACCTCAAAGACAGTACTTATACAGCATCAGAAACATTTGCAAAGATGGAAAAGATCCAACTTTGGACTGAAAGGCCTTAAAATCTACAACCCATATTCTGCAAACTTTGATGCCTCTGCCTAAGCATGCTGAAGGATCTGTGCCTGTACCTTGATCACTCCAACAAGGCCACATTGCATGAAGTTACACAATTCTGAAAATGTATTATTCCTTTTCTTAAGGATTTTTAATTTTTAAATGTTGAGGAGGATATAGTACACCCAGAAACTACAGTCTCCAGCTAGCCACAAGAGGCACAGCACAAAAAAACACCTTAAAGCCCTTTCCTAAGCAGAAGGCAGGGCAGCATTGCTAATTTATTGCAGAGCATCGTGTTCTTGCAGGTACCAGGAGGGAAACACTGTCCCTGCATTTCATGCATCAAAACCTCCTAGAAAACAAATCAGGCTTGTTCCTCTGTGGTCACTCTCTGTAGCTGCTGGAGGTGGACGGGCAGAGGTGGTGCTGCTGTATTACCAAAGTCTCCCAGTCCAGATGCCAGCAGATGTCCCATCCCTGTGGGCCCAAGGCTGTCCTGGAGAGAGGGCAGTGACCAGCTCTGCTTTGCTGGGTGGCTGCACAGACCTTGCAGAGGAAGCACTAACAGCAGCAGCACCACAGGCTCACGGTGCATTTTTATCTGCCTTGATGAGCTGAGCAGAGCTCGCCAGTTCCACCATGCAAAGCCATGAAGTGCTTCTTAAATCCCACCTGAGTGTGGGCACATGAACAATGCAGAAAGGAAGAGGAGGGAAACACTAGAGGGGAAAACCAATGCCCAGAGCAGGGGGAAGATTCAGCCCCAGATTACCTAACTGGTAAGAGAGGCCAGACAAGCTGCCAAGTCTATCAAGGTTTCATGCCTCTGCTATACAAGATGTACAAAATATTCACCACTGCCTTCATTCTTGTCACACAGGGGTAACTCAAGGGCAGGCACATAAAACAAGGCTGAGTTGAGCAGGATGACCAGCTCCCAGGCAGGGTTGTCTGGTGTTGTGCAGGATTCAGGAGCTGAAGGCTCATCTGTTTTCCTGGCTCTGGCAGAGACCAAAGTTACTGCACATCTCTGCCCGTTCCCTCTAGCTGAAGAACAGGGATAACTGTGCTTAGCATCCTTTTCCTGCAGCTTGCAGAGTGCTTTTTAAAAATAAACAGGTGTGGAGAACTGCTGGTAGAAAGTACCATAAAAAAAGCCCCTCTAGATAAAAATCTCAAGTGTAGCAAACTTACTAATACAGGATGCAGCCTTTTAGCTACAGCAACCCTGTAGCTTCTTTTCTCCCCTGAAGTTAAATTGAGGCAATTTTCATGAATACGTGAAATTGGCATGAAAACTAAGAATGAAGAACAGTTTGTTTCTGCTTTGGAAATCTTTCTCTCCTGGTCTCCTCAGTTTTCTTGCCCATATCCAGCATCTTCATCACTTTCAATTGTGTTATCACACATTCCATTCTATGATTCTTCATGGGAAAGAAAAAACCATCACTAACAATTCAGCCTTCCTTTCAGGGTCACTTAAAGGACATTTCAGTTGTCCAACATGATGCAGCTGAGGACTCCAGATTATCCACCTGTTGATCCTGCAGGTGCTGTTTCTATAAAATTAAGTGCCTGTCTAATGGAAATGTTTTCCAAGGAGATGAAGAGACTGTGTACAACATGGTAGAGAGTGCACAAAGTAAAATGACATCATCCTAAGGGGGGAAAAAAACCAAGGAGGATCTGGAACCAGCTCCTTTCAAAGCAAGGCAGAATTCTGCTGTGCTGAAAATACCAACTGGCTGCTTTCCCAGGTAAAATGCCATTGCTTGAAAGAAAGAGTCAATTACTGCCTCAAGGAACCTCCCTGTTGAGGCAAAAAAGCTATTTCAGACAGTGTGCTGAGCCCTCTCCATGATTAGAAACAGAGAAGGGAAAGCTGCTTGTGTGTCAAGCCAACCCACAGGAAATACAGGGAGATGTGGGCACATTTTTCACCAGAGGGTGGCAAAGGGGACACGCATCCTCTGTTCTGGGCTGCTCCACTCCCAGGGAAAGCAACAGGGACCAGCCCAGTGTGCTCTGCATTTGGCAGACAGAGAGCACAAAACACCTCGAGAGGATCAGCAGGGAGTCCCCTCACCTTGCTCTCTCTGAGAACCTTGTGTTTTTGTTTTAACCTGCCTCCCTGTCAGGGAGTGGAGCCTCTGTCCCCGGCAGGCAGCCCTGATGCTGGGGCCACTTGAGGCCACAGAGGTCTCTCTGTGGGCTCTCACAGAGGCAGCTGGGCTGCTGCCATTAACTGACCCACACCAGGTCTTCTCCAAGGGTCTGCTGAACCTACCCATGCACCCAGTGACCAAAATCCCAGTCAGGGGTGCAGGGGAGCAGTGCTCTTGCCCTTGAATCAACCCCAGCAGATACAGCTGTGAGCCCATCAGGGTACCCTGGTGAGAATTTTATCTTCCATCAGCTAAAAACACTCAGATTTTGTTAAAGAGAGGAGAAAAGCCTATTTTATCTGAGAGAGAGAGAGGAAAAACCCTATGTATACACACATGCATCTCTGTGTAGTGTGTGCCTGAGTATACAGAATATCCATGCACATGCACACACTTCACAGCTTTCAGAGAGGGTGGCAGCATGTTTTCATATAGCACATCTGAAGAAAAGGTCCCGTATCTGTGCTACAGCAGAGAAAATTTCATCTTGAAAACAGAGAATGAAGGAAGAAAATAAAAGAGAGCGAGAGAGAATGTTTTCCTTCTTCTCATGTCTGAGGAACTTAACTACAGTGATGGGAAGATATAAAACCCCAGACAGCAGAGCACTGCTCTGGAGACCACGATATGCAAAAAAACTCCTGCAAGCCCTTGGTAAATGTTCCTGCCCCTCCTACCCTCCAGTCCATACCTCCAGGGTGCAATTTTCGGGAGACAGAAAGATTTAATGTGCTTTGGTTAAAATAACCCCCTGGATCCTCGCTGCAGAGGCTGTCATGACAGTGTGTTCCTCTGGTTTATTATATTAATAAGCAGAGTCATTCAGCACTCAACATGATGTGGCTCTCTG
Organism: Motacilla alba alba; assembly: GCF_015832195.1. Classification (NCBI taxonomy): domain Eukaryota; kingdom Metazoa; phylum Chordata; class Aves; order Passeriformes; family Motacillidae; genus Motacilla; species Motacilla alba. Next base: position 12,339,186 of record NC_052030.1, on the reverse strand, counting down.
ACTTGCACGTGACTGTGTCCCCAAGCTGCAGCAATACAGAGGCCTGCCCCCAACTCCTGCTTGCAAAAAAGGTTTGTTATTTTGAGGTAAAATAACCACAGCTGCTTACAAACAAGGATGCACACACAGCAGGTTTTAAGTGTGCAGAGGCAGCAGCTGAGCTCACCCCCAGTCACCTCCAGCTCCCTCCCTGCTCCCAGCCAGGCTCCTTGGGATGCTGGTGATGTCCCCCACTCCCAAGCCCTCCATCACACTCCCATGTCCATCCCATCCTGTGCGTCCAAGGTGCATGTTGAACATATTTTCTACTGATTACAGCCAAATAAGAGTAAAAAATAATGTTATTAAAACAGTAAAAAAATCTCTAACCCATGAGCAAAGCTCTTCTTCCTCTTCCTGGCTTGAAAGACACTGCTCTCCTGGCCTGAAATCACATGAACTTGCCCTATAACCTCTAGTCACTGCTCCCTGCCTTTATTTCCCAGCTGGGAGAGGCAAGTTCCGTTTCTGCACCCCAGGAAGCAGCACTCACTTGGCTCTGAAGATGCCCCATGTGCAGCTCTGTCATCACCACCTTTTTCTGGGGTGTTTGGTTCCAGCACAAGCAGAAAGGAGACTGCACCACTGCTGCCAACACTGCTGCAGTGATCCACATGTACTCAATCCCTGTGGACCCCAGCTGATTTTCTGCTCCTTTCCCATAAAGGTTTTCTATTTTTCCCCTAAGATGCAGCCTCAGGAACATGTTGTGTGGCAGAGGTTTTATACCATGTAAATGATGGATATTGTTTATGTGCTGATTATGTCGAACCCAGCTGTTTACCTTTGCTAGGACTGCAATTATTTTAACAGTAATTGTAAAAATAAATTAGGGAGAGAAATAGCAGGAACTTTCTAGTTTGGTTTTTAAAACTAGAGCACTGCCAAGAGTGACCTGACCTCAAACAAGTCACATGCAGCCATTTATTTTAAATATCAACTGAGCTCATCCATGCATGGAAAACAGAGTGCTCTGTAGGGTTCTGGGCACAAACGGGTCCCAAAAGGTTCAGAATTCAGCCCAGTCACATCTTCCTCATTTATCACCACCTGCTTAAGCTGCCACAGCACCCAGATCTTCCCCGAAGCCAACCAACCACATAACACTGACATCAAACCTGCAGAACACAGTCAAACTGCCCACAAGAGAAGCACATTGACCTCTCTTCTCTTCTTCCCAACGGCTTCACTCTCCTCCAGACAAAAATGCCAGTATAGACTAAATATTTTTGAAGCTACTCATTTTGCAACTGGAGCAACCATTTCCCAGCCCTGCATGCAGTTCCCCTGCTTCTCCTCCTCTCCCTGGATCACAGACAGATGCCAAGCCATGGAAGTTATTCTTTCATTTACAGCATCTGGTTCCTTGGCAGACTCCTCGGGTAATTATGTTCATAGCTTTAAAGCTGTCTCAGGCTCTGCTTCATGGGTTTGCTGCTTTTGGCTCGTAGCAGTCTCTTCTCATCTTCCCTGTCCATCACATGAGCTGAAGGTTGCTCTTAAAATACAGGCATCAGACCACTTGCATCTCCCTCTAACCAGAGCACAAATAAGCAATGCCCCACGTTGTTCTTTAAACACAAGCCCTTGTTTTGCTGCATGGTGCTCCCCTGCCTCTGGAGAAACCACAAACCCTTGTGCAAATCCCTCCCAGGACCACCTGGCTCACACCTCTGCAGAGCTGGGGAATGTGTGGCTACAACCACAGCCACGATGGCAAAACCCACCATGTGACCTTTTCCTTTGCTTTTAGCTTAAACCCTCTCTGCCCCTGTGCAGCTGCAGGGCTCTCACCACGAGGAACAGAGGGACAGACATGCGCTGACTGCCAGACAGAGGGACACGAGCAGTGCAGCCACAGCAGCTCTGTTTGTTGAACAGGGTTGAGTCAATGCTGCTTGTGCTGGGCGGGTCAGAGGAGCAGGAGGGAAGCTGGATGCTCTCTCAGCCCTCATGCCCAGCACCCAAAGGCCCCTCTGGAGCAAACAGCCTGAAAATGCTGCTCCCTCAGCACGAGGGGTGCAGCGGGGCTGGGCTCCCTCCCTGCTTGGGCACAAACCTCCCGGGTACCCTCTGTGCTGCAGAGGTGCCAGAGCCCCAGCACAGAGCTCACGGGAAGAAATCATCCTGGGCAGGGAGGGACCCTGGGCATAGTTATGCTTTTTGAAGGAATAAGCCCATAAAGAGAAAAGTACAACAGATTTAAGCATTTAAATGCATTTCCATAACTGTTTGTGATGATTCCCAGACAGCAGCCTTCATTAAGCTGGAGCTGAGGCTGAGAGCACCAATTAGCAGGATTTAAAAACAAAAAGAGGAACTGCTGCAGTTATCCCCAGACAAAGAATACGGGCCCAGCCTAATCTTTCATGCCTGGCTTTGCTGGAAATGACGGGAGGTTGTAGCTCCAGGAAGGTGCAGTGCACAGTCCCTGGGATGGGCAGCCAGCTCGGTCACTCAGCACCATTTGGCTGCTGGGAGGGAAGATGTGAAATATGGCAGCTCATCCTCACATCCACTGCCATGAAAGCAAGGAAAGAAAGGAAGAAGAGAAACCCTGGCAAAGCACTGGTGGACACCTCCATCTGTTCATCAACCCAGGCAGCTGGAGGAGGAGCACACTGAGAGCTGCCCAGCAGGTCCCAGCAGTCACTCACACACACTTTAGGAGATGTTTGAGCTGCTTTAAAATCACATGGCAAATTAAAGTTACACTTTTTTTCCATTCCTTCTGTATTCTGTCAAATTGTTTAACTTTATGCTGTGCAAAACAGTTCTGCCTGTGGACCTTGACAGCAAGAACCTGCTTCATCCCTGCTGCTCAACTCCCACCATGGGAGCTGCTTTCCAAAACAGTGAATTCCTTATCCAGTTCTCCTTCCCCCAGACTCAATCTGCAAAGCCTGCACATCAGCTTTGTCCAGTTTAGCCTCAGACTGGCAGCAAAGACACTCAACAGTGCAAAACACAAACCAACAGGAAAGATCAAATAATCTATTTAAAGGGTGAGTGTTATGGATTTTCATCTTTTCTGTAAGAGCCATGAGCAATTATTTTTGAGCACAGAGATCTTAACCATTCATTTATCCTGAGAATAAAAGTGGGAGAAGGGGAAATGATTGCTTTTTCATTATTTGTTGCACTGCCAGTACTGAATCAAAGTCAGAGGACTGCCAAAAGATCTCTTTTGATCCAAATAACTATCATCCTCATAAACATTTCTACAGGGAGAAAACCCAAAACCCCAGTCCAATCTTTGCACCATGATTCTAAAGATAAATATATAAACAACAACACAAAAAAAATCAAAAACCTCTTCCTCTATTAGTTTTTGCCATTCAAGACAAGCACAAAAGCTTTTTAAAAGATGCTGTGGGGGGGATCCAGAACTGGACCAGAAAAAGCCAAGCTTGAAGATTCCCATCATCAGCCCAACACTGTAACACCACTCACAGTGACTTAGAGAGATCAAAAAAGAAAAAAAAAATTGCACATATATATATATATATATAAAGATTTTACATCAGGAACCAATTTAGTTTTGCTGCTCCACAGAGCAATCATGCCTCAGGACCCACAGCTAAATGGCTGGAGCTCACTAAACTGGAAGAGCAAAGAAAGCAGCAGAGAACTTCATTGGCTGATGAAATTCAATTGAAATTGCTGGTTGGAAAAGTGAAGAATTTAACACCCCACCAAGTTAACATCAGTGCACCCATGTGCATGGACACACAGACAGGTACATGAACCAAAAAGGTGGGAACTCATTTTGCACTCACCCACAGTGCCCTAGGGAAGGAGATGGCACCCTCATCCAGGAACTTCAACACTGTGTAAATATTTTAACTCCTCCAGACCATTTTCCACTGGAAGCTTTAACAGAAAACCATCTTTTGTGAAAATGGCAATGCATCATTATGACCTGCACCATTCATGTCTCTGAAATATTAGAAGCCGCATTCTGCATTTCAACTTCAGCTGGAGCAGGAACTCAAAAACCCTCCCTGCTATCTGAGCTGACTTTGAATAAACTGTTTGCAGCTGATGTACTTTTCCAGCACGGATCTCTTCTGTTATGAAGCCTGTCTCTGATGAACAATAGAAAAATATTGTTGACAGGGGTGTACTTTTCCATCTACTCAAAAATATCATTTTGCAGAATATTTTCACAGCTCAGCAGAAGGTGGAAAGAAAGACAATATTATGACTAGATAAGAAAGAAAGAAGACATTCGTTATAATTAGCTTATAGTAGTTTTCTTGTTGGTTTTGGCTTGCTTGAACAAGGTTCTTCACTAGTTAGAGCTCCAATCTGACTTACAAAGCCTTCAGGCAAAACTCATAATCAAAGATTAACCTGGGTGAAAACAATCAGAATTTGGCCAAAACACTTTAGAGCAACGCTTATATCCACAAAGCCACTAGAACAACAGCAATTTCACACCATGGCTTTGAAGTGCTCCCGGGTGCATGGTCAGTCAGGTGCTTCAGGATGCATCACCCCAGCTCAGAGGCAAGAAAGGCACGGCCACATCCTGGTCACACTGTCCTTTTTTGAGTGACTCAGGGCACAGGGACACTGCTGCCTTGCAGAAGGACTGAAACATCAGGAACCAGCTCCTGGAGCCTCCGTGGTGTCCCTGGAGCAGGCAGGGACATGTTCATGTGGACACTGGAGCTCTCTCCGTGTGCTGCACCACTTGATTCATGGGGAGGCTTTGATGTGCAAATTAATCATTATAACTTTTAACTGAGCTAATCTAAGCGTCATATGTAGCTAATTACACAATACAGGGGGGAAAAAATTGCAAATGAATTTAAATGCTTAACCTAATCAGGATGGCAAGTTGTGTTTTAATTACAGATTGTTGTGAAGCAGCAAAGCAGCTGCTGCATTTCAGCAGCTCCGGTTCCACAGCAAAGTCCTGCTGTGCCTCACTCGTGTGCTCAGGTCCACTTCTGCTCCCCACAGCCCCGGCCAAAGGTGGCTGCAGCCTTGGCTGGGGACAGCAGGGACATCCTTCCAGGGGTGTGACCCCCACACCTGGCATGAGGAAACACCCACCCTGAACATCTTTCTCCAGCAGTGTCTTGCAAGAAGGGCTCCTTACGGACACCTTCAAGCTTGGCGTGTTCAAACCTCTGCTTTAATCTGAATGAATGTCTCCACACACAGAGCACAAATCAGTGACCTTCCTCCAACTCAGTGCTTCTCAAGTCACATAAGCAAGCATCAAGAGGCATCTTTGGAGCCTCTATGCCCTCACGGTTAAGGGGGAAGGAAGAATAAAATGAGATCACAATAAATAAATAAACAAACTCTCCTGAACTTTGTAGTGCCTGGAGCAAGTTTTTACAACCAAATTAAAATGCCTGAGCATTGTGGCTTTTACTGGAGACACTGATAGAGCCGAGGAGCTGCAGCAGTGCAGTGCACGTGCACAATGCACCACCTTGGGAACGTGCCAAGTGATGATGACCCTGCTCACCACCCAACTGACACCGCACAGAAACACCCACTTGCCAATAACCCTGCTGGTAATTAACCAGAGAGTTCAGTGGGGACAGAAAATCTCTGAAATGTATGGCAAAAATACGGTAATCTAAAAAAAACAAAGACAGTCTATTGTTTCTTATATTATTTTTAACTTGATACAGCCCCTACTTGTCAAAAGAGGGGGGAAAGCCTCACAACCTCTGAGAACATTAATTTGCTTTAGATTTTGCCAGTTACCCACAGTAAAGCAAAAACCTGCAGTATTTTTGGTTGGGTTTTTTTGAACACCAGGGGGCTGATTACTGTGAAATGATCTTAGGCTTCTCCCACTAAGTGGACAGATGGATTGCTACTTTTGCAACTTCTTTTTGCAGCCTTGAATTCGGTTGCTGGCGGGAGGCTCCGTTCCAGCTCTCCCCAGCATCATTTCTCTCCTTGCACTTGTCATCTCACTTCCCAGCCTGGGGCTGGGCTATGGAACAGGCTCTGTGCAAGCGCAGGAATGTGCACACAACCCTTTCCCAGCCAAGGCTGCACCCCACTGTGTGGGTACCACTGGGGCTCTGCAGCTCTCTCATGCCCACCCAGGGGAGAGGGAATGGCACAGGCACAGCAGAGCCCCGTTCCTGCATTTCCATGCCAGGGAAGCTGGTGGTGCTGAAGCTATGGAGACAAATACCACCAGTGCTAGACAGACCAAAAATGAGGTCTCTCAGCATTCCAGCAAACAATCTGCAATGTAGAGGGTTCTGCAAGGTGAGAAAGAAACAAAAAGCACTGCTAGGCAAAAGTCATCTCCTTTACTTTTTTTTTAAAAAGACAAATTTTGCAAAGTGCAAACTGAAACGCTGCCAGGCTCCATCCCTGCTTGCCTGACAAGCACGGAGAGCCCTGTCAAAGTGACTCGGGAATGGTAGGAACAATGGGGGTCCCCGGCCAGCAGCCTTTGCATTCACAGCCCACCACCCCCACAGGCAGCACACAGCTGGCCGGGAGAAGAGCTCAGAAGAAACCCCTGAGCGTGCAGGGAGGGAACTGCTCGCTCAGAAGGTGCTTCTTAGGAACGATCCCCCGAGGGGACACTGCCCGACCTACTGGGCATCACCCCACTGCAGCGCAGGGACTGCAGCCCCTTTAAGATGAAGACAAGGGACAGAAGGAGGAAACACTCAGTTTGATCCGAGGAAGTGAAAAACCTCGGGAAAAGCAAACTGCCAGCCCCAGGAATGACTAAGCACAGAGCCAGGCAACGCAGAGCTGGCTAAGGCAGCCACACAGCACACATTCCCAGATCGGTGCCAGTTCTGAAGGTATGCTCTATGGGAAAACATTCCTGGGGAGAAAAAAAAGAAAAGCCAAACCTAAAAACAAGGACTTGATTCTTTAACAAGCCACATGAACTGCCTGAGTGTGTTTATAAGCATTCCCGTCCGTCTGTAACTCCAGCTGATGCACAGATAGCAATATATGGGTCAATAATGGTTTATCTAGAGATGTGTGTCAGCCCAGCTCTCCTCACTCTCTGACAAACCTTTTACAAGAGCCACTTACTTTAACCCTGAATTATCTGCCTCTGCTCATCTTCAGGGAGAACCAGCACGGCAGAGAAAGAAGCAGGCAATTCCCTGTGATCTGAAAGCTCACTTTCTAAATCAAATCAATTTTTCTAACGTAATTTGCCTCATCTAAATCACTGACCCATGCATTTTCTCACCATCCTTTGACAAGAGCTGCACCAATTGAAGCAAAGCTAAAACACTTCAACCAGACCAATTCATAGAAGTCTTTAGAGGAATTCTTTCATCACTGTAATTAATTCTTTAAGTACCACAGTGGGATGCTCTGAATTCAAACCCAGTCCAAGGAGTAATGATTATACTAATGGGAGAAGCTGCGCAGTAAATAAATGCAAGTGCCCTGCTGAAAGAGATCGTTTTCAATAGGAGACTGCCATTGAGGGAGAGAACTGTATTTCAGAGACAATAACTCAGATGATGAAGTCCCACAGACTGGAGTCTGCTACACCAATTCCCAGATTCCACACACCTAAGGGATGAGCATTGTGGCAGTGTTAGAGCTGGGGCTGCTCCAGCTCTCAGCCCTTTGAGGAGGGGACAGAGGGCCTAGGGCAGCTTGGAAACCATCTGGGAGTTTGCTGGTTGGTGCAGGAACCAAAGCTGTGACTGCCCTTTGGCTTTCCCCATGTGGTTAAATGCAACAAAGCCTTCCTACACATTTAATGTGTGGGGCTCCCTAGAAAGGGAGGGAGATGCTTTAACTCTGGATGAGCAGGATGCTTTAAGAAGACACAGCTGAAGCTGTTCCCAGGAGCTGGACTTGTCCCCCAGGGCTTACGGCAGACTCCAGTAATCTCATTATGACACCATAGTAAATGAAATAAGGTGCACAACATGGACATTTGGGGTTTAAAAGGGCATGTCTGAAGAACAGCTCCTCAGTGCAGTCCCTGGAAATACCCCAATCCCCATGGCCTGTCCAGCTTCATCACACCAAGGAGGTGATGAGATGGGCACCACCATGGGGGCTCTCCTCTGTAGGGCTGTCTTTGATTTCAGCAATAAAGAACAACAATTCCATCTCTTCGTTCCTGCTTATAACTTCCCATAAAAACTGTAATGGGCTGGTGCAAATCAGACACAGCAGAAGAACCAAGCAGTGCCAATGTTGGGGCACACAGAGAGCCCTTAGAGAGAGCCTCAGAGCTGCCTGGGATGGGGCTTGGAGATGCCAAGCAGCTCAGGCACCAAAACAAGCCAGGGCTGAGACAGGGAGGAGGAGACAGTGCCCGAGCTGTGCTCAGCACACCAGGGCTAAGGGACTGGCCATGAACCTCAGCAGCCTCTGTGCAAGGTGGGCCTCACTCCCGACAGAGCAGCAGCAAAAAACATCACTGCCATCAAAAATAACCCCAGGGCCCAGCTTCACCCAACACCTCTGCTCTCCCTGGCAGCAGGGCTTAGACTTTGGGGTTCTGCCCCAGGGCACCTCATGGAGGCGATGCAGAGGACAGACAATGGCTTCAATTGTACTCACTTTTTTCTCTAAAGCCCTTTGAGATCTACAGGTGAGAGAACGACAAATGATTAATATTTGAAAAGAAAAAAATGTCTCAACTGCAATAAAATTCATGCTATCTTCTGTTTATCTCTTGCTTGTTTCCCCTCTTTAATGGAGTTAAGCCTTCTTTGCACCAATATTCATGCTAATAACTTTCAGTGGGCTACTCCTAAGCAAAAGACCTGAAATGAGTAACTGTGCTGCATTAAAAAAAGAAAAAAAAAGGTGGAAGAAACCTTTGTATATTAATTCTCATAGCTGTCAGAGATGAGGATTTAATAATGTTAGTATCTAAGCTACTCCATTATTTCCAAACACCTTGGAGCAGGATGTCTTAGTGGGAGATGAATTAGATGGTGTGACTGTAACTGCCTTCTGAGTGTTTCCAGAGCACAGTCTATGGCTCATCACCACGTGTGTTTCAAGTCCTTGCCCTCTCTTCTCCAAATAACCTCCAGCTGCAAATGCATTTACATGCTGGGTATTTGCATGCCAGACCCAGCTCCTTGCCTTGAGCATTTCCCACTCCCTCTTTAGCCATTTGTCCCCATTTCATAGATTCGCCTGGGTTTGGCTTTGGATGGGTGGTAGGGATGGAGAGTTGGGAACTCAGGCCATCCAATAAATGATGGAACGAAGCAAAGAAGGAAAACTGTAGGCGGGATGCAGGAGAGGTCTGCTGGGCTGCAAAGCTCTCTGCCAAGGGAAGCAGCAGAAGTCCTGCACAGCTGAAAACCAGCCACGCTCAGGAACAGGCTGTTCCCAACCTCCAGAGATGGGAAAGGCAGTTTATTTGCCAACATTCCCAGCTCTAATTCCCATTATTTGGAGAGGCTGAGGCACACTGGCTTTTGAGCTTGCCCTGAAAGGGCTCTGCTGCTTCTAGAAAGCTCTTACCATCCTCTCGGGGTGCCTCTGTTGCAGCCTTTTAAAAGCCTGTTTCACTGTGCGCGTGTTGTGTCCTCTCTGCACTCAGTGAAAGACAGCCAGACCTTGTGCTATTGGTCCCTGCCACCCCCACCCAGCTCTCTGAGTGCCCTTAAAAACCCCCAGTGACATTGCAGACTGCTGTGGCCCCACAGACTCAGGGACAGAGGCACTGGGGGTCCATGGCTGTTGTCTTTCACCGGACCAGGTGGCCAGGGTCTTGCTCCATCCAGAGAAGCTCCTTCCAAAACTCACCTTGGATTTTTCCTTTTTCAACCAGAAATCTGGGTACCAAGACTAGTCAACAGCTCCCAGCTCTTTGCTGAGTTTCTAATTACTGCTTATTGCACAGGAACCTGCTCCATCTGCTCAAGGGCTCCCTTTTAGGGCGCAGGGGCTCTGTCTTATTTTTGGTGCGAGTTTCATCCTTTTTTGAAGCTGCAGCAGAAATGTTTGTTTCGAGAGCTGCAGCATCCATCAGACAGCCGTCCTTCCCCATTGTGGCGAGAGCCTTGCTGCTAAGCAAAAGCTGTGGCTAATTGACAACAACTCCTAAACTGAGACATAAAGTAGCTGCGTCTGTCACTCATGCAAACAGCAACGGCAGCTCAGCTGCTAAATAATGGAAAATGGTTCATTTTTCTGACTCGGGGAAGATCCTTTATTAGAGAAATGAACGTCTCTGGTGCTACAGAGCCATGCCCTGATCATTCCTGCATCTTAAAAATCTAACATTGCCCATAAAATTCCTGAGTAACATAAACCCTGTTCCTTTCACTACTCTCCCAATCAGAAAAACTGGATTTAAATCACCTGCTGGCAGGTTTATTACAGGGCCCACAAGCAGATAAGGTCCTGTGCACCAGCCCTCTGCACTTAACGGGAAATAAATCTCTGCTTTGCCATCTGTTTTTGAAATGTTTCCATACAAGCTAAACAAAAAAACCCAAAGATACGTGCACCTCTCAACCCTTCTAAAGGATTTTATTTCTGGGGTAATGAGGATGACATTTCTCCCCTCTCTGGCAGAAATGCTTTTCCTCCTCAGGCTGATTCCCCCCAGGGCTCCCTCAGCCCAAAACTAAACTTTCCCAGCATTGTGTGTGTGCATAAATGGGCTCAGCACAGGGGCAGCTGCTTGGCCAGAGGCACCACCTCCCACACATCCCGTGGGCTGCTACCAGTGCAAACACCATTTCTGGAGCCTGCTGAGCCCCTTGGCTTGGCCAGAATGAGGATTTGAGCCCTGCTTCTCCATTTAGCCCCAGTTTGAATGGCATCAGTGGAGTTTTTTCCATCACCAATGCCAAGCTAGAGCTGCCCAACACGGGTGGTTTCACACCATCCCCTCCCCAAAACCAGGCCTGTGGTTTTTGCACAGCCTTTAAGCAGATGGCAGCACCATCCCAAGGCAGGAGGATGTGTCCCTGCAACCATGCCGAGCACCCTCTCCCCAGGATTTAGCAGCTTTGTCACCAAAAGCCCATTTCCTGCCACTGCAGGTCTCATTCCCCACTGCAGGGGAAGGGATGGGGCAGGGCAGCTCCTGAGGGCCAGCTGGTGCAGGCACGGTGAGATGAGCAGAGCTGGTTTACACGCAGTTTCCAATTAGTTTACTCAGCAGACGGCAGCCTCGTGGAAACTCCTCCGTTCCTGGCTGTCCCTCACCCCTCAGGGCACCCCTTTGCTTGCTCTCTGACTACCAGCATCACAAAAAAAATCCAGAAAAAAACAGTTAAAATCAAATGCTACACTTCATTTTCTCTCCTTGCCTGAAGTTGCAAGAGACAAGATAGGACATAATCACCACTTTTAAAATCATCTCCTATGACAGGCAAATTGATCAAGTGGAGAGGCTGGGCTGCTTTTGAACTTGAACAAACTGATTTTCCATGAAAGATGGTGTTTACATTGCCTCTCAATAGCCTGCTGAAATATGCATCCCTCCTGCAATTTCATCACCAAAATTTGGGAGGAAAGAGTGGTTTTGGGGGGAAAAAAAGAAGGAAAAAAGAGAAAAGGAAAAAGGTGCGCTAGAATCTGGAGCGCATCATAAATTCATGAAGCTTTCTGAATGCTGTCAGAGACAAACATTTATGTAAACAAAGAACAGCTCAAAGTGTGTTGCAAGAGAATTTTTGGGAAGCATGGAAAAAGCATTAATATTTACCTTGCACCTGAGACTAAAGCCAATTGTGTGAGGGGCTGCCCAGACACAAAGTCCTTCCACAAGGAGCTCACCCCCACACACACTCCAGCAGCCTGGCTTCACTTCCCATCGCAGCGCTCTGGGTCCCAGAGGGCAGTGGGAATACCCAGGGAAAGGCAGACACTGAGCAATCCCCATCCCCCCTTTAAGTTGTCTCCAGAGACCTCTTTGCTTGGAATTTCTGCCCGCCCATCCTCACGTGGGAACCGCTTCCTCTGAAATGCCAGCTGGGAACTCCCGAGTGCACGAAACCAAAGCATCTTCCACGACATCTAGAGCAGCACGTGGCAACTCACACTGCACAGCCTCCGTGGCACTTCATGCGAGAGGATGTGACAGTTGGGCAAGCACCACGTGCCAGCACATCAGTGAGCCACCGCCAGGGCTGAGAGCTAAAGCTGTGCCAGCGAACCAACTCACTGCTTGTCATTAACTAACACCACTTATGTTTAGGCAAGGACAGAATGGGGAATCAAGATCAGTGAATTAAATGTGTTGTGCTGACAGTATTTATTTTGGTGGGGTGGCTTATCTTTCACCGGGAGGTTTATTAAGGCCAGAAGACCTTAGTTTTGCTTGCTTCACACAGGACTTAGGGGGCTGCCAGGTCCCCTTTGCTCCTGTGAGACAGGGCCAGTCTGCAGCACCTCCACCAGACACAGAGCTTCATGAAGCCACCTCCATCACAGCAAAAGCTTCATGGAGCCACCTCCATTACAGCAAAAGCTTCATGGAGCCACCTCTCCATCACTGAGCTTTGTACCAGCATCAACCACCAAGGTCAGGACCAGCAGCACGAGCTGCTGTAACTCAGCATCATGAGTAATGGCACCCCTTCCTCCTCCTTTCAGCAAAGGGACACAGCCAGCACGGGCCCCCTGAGCAGCCTGGCTGCAAAATGCATTTCTGAGGAGCTATGGAGAAGGGCAGGAGGACCCTGACTCAGTGGGGTCAGCAGGGTGGAATGTCCATCCCACTGGCACCAATGGGAAAACCCTGCACGGCCCAAATCCCTGTGCAACCCAAATCCCTGTGCGCCTCCGTGGAGCACAGACTCTCCTCTCCAGGCACCTTGCCCAAGGACTGTGCCTTCCAAACTGCTGCCTGGGCTCAAAGAGCAACCAAATCCATGATGGCAAACCCAACACAGCAATTAAATAAATGGAGCCATCTCCAGCTCAGGAATGCATCCCTCATCCAAAAATTCCTTCCTGAGGCACACACTCTGTCCCAGCCTTGGCAGCCCTCTGCTCTGACCTCCTGCAGCTGCTCCTGGGCTCATACCTTCCTCACCGCACTAAGCTGCTTTCAACACAGAGACAATAGGGCTGGGAGTGACTATCATTCCCAGCAATAAAATACAGCAAATTAATTGCATTTAATTGATTTTTATATTTTAATGTAACTATTTTGGTATTCAAACCGCAAAAGGCTCTATTGATCAGCCAGAGTCAGTGAACAGAGTTCTGTGACCAAGCCGCACGTATTGAAGAAAAATCATCAAAACCCAAAAGCAGTGAGACTTCCCCATTTCAAATACACAAAGGAGGCTGCAGCACCAGTGACAGGAGATTCTGAATTGAAAGATGCTGCACAGGGTAAGTCACACAGTTGCCTCCTGCATTCCCAGAGAGCCCAGTGCCGATCGCAGCAGCAATGCATAAATCCAGAGGAGCTCCACTGACTTCAGAGCAGCTGGTCCAGATTTATGCTGATGGGAAGTAAAATCAGGGTATCTAAAATATTCTGCTCTAATGGATGCTAGAGCAAAAGGCACTATAATAATTTCAGACTTCTCCCCCCAGCCCACTATCCCCCACTTCACATCAGTTTGAAGAGTCATTGCATGAAATGTTGAGATCTGCACTAATCTGGGGAAAATAACCTACATTTCAACAGTTTGTACGGTCATGATCTGCAAATCTATTGTACAGTAGATAATGCAGGTCTTTCATCTCTGTTCCTAAAGAGCCTCTGAATATAAAGTGTCTCCATATTAGGTAGAGTGATACAGGGACACATAATAAAATAAGCATAATGTCTCTCCACCCACGCCCCCCTGGAGCCGGAGTCTAAAAGCAATCGCGGGTCCTTCCTCACGCACAGCTGCCAGCAGCCCCAGCGCGTCCCACAGGGGCCGAGGGAGCGCGTTCGGGGAGCTCCGCACGCCCCGCTCCTGCGCTGCCCTGCCCCGCGTTCCCGCACCCGCTGCGGGCTGCGAGGCAGCGGAGCGAGCCGGTGACACAGCAGCAGGCAGGAAAACAAAACATTCGGGTAACTCATCCAGCTCGCTCGCAGGATACCTATTCGTATAACCTCGGAGACGGCTCCGCCGCCGCCAGCGAGGAAGGCGGCCAAAACCCTGCCTAGATGCCAGCAACAAACGGGGGCCTGCTGCCAGCCAGAGACATCCTCGAGCTCAGCGTGAGCGGCCCCGGCTGCCAAACACACACGCACACCCTCTGCTCGCAGCCGAGCGCGCCAGCAGCCCCAGAGCCGGGGCAGCAGAGTGATCTCTTAATTGGACCTTCACAAAGCTATTTAGGGGACCCGCCTGACAGGCGAGCGAACGCCACCCGCTTCGAAGAGGCCGCAGAAACTCAGCCTGGTGCATCGCCGGCGCCCGCAGCGCAGCCCTGCCCAGAGCCGGCCCCGGCAAGGGGGAAGGGAGGGAGCAAAGGCAAATAAATAGAGAAAAATGGCAAGAGCCCAAGGCGAGCGTCTGAACGAGCTGGGAGCTTTGCGGACATGGCAGCACCGCGGCATGACTCATGCAGGTGTCTCTCCCGTCTGCAACAACCCAAACCGAGATGCGGTTCGTTAACCCCTGTAATCGAGAGGAGAAAACCCACTTGGATCACAGCGAGCTGCGGGGAGCTCGGCAGAGCCCCGGAGGAGGCGTTCCCGGGCTCTGCCGCCGCTCGCCTCTCTCTGAAGAGCTCTCCCCTGATCCCAAAGCCCCCACATTGCTGCGGTCCGCGCCAGGGGCGGGACGGGGCAGGGGCAGCGCTCCGCCACGGAAGCAGAAGGATGCTACGGCCGAGAGAGGAGAGAGGCGCAGGCGGGGAACGCGCTCGTTATCCACAGCCCGGGCCGAGAGCGCACTGCGAGCTCCTGACGCGCACGCTGAGCAGGGAGGGCTCAGAGCCGCGGAGAGGGATGGATGGAGGGAGGGAGGGATGGAGGGATGGATGGAGGGATGGATACGTCGGTAGGTTTGCAGCCACAAACTGTTTCAAAGTGGGTTTCCATATGCTTAAGCACTCAGAGCGCTGGAAGAATTACACCCACAGCCCAATCTCACCATGGTAGCTACCCACACAAGAGGAGACGGGAGGGGGGAAGAGCAGGGGAAAGATTAGCAGTAATATGTCAAAGCAATAAATAAAAAAGATTTTAAAAAAAACCCAAAACCAGAAACCTGCTCCTTTGCTGCGCCTAACTCTCTCCTCGGTAAAAGAAGAGCTGCACGGTGCGCAGGGCACGGCAATGACCACAGAAAGCCACCATTCTGGGGGACAGTGCCAACCCACAGGCAGCCCATGCCCTGCGTCCGGGCTCGGTGCCCCAGTCCCCACAAGCTGCACCCCAAACTCTGCACCCCGGTGGCCGTGTCCTGCTCAGGAGGATTTCCAGGTGCCGCCGTGGCTGCACACAGCCCGGCCAAGGAGGGGGATTGCAGGCGGGGGCAAGCAGTGCTTTTTGGGGTGAGCAGAGCAGGGACTCCCTGCTGTCCGTCTTCTGTGAGTCCCCGAGGTTGATGCCTCCTTCCCAGCAAATCGTTCCTGCTCTTCCTGTAGGAACCTTTCCTGAAACACTTCCCCAGCACAAAGCCTTCCCTGTGCCCTCCCCAAGAGCGACAGCTGCTGCTATTACCCCTCCCACGGACCGCTCTTTTTTCACCTAAAATCCTTAAATTTAGGCGTATTCCTAAACCCCCCGCCAAGTTTCCCCAGCAGCCCAAGCTCCACGCTACGGCCAAACGCGAGCACCGTCCCGAGAAGCAGTAAGCGCAAACGAATCCCCGAGCAACTTCAGCACCGATGCACCTTAATTAATCTGCTTTTAACAACCCCTGTTTATTAGGAACAGCATCTGCGAGGGAGCTCACGGGAGCTCGCAGAGGAGAACGTCCCTGGAGTGAAGTCCGGCTAAAGACTTTCCCAGGGGCAGCGCTCTGGGGAACCCTTCCCCAGCAAACACCCGCGGCTGGGACCCGAACACTGCTCCCAAGTCCAGCTGAGGGGGAAATTAAAAAAAAAAAAAAAAAAAAAAAAAAAAAAAAGGAAAAATAAAATAACAGAGGAAGAGCATCTCCCAGCCTCAGTCCCTGCCCGGGCGCGCTGCCTCGCAGCTGGCCGTGATGGGGGAATCCCACCTGAGCCCAGCCAAGGGCCAGACCCCGCTCCTCGGCAGCCCACCGAAACCCATTCTGCTCGGCATTCAGCGCAAAAAGGCTGCACGAGTATTTTGTTACCGAAGGGCTTTAATTCCCGCACATCTTTCCCCCCACCCTTAGATAGCCAGAAAGAGCGAGGAGCAGCAGCGAGGAACGGGGGTCGGCCGCCCCGTGGGAAACCCCACGGCCCTTCTCCATCCCCCAGAGCCCCGGCAAACCCAAACTTTTCCCATTTCCCCCCCAAATCGGCAGCAACGCGCTGGCAGCGGCCGAAGCAGGCGGGCAGCCTTCGCGCAGAGGGCCGGGAGCCCGCGGCACGCGTGGGGACAGGGGACACCCGGGAGGGCAGCGGAGCTGGATGGGGACGTCTTGGTGCGCCCCAGAGCCGGAGCTCGGAGCGCCTCGCACCCGCAGCGCTGCGCGGAGCGCCGGGGGAGGGAGGGAGGGCTGGCATGGGGGAAACGGCCGCAAATAAAACCGGGGGAGGGGGCAGGTATGAAATAAACACGAATAGTTCAAAAACAAACACGAAAACGAACACAACGACCAAAGCGGACAAACAGGACCACAGCGGCGGGGTCGCGGCGGCGGGACCGGGGTTACCTCGGCACAGGAGCAGCAGCGGCGCCAGGAGCAGCGCGGGGCCCCGGGAGAGCATCCTCTTTGTTCCATGCCCAGAAGTAGTCATGGTGCTGATTTATTTGGAGAGGGGCGGCTGAGCGGGGCGGGGGGGCCGGGGGTGTCGCGCCGGAGCCCGTAACCACTCCCCCCGCTCCCCGCCCGCTCCGCTCCGCTCCGCTCCGTCCGGCGGCGGGGCCGGCGCCCGCGGAGGAGGGCGGCCGAGGGGAAGGGGGGTCCCCGCTGCCCGCCGGCCCCGCAATCACGGCCGCCCCCGCCGCATCGCCGCCCCCGCCCGCGGCAGCGGCAGCGGCGGCTCCCCCGGGGCAGCGGGCGCTGTGCCGGGGCTGCGGCGGCGCGGCCGGGCCGGGCTCACCTGAGCGGGATCGGGGCGGGCCCGCAGGTGCCTCTCAGCGCCCCGGGGCTGCGCGGTGCCCGGGCCCGCGGGGCCAGCGAGCGGGGCAGCCCCGCGCGTGGCGCTGCTCGGCCCGGCGGCCCGCGGGGCCGGTGCGGGTGCCGGTGCCGGTGCCGGTGGTGGTGCCGGTGCTGGTGCCGGTGCCGGGCCCGCCGCGCCCCGGGGCCGGTCCCGCTCCCCCGGCCTGAGGGGCCCTGAGGGGGCGCGCGCCGACCGCGGGAAGAGCGCGCGCGCGCCCTGGCGGCCACCGGCGGCAACTGCGGGGAGCGGGACGGGAAAAGGACACCCCAAAAACTGCGAGAGAGCCCCGAAACTGCGAGAGAACCCCAGAAACTGCCAGAGAGACCAAAAACTGCCAGAGAACCCTAAAAACTGCCAGAGAACCCCAAAAACCGCCAGAGAACCCTAAAAACTGTGAGAGAACCCCGAAACTGCCAGAGAAACCCGAAACTGCCAGAGAAACCTGAAACTGCCAGAGAACCCCAAAACTGTGAGAGCACCCCGAAACTGCCAGAGAGCCCCAAAACTGTAAGAGATCCCCAAAAACTGCCAGAGAACCCCAAAACTGCCAGAGAAATCCGAAAACTGCCAGAGAGCCCCGAAACTGCCAGAGAACCCCAAAACCGCCAGAGAACCCCAAAACTGTGAGGGAACCCCGAAATGTGTAAGGGCATCCTAAAATCTGCGAGGGCATCCCAAACAGTGTCAGAGCATCCCGGACAGTGTGAGAGCATCCCAAATTGTGTCACAGCATCCCGGACAGTGTGAGAGCATCCCGGACAGTGCGAGAGCATCCCGAACAGTGCGAGAGCATCCCGGACAGTGCGAGAGCATCCCGAACAGTGCGAGAGCATCCCGAACAGTGTGAGAGCATCCCGAACAGTGGGAGAGCATCCCGGACAGTGCGAGAGCATCCCGGACAGTGTGAGAGCATCCCGAACAGTGGGAGAGCATCCCGGACAGTGCGAGAGCATCCCGAACAGTGCGAGAGCATCCCAAACAGTGTCACAGCATCCCGGACAGTGTCAGAGCATCCCGAACAGTGTGAGAGCATCCCAAACAGTGTCACAGCATCCCGGACAGTGTGAGAGCATCCCGGACAGTGTGAGAGCATCCCGAACAGTGTGAGAGCATCCCAAACAGTGTCACAGCATCCCGAACAGTGTGAGAGCATCCCAAACAGTGTCACAGCATCCCGGACAGTGTGAGAGCATCCCGAACAGTGTCAGAGCATCCCGAACAGTGTCAGAGCGTCCCAAATTGTGTCACAGCATCCCGGACGGTGTGAGAGCATCCCGAACAGTGGGAGAGCATCCCGAACAGTGTCAGAACATCCCAAACCGTGTGAGAGCATCCCGGACAGTGCGAGAGCATCCCGAACAGTGTCAGAGCATCCCAAATTGTGTCACAGCATCCCGGACGGTGTGAGAGCATCCCAAACAGTGTGAGAGCGGTGTCAGAGCGTTCTAAAGGCTGTGCAAAGGGCATTGCTCTTCAAAGAGTGTGAGGGTGCCCAAAGGGGTGTGCAAAGGGCGTCCCAAGGGCTGTGAGGGTGTCCCGGGGAGCAAAGGGCACTCCGGAGGTGAGGAAAGGGAGCCCCGGGATTGGAGGATGTGCAAAGGGCGTCCCAAGGGCTGTGCAGTGGGACAGCAGCGTGCCCAGGGCAGCCCCGGGTGGCACTTTGCCAGCGCAGCCCGGCACTGCCTGTGTCCCCTCCCTCGGAATGCCAACATATCCCACTGCTGGAGCTGGAATTCCGCTCCAAAGCCGCTCAGCCCTCAGTGCTGGGGGTTGTTGCTGTGATGGAGGCAGGGAAGGAAGGAGAGGAGCTCTAAACCCCGCCCCGGGCTCTCCCGCAGCTTTGCAAACACGTCTCCGAGTCTGATTTTTTTTTTTTTCCCCTCCCTGCATAAACAAGCTTTTCTGTAGTACTTGCTGTAATCTTGTTTGCTCCATAACCACTCCTAGGAATGTCATAAAAAATTTAGCTCTAATATTTTACCACTCCACACAAACATGAACGTGAATAAATGCTTCTCTCCCATGCAGGGAAGTGTGCAGCAGCGGGAGAGCACACGGGAAGCAACCTCAGGCTGCAGGAACCCGACGCACAGAGGTGGGGTGAAGACAAAACCCAGGGCAACCCAAAGATTTGGGTTCCTCAAAGAAGATCAAACTAATAAATAAATCTATAAAAGGAGTAAAAGGCAGTAGTGAGGAGCACCTTGCTGTCTGCCCTCAGCACCTGATTTAATAAAATATAACTGGAATGTTCAGCTGCTCGTGGAGATCTGATGACCCAAAATAAGGGAATCAGCTGCTTCAGACATCCCGTTTCTTTCCTGGGGAGTGTGGGGGGTCTTGGGTTTTCCAGCTGGAGGTACAGGGGCTGCCCCTGGCCCTGGGGGGGTCGCTGTGTGAAAGAAATGTTCAAAGGAGTGTGCGAGGGGCCTCAAAGCTGTGTGTGAGCTCTGCCTTGTGGCTCACTGCATGCCCTGGGGACAGCAGCAGGGCTCAGGGGAGTTGTGGGGGCACAGGGAAGTAGGAAACAATTCCCTTGTGCAGCTCAAACCCACAGCTGACCCCCAGCTGGGGTACACAGGAGCCTGTCCCCCTCACCAGCCCCAACCCTGCGCGCAGCCAAGAGCCTCGTCTCACCTTTAGGGCAGCACTGGGAAGCATTTAGACTTTATTCCCTCCCTGCTGCACATTTTTAAGTGGGATTTTATACCCAACATGTGAAAGAAAAGCCAAAGTGAGAAATCTTGCAGGCTGACAAAGTGCTGACAAGGAAGTGATCCCACTTGCAGAGATCCAGGTGCATTGGCTGAGAGGTGCTCATCCCCCATCCCATTTGTTCCATGCAGGACCAGTCTGGTTCTTCCAAAACTCACCTCCCAGACTGGTGCTTGGGGTGGACAGCACAGCTGCAGTGATGCATCAGGTGCTCTCAGCCTAATAAAGCTGTAAGATCTTCTCCCACCACCACAAAATGCTTTAATGCTTTTACTGCCTTTTAATGAAAGGTAATATTCTGGTGAGAATGAAGTGGAAACATGAATTAAGTGGTGTCTGCAGACTGTAGGAAGGTTGCTTGGCAGTGCCCTCTCTCCTTCCCACAGCTCTCCTCGTCTGTGTTGCGAGAAACAAAACAAAACCAAAGCAAATGCAAACAGCAATAAACTCCTTTGAGAGCTTTGGGCTGAGCACGAGGGACTGCGTACAAACTAACGGGGAAAAGGGAAGATCTCACAGGAAAAATGCATCAGAGTTGGGGATTTTCCAGGCCAGAGAGCACTTTGTGGGGTGAGCCCGTGGCACAGCAGCTGCTCCCGTGACAGGGGCTGCTGGGGGTGCTGAGGTGTCTTGGGGAGCAGGGGGGGCAAACCCTTGGAGACCCAGCTGGTCACCAACCACAGGGACAGCCAGCCTTGCTGAGCTTAAAAGAGGAGGCCTGAAAAAGCACGAGGGGATTATTGGGAGATACAAAAAGCATGAGGAAGAATTGCAGATAAATCACCAAAATCACAGGCACAGCTTCCTCGTGGAAGCAAGAGGG
This sequence comes from Motacilla alba alba, assembly GCF_015832195.1. Lineage (NCBI taxonomy): Eukaryota > Metazoa > Chordata > Aves > Passeriformes > Motacillidae > Motacilla > Motacilla alba. Next base: position 12,318,446 of record NC_052030.1, on the reverse strand, counting down.
CAATGGGTGCTCCTTGACTGAATTTGTGCCGGAACTCAGAATGTCCCGCAGACATTCTCAGATGTTCCAGACCCAGGTCAGAAGCATCTGAAACCCTGGCATGCAGCTAGAAACCCCTGTGGTTTTGAATCTGACCCATGGAACAATTTATTAACTTTGCAGAAAGAACAAGAAGTTACAAAAGTTTAGGTGTTGTATTAGAAGTAGTCACGAAGTGAAAGGAAGGATTTTTGAGTGCTGTACAGGGGGGTTTTAAGCCTTGTACACAGGGGTCCAAGTTTTGTACATGGGGGTCAGGAGTTCTAAGATGGAGGGATTTGGGTGTGCCCTGTCCTCTTTCTTTCTCCTTCCCAGCCTCCATGTCTTGGGTGATGTTGGCACTCACAGATTGGTTTGGAGTAGAAAGTCACCATTCAATATAGATAGTAGGCATTGGGGAAAAAGTATAAACATGTAATGTGTAATGTGTGATATAAAAGATGGCAGCAGCCCCTGGGAGGGCAGTGTGCCTTTGTCTGACCTGCTGAACGGGCCACAGCAGTTCAGGAGAAGAATCTTTTAGATAAACAACAATAAACAACCTTAAGACCAGACAACAGAAGACTGCTGAGCCTTTCTTTGAAGGCACGGGTTGGAGGAGAGACTTTTCCATCTTTCGGGGTCACCCCAATCCGGGGCTCGAGACCCCACAAATTTGCACGGTTCATGCTGGGGGTTTCTGCTTTCCAGATCGTTCCTGAGCCGCTCCCAAGCTCCTCAGCTGGCTTTCAGCACGGCTTGTCACTCCCGGTCTTCTTGTGGTGTGAGAGCATCTAAAGGTTTGTGAGGAGACAGCCGACACAGCAGAGCCACCCGTGGTGCCATGATCTGGCTCTCCCATATGTGATCCTCAGAATGATTCTTTTCCCAAAGGAGATTTTCTCTTAAGTTATTCCTTTGGGATGTTGCCACGCTTCCTTTGTGCTGGCGTGGCTTTGCACACAGAGGCAACCTGTGCTATGAAAGACTTGAAAGACTTTGCAGCATTACAGAAAGCTGTTGATTTTCACATCACTCACATGTCAAAAGATGGGAATGCCCCTAGGAGAACAGGAAGAATGGGAATTTTAAAGATGTCTTGAGGTATTAGGAGGAAAAACCCCAGCTGGGAGTTAAGGGGAGGTAAGGATGGGGGCCAGCTCCTGAGCTGTGTTTAGATCCTGATTTCCTGGGGGAATAAGGAGCTCAAGTAACCCTGGAGCTCTGCACAGCACGAGATATTGATCAGAGCTTTGCACAAATGACATTTCCTTGTCCTAGAACGGGTGTGGAGCTTGAGATTTAAGTCTGGTGTGTGCAGAGAGGCAAAAACTCTGCCAGTGGGGCCATCTGAGGAAACCCCGCCCCACTGAGTGAGCTGTGCTGCCCCACTGACCACGTCTGCCCACTGCTCGCTGGCAGGCTGCAACAAAGCGTGACAGAAAGCTCAGATTTCGCCAAAAATTAATGGCATCCACTTCACAAAGTTGAAAAAACACCGGGGAAATGAATCTTTGGGTGGAGGCTGGCACTGGTGGCTGCTGAGATGGAAGTTACTGATGGCCTTGGAACGCTGTGTCCCGACACAGAAAACGGGGTCCTCCGGGGGTCCGTGCCTGCCCGGCGGCATCCCCAGAGGGAGGAACCGAAGGGAGCAGCGGGGAGGAGCTCGCCAGGGTGAATCACAGGTGAGTGGATCACAGGTGAGTGGATCACAGGTGAGTGAATCACAGGTGAGTGAATCACAGGTGAGTGGATCACAGGTGAGTGGATCACAGGTGAGTGAATCACAGGTGAGTGAATCACCCAGCCCAGGAACCTGCGAGCCGGGCAGGAGCTGAATCCCAGCGCTGCTTTGGGGAGGGATTTCTTCCTTTTAATCATCTTCTCGCTCATTATCCTCAAAGCCTCTTCCCAGAGCGTGGATGAGAGGGCTTCACTCGCCAGAAGGGAGCGGGTTAATCATCCCCAGGAGGAAAAGCGCAGAGCAGGGGGAATTGTGGTGCCCCGCTGCCGCCGAGCACCTGCTGAGACTAAAAGGTGATGAATTGCCGTAATTCCTGCTTCCTTCTTCACCTGTATTTAATTAAATTGGTTTAAGACAGGTCTGAGAGGAGACTGGCTGGTTTCTCCCTGAGTAGTTTAGGACACCTGTATGGGATCGGAGGGGGGTGCCCGGCAGGATCCGTGTGCTGGGGCCAGCTGGAAACGCTCAGGGCCTGGCAACTTCCCACAGCCGTGGGCAACCAGCCGAGCCCCCTGCCCTGGGCACGACCCTGCCATCGCCATCAGCCACCTGCAAAGGACGGGGTTTGTGCGGCTGGCCCACGCCCCGCTGGCGATTTCTCCTCTCTTGCTCCGGCTGGGAGAAGAGGGGCCCAGAGGCAGAGAAATGGGTTCTGTGCCTGTGGCAAGGGAGGGGCTTTGCTGCTGTGGGTCGGGGGGAGCAGAGGAGGGCTGTGCCAGGGGCCAGGACCGCGCACCCAGGCAGTGCAGGGGGAAGCGTGTCCGTCCTGCAGCCGGAGAGGCTCAAAGGATGGCTCATGAGAACCCCCGAGCCACGGAGAGCTCACGGGAGCCGCTCAGCCCTGGGGAGAAAGAACAGAACCCCTAAAAACCGAGCGGAAGGAGAGCGGGCAGGTGCTTCCCCCAGCAGCCCGGGGATCTCAGCCGGGGCTCCGCCCTGGGGCTGGCTGCACCAGCCCGCTCGCATCCCACCCTTCCAAAAGTGCCAAAAAGCAGCCCCCAGAGCCGCACCCTGCTGCCCAGAGGTGAAATGGGGGCACGGGGATGGGAGGGACACGGGCTCAGGAGGAGGCTGAGGGAAGCTCAGCCCCCGTGCCTTTGGGACCAGGGGATGCTAACGTGCCTGCACTCGGTTTTGCATGGAAATCAAAATCAGCCCAAAACATCGAGCGTTTTCCATGCAGGTCACAGCCGGGAGACTTCCCAGGCAGCTCCATCAGCGAAGAGCTGCTAAAAGCAGGAGTGACACGGAGCTCCGTGCCTGCCTGCTCATTAAACCAGCCTTTGTGCTCCAGGAACGCGCCTGAAAGACGCACACGGGCCCTGCCACTCTCACCGATTCCTCCTCTCATCTTCGCTCGCTCTCAGCTAAACTGAGAAACGCCTGCAGCCGTCAAAGGGGCTGTTTCAAAGGCAGCCCGGAGACAGAAGGGGAGCGAGCCGGCGCTGGGAGCCTCGCTAATCAAGGCACAGGGACCTGCCCGGGTCCCTCCCTCCCCGAGCGCAGCTCCTGCTTCGGCTTTGAAGACCTGTCACCCGTGTCGCCGCTCCGCTTCAGCATGCACACTGAGAGGCTTTTGCCTGGAATATATGTGGGTTTATAATTTTTTTCTCTCTTTTTTTAAGCCATCCCGCCCACCCCTCGCCTCTCGGCGGAGCTCTGGCGTGTCGGAGCAGGAGCATCCTTACAGAACCGTAAATAAACCGCAGGGGAGGTGGCCCCGGAGCCCGGACCGGCCCCACCCCGGCCATCAGCCCTGTAAACAAAGGGATTTTTATTTATTTTTTCTCGCAGCACGGGTGCCAAGCAGGCTGTGTCGATCACCGGGGTCTTTAGAAACGCGGGTCTCTCTAATGAAAAGGAGGGGCTTTTGCTCCCAGGAGCGCTGCAAAAATTAATGGATATTACGACTGTAACTGCTTGAATCAAATGCAAAGCCACGTGCCACGCAGCCCTTTTGCGATTTCCTCAGCTTATTACGAGCCTGTTTACATCTGCCCCTGCCTGATTCAAACCCGGCAGGAATAAAACTGATATCGAGTGGGCAGGGTGAATTAGGAGCAGCGAGGCTCTGAGCAGGATTTATTCGAGTGCTGGCACCGGGCAGGCGGGTCCTGCTGGCCTGGGAGGGGACACGGCCCGCAGGGTACCCAGGCACATCCCAGCCCCTGGGATCGCTCCTTTGTGCCTGCTGTCACTGGCACACGCGGCCAGGGGACACCCCATGGCCCAGCGGGTCCCTGGGGCAGCGCAGGGCCAGGTCAGGGCGTGGAGACCGGAGTGGAAAACGCCATCAGGGAATTATTCCCCTCCAACCTGGAATTCTGCGCGCTGGAAGCGCAAACACCTTCGCGCAGCATCTCCAGCTGCAGCCGGGCGCCTTCATTAAGCCCAACAATGCCTCGGGATGGTGTTTGAGGAGCTGATGGAGCTGTCTGTGGCGTGTAAAGCAGGGGTGTGAATTTTCTCCCGTTCTGCGCCGGCGGCATCTCTAATCCGAGCGAGCGCAGCGCTGCTGCCACCGCGTCCCAGCTGGCGACCAGGCTGAGGAGCGCCAGAGCCAGCAGCAGGGGCTGTGCGGAGCCAGGAGCTGCGGGCTTTGCCAGTCCTTCCTCCCCCCTTCCTGCACGGAGCAGCGTGCCCGGCTGAAATTTTAGGAGGTTATGTTAACAGGTGGCCAAACTCGGGTCAGGGATGGGTTCGGTGCGGATCCTGCTGCAGGGAAGTTCGGATTGGGAGGGCATGTGGCTGCAGCAGCTTGCCCTCACAGTGGTGTTTTATGAATTACTTACAGGTGCTTGTGGTCTCTGTGCTGGTTCAATATTTCATCGTGTTTCCATCCAGATGCAGGACAAGATCCCAGAGAAATCCAGATCCAGGTTAATGCCACCACTAAATTTGCTAAGGAGCTGCCCCGGTGCTGCTCATCCCTGAGATCTGGATGTGATGCACATGACGTGCAGGAGGAATTATTCATGGCAAATAATCACTCCTGCCCAAATTAGCTTCTGAAAAAGGTGGCTGTAAAGCCACTGGACCGTGTGAGCCAGGAGCTGCTGCTAAGCAGCTGCCTAACAGGAGCAGATCCGAGCCCTGAGTGGCAAAAGGGAAATCTGGCCCAAAAAAGGCAGTTTGGGGTTATCCAAAAGTCACAGCAAAAGCAGCTGCTGGGCAGGGCTGAACTTGGCCGAGCCTCTGCCATCAGAGGGGCTCAGACTGAGCTCCTGGGCTGCCCAAAGCCTCCCTTCACCTCGCACCAGGGGAGGAGAGCTCAGCTCACCTGAACCGCCCCTCTTCAGGCAGCACAGCTCCAGCCCTCAGGTAAAGGGTAGAGAACAGCTCCAGCCCTCAGGTCAAGGGTAAAGCACAGTTTTACTCCTCAGGTAAATGGTAGAGCACAGCTTCAGCCCTCTGGTAAAGCACAACTCCACCCCTCAGGTAAAGGGTAGAGCACAGGTTCACCCCTCAGGTCAAGGGCAAAGGGTAGAGCAAGCTTCAGCCCTCAGGTAAAGGGTAGAGCACAGCTCCAGCCCTCAGGTCAAGGGTAAAGCACAGTTTTACTTCTCAGGCAGGGTAGAGCAAGCTTCAGCCCTCAGGTCCCTCCCACCAGGGCATGGCTCTGCCTTGGGCACCACCCAGCTGGGATCCAGGTGATCCTCAAGGTCCCGTCTGCCACCAGCCACTACAAGGTGGAATTCTGTGGAATTCTGTGGAATATGAGCAGAGCTGAGGCCAGAGCTGAGCTCTCTGCTGGCAGTGACTCCCCACAGGGCAGGGGCTGCTGGCCCCACTCAGCTGGGACCAGCTCTGGGTGAGCCAGGGCAGCCTCCCTGCCACCTCACTGAGCCACCAGAACAATTGATTTATTTTTTTTTTCTATTCTAATAAATGAGTGGGAAATTTCCACTCCTTGGATCAGGAGATGCTCTGAATATTTATGTTATTGTTCAGCAATTGGAAAAAAAAAAATGAGAAGTGCTATAAAGGAACATGTTTGGTGACCCAGTTTGAGTGGCTCATTACGAGTAGATCAAGCTAATTGCCAGCCTTGTATTTCATTTGGCAACTTGTTAAGCTAATTGAACAAAATAAAACTAATGAACAATTATAATGAAGTTTATAATTAGACCATTGGAAAAAACTCAGCGTGAGAATATTTAAGGCACAATGAATGTGTGGGAGGTTTGGGAGGGGGGCAGCAAATTATGTCACTCTCTCCCACCAAAATCCTTCTTCCCAGGTTCTTGGTGCGTTACCCATTCCCAAACCATGTCAACGTGGCTTTTTCCTTATTGTTAATTACCTTAATGCCTTTAATGTCCAGAGAGGGCATTTCCAGGGATCCTAAATCCAGGAATCAGTCAGTGAGGCAGCTCAGAGTGGCCATTCTGTGACACCCCCAGCTCCACCTTTACCATTCCAGGTCTCCATAAAGGATGGGTTTGTAATCCCAAAAGTGAAAATCAAGCATGGGGAGCGGGCAGAGGAGTTCACAAACCCCAGCAAGCTCTGTCCTGTCAACACAGAAACCTGGCACAGGAGCCAGGGAGGCTGAAGGGGGAAGAACTGGAAGAAGAATGCTCTCTGCCTGATTAGAGCCATTTTAAAAACATAATTATTTTTGTCTCATATCTGAATAAACCCATTCCAGCCCCCTTTCACCCCCTGCTGCTTGAAGCACAGAGAATTAAATGCCATGATAAGACTTTCTGGAGTTTCAATTTACAGGTCAAGCAGGTACCCACCAAAACCTGATAGAATTGTCACACCAGGCTCTGCATTGCTTAAAAACTTCTCTTCCTCCTGTTTGTACATGAAAGTAATTAGTTCATCTGGAACTCAGTGGCAGCTGAGCTTTTGCATCAGGGAATAGAGGCAGAAACTCTTCAGCCGGGGAGGAAATGTGCTCAGCCTTTTCTCCTGGCTGTCAGAGGTTCCCAGGGGCTCTGGCACCCTGAAATCAAATTCTGGATTTCAGCAGGAGCCCGTGGGTGCCAAGGGCCACGTGCACAGGGCAGGGATGAAGCACACGTGGCCCTGGAGGAGCAAAGGGTGGGAGAGGAGGAGAATGAGCCCTGGAGAATGAAAGAGCTGAGCACTGATCCCTGCCTGAAACCCCTGCAATCCCAGTGAGAGTAATGTTCCTCTTCCCATTCACAGAGCTGCTTCACTTCCACAAAGATTAAGATAATACACTGAGTCAGGAAAAAAAAAATCATTTTTGTGAGCTATCAAAATCTCCATTCCCCGCCCCTGTTTTAATTTGAGCTGCATTAGGAGAAAATCTCTGTTTCTGCAGTCATGTCTCAATATTTCTATGCCATTAGAACCAGCTGTCCTCTTGATGTAATTACAGGTTTCAGCAGGGGAGTGATCAGATCCTGGTGGCAGTGGGAGGCTGAGGCTCTCCATGTTCCATCACCTTTCCATCAGCCTTGGGTTGGGGTTTTTTTGCAGCTGTTTGTTCCCCCGCCAGCCCCGAGCTGCTGGGGCAGGGGCTGCTCCCACTTCAGCAGGAGGGTGCAGAGACCACGACCAGCCCTTGCAGGGCTTAAAATGAGTTTAAAAATGCCTTTCCCCACAAAAAGGGGCAATTTTTCACGGGGAGGAAGAGCTGAGGACAGAGGGCAGGGGCTGCCAGGCTGAGCTCTGCCCCGGCTCCCTCCTTGCTGACCTCCCCAAAAGCTCCCACAGCCAGGGGGTGCCGTGGGCTTGTGCTGGTTTGGGCATTTCCTGCCCCATTTCCCTCCCCTCCTGCATGCACACACCCCGTAATGACAAAGAGGTTGAGGAAATGGGAACAAACCCTGAAGTGAAGCATGAAATAAGCTCCGTGAGTGCAGATAGCCAGGGCCATTTAAAGCCTTGCTTGGCATTTGCATGATAAGAACAAATCCTGTACAGGAATCTCTCCCATGCTTTCCACTCCTGCATTAATTCATGAAGTGTCATGTATCCAGCATATTTTATTATACATGAGAACCAGACAAATTAAAATTCTCAGCTGAGTATCACAGCTGTACACTCAAGGCTGCCTCCTTCAGCTCTGGTGAGGGTTGAGATGATGCTGTTTTAAAAACTCAGCTCACCTTTCAAACCAAGTCACTTAAACCAAACAAATTCTCAACGTTTTCTTCACAATTTATTTCCATTGAGCTTTAACCTCTCTGTAGCTAATGGAAGGTGAAGATAAAGATTCTCCTGATCCTCATCAAAACTGGGAATGCTGGAAGCAATCAGTGCCTTTGTAAAACAGAAACAGAAGAGGGGAGGGAACTGGCTGATCTTGAAAGGTCCCTTCAACCCAAACCATTCCCTGATCCTATAAATATCCCAGTGGCACTGTTATCCCACAGCAGCCAAAACTTCACTCCCTCTGAGGCTACAGAAGAGGGAACAAGGCAGGAAAATGGAATTTTTTTTTAGTGGATTCCTCATTAGCAACGTGAACCTGCTCACATTAGTGATGCATACCTTAACATGCTATTGTAAACTAATTACCAGTCCTGGAGATGATGGGTTTTGGTTTTTTTTCCAAGGGACATTATCCTTCCAGCTGGGATCTCAGGCTGAATGCTGATAAGCCTCTTGAACTTTGCAAAACCACTTGTCAAAATTCAATTTGTTAAGGTCTTCTAATTAAGAAGTACAAGGCCAAATTCAGCTCTCACTCCTGCGCTGCCCAGCCCGGGCCAACAGGGCACGCTGAGGCTTTTCCCACCCCCAGCAGGGCTGCTTCCTCACTTGAGATCATCTCCAGCTGCTGCCTGGGAGATTTTCTCTGTGAGAAACCGCGTGGACAGCTGAGCCCCTGCATTAATACTTTGGGACTTCTCATTGTTCTGCAGCTGGAGCTGTTCTGGGCTCCCTGAGAGCATTCCAGAGCTGCTTCCCTCTCCCGGGGTGACACACAGCACGCAGAGCAGAACGCTCAGGCTGATGCTGGTTATTTCATTACTGGAAGCTAAAGAGGCCCCAAATTCCCAGCAAGGAAAATGCTCCCCTCAGCTGCCAGCCTGGATCCTGGCCACAGCTCACAGCAACTCCCACCCTGCTTTAATTCCTGGGAGAACACAGCTTAGGCCACCCAGCTTCCTCCTTCTACAAAAAAATGTAGCAGGAAATGAAGTTACATTTTGTTGCTCTCCAAGAGCTGGTTATAAATGAGCTAAAAATATCCTTCCTCTGGAAAGGAGAAGGATGAACCAAGCAAGCTCAGATTTATCCTCAGCTTTGCAAGGTCCAGGCAGCAGACTGGCCCCTCACAAGCTGAGCAATGGAATTGCTCAGTGCAGAACTCCAGAGGGCACCTGTAGGAATTCCAAAGCCTTTTTCTACTGGAACTTCTCTGCTCAGGCTCTGCAAGGTGGCCCAGAGCTCTCCCCACACGCTCCAGGTTCCCCCAGCCCAGCAGCCACAGCTCTGTCTCAAGTCTCAGACCCCGGCCCTGCTTCCTCCTGCATTTTAAACCTCATTTTAATGCCCCTTTACCTGTGTGAGCCACTGCTCAGCTCACAAATGAAATACTTTTAAATATGCATGCACTAAACTGAAAGACAATAAGGGCCCCAGGGGAGCTGCGTTCCTCAGGCAATTACCTGTGCTTTTAAAAGCCCCTGTAAGCAATCCACACAGCCCCTGCTCCTGTAAGCAATCCACACAACCCCTGCTCCTGCACATAACAATGAGCAGTTTTAGCAGCCGTGCCCCGCCCGGGCTGCCGTACCAGCTCGTTTCATTTCCTAGAGAACCAGCGCTAAGCAGGGAAATGAACTGCAGTCACCGGGCAGCAGGAAGGAGGAGAACCTGCTGGAACAGGGGCTGGCAAGGAACCTGCTGGAACAGGGGCTGGCAAGGAACCTGCTGGAACAGGGGCTGGCAAGGAACCTGCTGGAACAGGGGCTGGCAAGAGCACCTCTCCAGGAGGGGAGGGATGGAACCACAGCCCCCAGGGCACAGGGGCTGATGGCATCCCAGAACTCGGCAGCTCCCAGATCTGCTCCCAGCCCGCAGTTCCTCTGCTCTCACTGAGGTCTCAGAGCTCGAAGGCAGCTCTGTGTGCATGCCACACATCCCACTGCAAGCTGCACACGGAGCTTCCCAGGCAAAACCCTGCGAGCCTCCATTTATACACAGGCAACGGGGAAAAAGAGAGAGAAAGGAAGAGGGCTCTGCCCTAAGGCATCCATCCAGTGCTTCTGGGTAAAACCTGAGGAAAAGCTGTCACTTTCAGGCCAATACAGAAGGAAATCTGTATTTTTGTTTGTAAATGATGCCTGGGAAAAGCTTTGCAGCATCTGAAAATTAGAAGAGATCAAGTTATATCCATTAATTAAACTTTCTCCAGCGTTTGCAGCGTCATAAAGGATTAGAAAACGCAGCCTCTAGGCATTGTATATGTTCTTAATGTATCTGTGCTTCTAAACTATCTTTAATTAATGAAAGAACCCAAAATTACTTATTAATAAGGTTCTGTGGGCTTTGTAAACCTCAGACATTTTGCATGAATTAAAGAACAATATAATGAAGTTTTAATGAATACAAAGTCACAGTTAATGTAAAATTTATATATAGCAAGCCAGAAGGGGAAGGAATTGAAAAGTACTTTTAATCACAGGTTATTGGCAGCTTGCATAGCTCCTTTTTATACTTTTCTAATGGGTGCCTGGTATTTTTATTATCACACCAGCATGGCCTGACTTGGTAAAGCAGGGGAAGTACCAGCACAGAAAGTTTTGGACTTGGATTAAACCCCTTAAAATCAGAAACAAACCAAGCTAAAAATTATTTCATCACAACCAGTCAAAAGGAAAATAAACACAGCAACAGGTGAGAGATGTAATATATAATTATTATATATAAAGAATTGATTCCTTTTAATTAACTCTTTATCAAGGCTGAATGCATTCAACACAATTGTAAGTACAATAATATTTCACCCACAAAATTCAAATAGTGCAGGAGACACTGAATGCCAGAGGGTTGGTACAACTACTGCAACTGCATTTCATGGAAAACAAAACACTTTAGTGCTTCCATTTCACTGTTCCAGTAAGCTCAGTTTTTCAATGACAGGATTTTTCCCTTTATAAACTGGAGGGTTACAGACCTAGAAAAGGGGACTCTCACTTGCAACGGGACATTTAGTAAAAAAAAGTTACAAAACCCATCAGCTTTTATAAAGAAACACCCTGGAATTCCTCAGCCAAGCTCGAGCCAATGAAGGACTTCAAGCAAGGAAGCAAAACGTCTCCTTCAAATGGAATGAAGTTGATCCACATGAATGTCAGCTCATTCCATGGAATAGCCTGGAGTTAGCCCAGGGACGAGGAGCAGGAAATGCTCCCTTCACCTTCGGAGCCCCCAGAAGTCTCCCAGGCAGCAGCTGAAAACAATGAGAAGGCTGCAGCACAAAGAAGCAGCAGTTACCCTCAACAAGAAATGATTCTGAGTCAAAGGGGTTTAGTGCATTATGGTTTGGCTTTATAAAAACATCTTAATGCACTCTACACTGAGAACACTTGCACGGTTCAGGGGCAAGGGGTTCAAGTGTTAAAATCACTCTGATTCCCTTACAGGGGACAAACACAGGGATTGAAAACTGTTGCTAAAAATCCATTAAAAAAAAAAAAAGCAAACGTTTTATGAAAGAAATATTCTATCTGCAACTATTGGTGCTCCCATTTGATGGGCTGCTGATGTAAATCTAACCAGAAAAGATGCACTCATATATATAAAAATCAAAACAGGCAGGTTTCTCCTTCCAGGCTGGAAAAAACTCCAAAATATATGGCATATTTAACCAATAAAAGGGAGCTAAGCTTTACCCAAGCCTTTCATAATGCACTTCATGAAATATTTTTTCCTTTTAAAAGAACCACTGGTATTAAATAGAGCTTTTTCTTTACATACAGTATTGGTATATACAAAACAAATACAGAACAAAGACAGACACACACCAAAAAAAAAAAAAAAACCAAACCCAAAAAAGTGACTTTAATAGTCTTGAAGCTCAGGAATATTTTGGTAGAGGTCCAAAGCCTCTGGGTTTGAGAAAGCTCCCCGTTGCTCAACTTCTTTCCCTGCAATTATTTGCTTCACAGCTACTTCCACTTTCTTCCCATTTACTGTATACTGAAAAACAAAAGCAGCAAAGATAAAATGACTTTTTTTCGTGTAGTGGTTTTATGAAAATATTCATGAAACCCCCCACCAATTCCAGAACTCTATCAAAATTTAGCAGAATGCCTTCTCTTTTGTTCCACTTGAAGCACTTTCTTCTGAAACATCACTTGAAGAGTAGGTAGAATTCAAAGAGTTTGTGTCAGTTTATTACTCCTACTGGCAATTCTGTGAGAACATGATCAAGCTCCAATATAAAACAACAAAACCACGGTATAAACACTAAAAATATTTGGTTTTTATGTTCTGACACATCCAATGTTCAAACAATTTTCAATTTTTTAAGGGTGGACTCAAAAAACAAAGCCCAACTGCACTGGGAAGAAGAAAACCAGGATTTTCTGATCTGAATTGGACAGTTTTTCCAAAAGGGTGAAGTGAAACTGAGCTTAAATGGTCCTCTACAGGTAAACATTTCAAAACAAACCATAACAAACAAAATAAACTGCAACCAACAGAGGCTTCACCTCCACTTGTGAACCACTCAAATTCTATTGCATTGAGTGACTCAAAGGAAGGACCCTGCAGAGTAAAACCCCAATTCTTCTCTTAGGATCAGAGCTGCAAGTTCTGACCCAGAAGGAGGATGTGCTGCAGGGTGAACAGGAGCAGCCTAGGCCCAGCTGGGGTCATCTCTGGTTTTAGAGGCACCAAGGCTTGCTGAGCCCCTTCCTGGTGCTGGTGCCACTGAGATTTTGGGGGTGGCAGCTTTGAAAAGCTGACACACAAATCCCTCCTCGATGTTCCTGCCTGCTCTGGGAACAGCACCCCACCTGCCTTACTGCTCAGTCTGCTGGGGGAGGAAGCCAGGCTGGTCCTGGCCTCCAAAGCCCCTGAGCCTCCTGAGAGAGCTCCAGGCACCACCACTGATCACAGGAGACCATTCAGAACAGGTGAAATGATCCTCAGCACACCCTTACAATATTGTCTCCATACAAAAAAAGAATAAAAATCCAACTTTTCCTTATTAGATCTGCTGAAGTCATGAGTAACCCTACCCTCCTGAGCCACCTTCATCTCTCCTCAACAATCAGCAACCTGATTTTCACACCCAGAAACCACAGCAGCTCAGTGGCCTGCAAGGGAACTGCCCTCTCCAAAAAAAGCCAAGGCTGTTCCAAGTCAATGAGTTTAATCAGTAAATCCTGTGCACGATGACAGAACATTTATCTGGGCAGGACAGAACTAGACAGACTCACACTATGTTTTAAACACTAAATATTCTACTAAAAGCATGTTTTGTGCTGCTAAAACACCTCAGCACAGCTGTACTGTTTCTACCAGAACACAGGCTCAGGATCAGATTGTGTTTGCAGATGAGGAGTCAGGCACATCTCCCAAAGTAGCTGAAAACAGGCAGCTTCCCTTCCTTCCAAGCAAAACTTTTAAAGAAAGATGAGACACAGCTTTGATCACTTCACCACTGGCAGATTTACCTGAAAGGTAATTAAAATTCACTCAATTCAGTCAATGGCTGAGCTAATTAATGATCTAAGCAGGCTCTCCTGAGGGGCAGCCCATGCCAAGCACCTCCCTGCTGGACATTCAGGGGATCCTCACCGTTCACAAGCTCAGCACTCCACACAGAAGCTGAGCTGCAGCCCAGAAAATGGGAACTTGAGGGAATTTTACACTCATGCAAAGACATTTTGAGGCAGGGACTCAAAAATCTGCCAACAGCATCCCGAAACAAAATTAACTCCAGAGACCAGGACCAGATCCCTCTGTGGACCACACAGTGTTGCTGAGCCCTACAGCACTTCCACATGGAAAGCCACTCTGCAGGAAAGGGGTACCATCAAAAGATGGCTCTGAAATCAGTCTTTTGGCTGGACACACTCAAGTCTACGTGCAGATGGAGTGGGGAAAACCACTCTGCACCCCCATTCAATGTAACAGAGAGGGCTGTGAAACAGACATTCCAACTGAAGAGTTCACAGAGAGCTCCAGCAGAACAGCTTCAGCAGACTGAGCATGAAGAACCTTCAGCTGCACGCATCCCTCCCCCTGAGCAAGCACAACAATTTCATTTCAATTACTGCTACAGTTAAGACAGTGATAGAGCTCCATTTAAGTGGCTAAACAGATGTAAAAGTGAAACGGTTTATAAGATGATCTTCTGCATTTGCCAAGTGCTCTCAGCTCTCCTAAGAAAGTCACTGCTAACAGGAAAACAAAAACAAAACATGCTTATGGATAGCCAGAAAAGCTAAAGTTAAATGACCTTTTTAATATTTTCTCTTAAGAGGTTTAAGAACACACTATTGAGAAAAAGCAACCCATTTAAAAAACAAAAACCACGCTCAGCTGAAGAGGAGATGAAAGGATGTTGCTAGGCAACACAGACAAACTATTTATAAAGCTCGAATACACTTTTGAGATGCTAAAATTTCCACGTACGTGGGTTTGAAGAGCAGTGACAACTGCTCCTTAATTACTATTCAAGGTGACAAAGAAAACAGCAGGCAGCCTCTTCCCCGACGTACCGGGATGCCTTTGGTCTCCAGGATGAGGCTGGGGACGTGGCGGGCGGACAGCGCCACGCGGATGGCGTCCTGGATGCGCTTCACCAGCCCGCGGCTGAAGGCGTGGCTGGAGGCCATCTTCAGGAACAGGATCACCCTCTCCTCGCCGTCCTTGTTGTACTGGGGGACACACAGGCTGTCAGACACCTCCTCGAAGGCTTCCACTGCAAAGGGAATCTTGGTTAGAGCCGGGTGTTGTGTTTGCGGGGTGCCCCCATGAAGGGAGGAGTGATGAGTCTGACTCCGTGTTCTCAGAAGGCTAATTCATTATTTTATGATACTGTATTATATTAAAGAATAAACTATACTACACTAAATACAGAAAGGATACTTACAGAAGGCTAAAAAGATAATAATGAATACTCAAGACTCTTTCCAGAGCCTCGACACCTTGGCCTTGATTGGCCAGTGAGTGAAAACACCTCACATGAAACCAATGAACTGTTGGTAAACAATCCCCAGACACATTCCACATGCGAGCACAACACAGGAGAAGCAAATGAGATAAGCATTTGTCTTCCTTTTTCTCTGAGGCTTCTCAGCTTCCCAGGAGAAAATCCTGGGCAAAGGGATTTTCCAGAAAATGCGAATGCCCCAGCTGGGCTTGGCGGAGCGCTCTGGACGCGTGGTTTTATCAAAGACAAAAAATCACCTGCCCTGCGTGGGCAAAGGGGAACAGGCACCCTCTGCCCCGACTGAGCTTCACCTTTGCCTGCTCTGGAGTTGGAGCTTTCTGTGAAAATCCAGGGTTTAAGGACCACTGAGGTCCATAACAAAGTTTTCTGTTACTTTTGGGACAGAAGGTTTTACTCGAAGCCATTTTCTCTGGCTTTCCCCACTGCAGCACAGACAGGAGACAAAGTCCTGGTGACACAAGAACAAGGAGGCAGCAGCTCCTTGAGTCTCAGATCAGCACTTCTGCAGGGACAGTTCCCTCCCCTGTCACAACACACTCTTGGAAATACAAAGCACAAGCTCAAGAACTACTTCGAATTATCAAAAAAAAAGTACAATAAAGACAGTGTCAAGAGCTTGCCTTGAGGGGAAGAAGAAAAACCTGACAGGTTAGTGGAAAAAGAAAAAGTCTGCTCCATAAAATGTTGCTTTTGTATATCCCAACGAGCCACCTCCCACCCTACAGGTACTTGAGGAAAGCAACCAGTTTCAAGTTCACAAAATCAAATTTTACTGATACTAACACACTCGGCACTGTCTCATTTGAAAAACAGCAAGTTTGTTCTTACTTAATCCTTCTGAACAGCTTTGTAATGCTTATATTTCAGATTTAAGGCAACAATGTCATAGCTGGCAGAGGTGGAAAGTTGATTTCATACCTATGTTATAGATTTCAGAGCTTCCAAATCTTACTCCGTTTGGATTTAATGTACCATCACTGAAAAATCAAAGAAAACAAAGAAACATTGAAGTGTGATTACAGCTTGATCAAGAGGAAAAATTGATGCAATTAAGCAAGTCTCTCTAGTGAAAGCAAAACCACATGATAAACATAATTTTAGGAGAATTTGAGTCAAAAAGGCATTTTACTCATTAGAATGAATCTGTACAGAGAACAGCAACGTTATTAATTCACTCAATTTTGTTTCAAACAGCAACTTTGAAATGCAAACACTAAATTCAGCCTCAGTTGTGATCCTGAATGTCTGTGATCACTGACACAGGCACAACTTAATACCTGACCTTCTGTAAGGAAGTTGTGCTGTTAAACAAGGTGGTGGCAAAGCCAAGACCACAGAAGTTCCCCAATTCACCACCTGGAACGTGCTGCACTCTCAATCCCAACTGCTGGGACCATTATGAACCACGCAACACAAACCCAAGTCCAGTACAGTCTTGTGTTCATAAATACAAAAGTGAACCTCAAAATGAGCTCCCTTCCCTCAAATCCAGCTGCTCTGATTGATTTAAGGGTTGAAAGCCCCAATATGAGATTCAATAAAGTTAATAAAGAGCTAACAAGGGTGGCAGAATCACGTGCATTTTACCCCTAGGTGCAGAGTGCAAATTTTAACACTTGCTTCCTCCAAGCTCTCCCACCAGGACACTGTACCTGCGACCCAGCATGACAATTCCTCCAGTCTTAGGGTTAATTTTGCAGTAATCGCCGTGGGCCCAGACACCTGGTGGGGAATGGCAAAGGTTAAGCAGGATTTCCTCATGCAGTCACACTGTGCAACTCAGCTGGCATTGAGTGAGTGAAATACACAGAAATCCAGCTGATGTTCTCCCCCCAGCCAGGGTGACAGGACTGAGCTGCACCACCAGTCCACACCACAGTCACTGTAAGAACCCAGGAGCAGCTCAGAAATCAGGATCAGCCCCCAGGTTATCATCTGATGGCTTGTTTGCATGACTACACAGCACTCCCTACAAATCCAGCTGCTCCGAACACCTCATTTTGAATCACTGGAAGCCTTTTCCACAGAAGTTACAACATTCCCACCTCCATTCATTGTCTTTCTTGATCCATTTTTATTATTATTATGCACAATTCTTTACGAGAAGCTTTCTGGGCTTGTGTAATAGGTTTCAACAATTCCCTAGAGAGCTTTTGTGCTTACTGTTCTGTATTTGTCTTAGTGCAAAATCAGGTTTGACTTCTCAGTATTATTTAAGATTGATACTGCCACAGCAGCCTGCCAAAACCAGAAGTACAACCCAACTCTATTCAAGTTTTTCTGAGGAAAAACACCAACCTCAATTATTTGCACATTTCCAACTTAATTGTTACCATCTCAAGCCTATTTACAAGGAAAGACAGAAAAGGGGTCCAGACAGAACCTCAGTGCTTTCAGTCTTAAAACTGTCACACAGATTTATTTTCTTTTCTATTTACTGCTGTCAGGCTTACATGCAGGCTGCAACTTTCACATTCCTCGGTTTTCCTATGTGATTCTCTCCTGATTTTTCTTGTGAATCCACCCTGTACTGTTGCTGTTTATTAAAAGAAAATTTCCACATCCAAAAAACAGCAGTTAGAGATCCTGCTCTTAAAAAATCCCTGCCTCAGAGGCACCAGGGGTTTTGGCATTGCTGTGCCACATCAGGAAGAGCCCTGCATGAGCAGAGTCCTCCACAATTACTAAGAAAAGCCTCTGGTCCACTTTATCCTGTAGAAAGCTAAGGCTGCGTGTCTCAGACAGCAGATATTTAATACATATTTAATCCTCATGCTAACGAGGCAGCAGATCAGCACTTTTCCCTCGGGACTGACTCCTCCAGGCAGGCAGGAGCAGCCTGGCAGAGGTGCAGCAGCACTCACTAGCAGCTGATTGCTACCTGCCCTGTCCAGCCCTTGCAGCTCACTCCTGTGCCACGCAGTCTGTGCCTGCACTGCAGAGCTGCCTCAGGAGAGCAGCAGCCAGCCTGGACTGGAGCTTTGCAGAGATCCTTCCTGCTTTTGTTTGGTTCTCTAGTCACAGCAAAGCACGAGAAAACAAGAATGAGGTGTTATGAAAGAGCTCACTCTGGAAACGGGGACTCAAAGCTGCACCTGGGGCTGGGACTGGGCAGCAGCAAATGAACCTGTGCCTTCCCTTACAGCCTGCACCCTCCAAAGGCCTTCGTGACACACCTGGGAATTTGGAGAAATAAGCTTTTCTGTATTTGCTTCCATTCTCATCGTTCCAGAAGTGTGTGGGCTGGCAGGGAATGGGCTTGGTGCAAACCAGCTCTCCACTTTCACCCCAAACTGGCTTTCCTGTTGACAAAAAAAAAAAAAGGTATTTTCCACATTTCCTTCCTGTAAATAACGGAGTAACAAAGCAAAGAGCACCTACACTTACTGCTTGCTGTTAAAGTGAAGATCACCTCGCTACTGTATTTTCAAAGTGTGCACAGTATTTAGGATCATAGTTACCTTCATCATTCCATGCTTCCACGGCCATTCCCAGATTTCTGGCCTGAATTTCTCCTTTGTAAACAGGAACTGTAACATTGTGACCCATGAAACATGAAATGATATCTGTTCCACCTAAAATAAAAGAAATCCATTTAGAATATACGATATTTTTTGGGAAAAGCCAACCTGAAAACTACACGGGAACACTGGAACAGCCAACTGCCAACCTTTGCCAAAGGCTTCTGATCCACGCTAAGCAGCACAGAACAAACAGCCTTATCCAGCATGTTGTGACTTTTATTAAAAGGTTTTCTTCCTTACTTTATATATCTTGTTATATGTGTATGCTTTTCATGCAGAGCTATCCCTTAAGGCATAACTTTTCTCCTTTCAACAGTCTCTTTAATCTCATTTAAGGAAATTTCCATTTATGGGAGGGAGAAAACAAACAGGGCCTGCTTTAGAGACTTCAGATATTTACAGAATTACTTCGAAATGTTTTCTTGTTTGTTTTCATTAGTTTAAAGTAACCAGTCAAGCTATTCCACTGCACATTTACTTAGCTTTATCAGCCTTATCAGCATGGGAGGAGGGGGGCCAGGCCTTCAGAATGAACAGTTATCTTAAGAAAAATAGATACTGTCAAAGTGCTTACTTAACTGGAATATTTATAGTCTTTCTAGGACTTTATGGAAGAGAATTAAGACACAAATCAATCATGTTAACTTTTCTCAAAAATAGGCTTCTGCATTTGAGTCTATTCACGTCTGTAGTAGCGAGTTCTAGATTCAGCACTACTCTTACTGAGCCCAGAGTCTGAGATAACTTCAGCAGCAGAACAGTCACATTTTAAAAATCAAACTGAGTTAAAAAGCTCTTTGAAAAAGTCAGTCCTTGTCACAAAGCACAATGAGGAGGGCTGTGGTGGACCTTGTGTGAGCAGAAGTTGCCTCAGCCAGCACTGCTCACAACAAACTGCACAGCATGGGGGCTTGATATTTCTCTAATTATATAATCCACAAAAAAATCCATCTGCAGTGCCAATTACTTGGCACAAAAGAACTGAAATGGGAACTCTCCAAGAGGTATTTTCTGCTAAAGTCAGCTATATGCAGAACAGTATGTTCTGTAGGTTAATAGACTCTTTGCTTGATCTCACCCTGCCACCCCTAAGGACAGCCAGTCAAAATAAATGATCATACTTAAAACCCAAAACATCCACCAAAAACCCTTTGGAGTGCCTGAGTTTCATTATGGCACAGTGAATTATGCAGAAAAACCTCAGCACTAAAGAGACAGCTCATTCCAGTTTAACTACAAGCAATCCCAAATGATCCACAGCTTCCCAAACAAGCAGGGGGGAGCTGCACAGGCAGTCAGAGAACTCCTGAGATGCTGCAGCACAAAAGCCTCACCTGAAATGGATCCCAGGAGGACACTGCTTTTTATGTGTTTGTAGACATACTCATAGCTTTGAGACTTGAGAGGTGATCCTGTAGACAGGATAGTGTGGAGTGTCTGGAGATTGTGTGTTTCACCTTAAAAAGGAGACAAGCAACACAGGTTAGGGCAGAATTTCTCCAAGTGTTGGGAACTGTTTGTCACTACAATCCAGAATAATTACATAAAGGGCTGTGACAAGACAGGGAGCCAGAACCAGGAGAGGAAAGGTAGGAGGGAGGACAGAAGGGATTCACCAGATTTTTGAAGCTTACATGGTTTTAAATTTTTCTCTTCTAGCACAGCCAGCCACTTTGCACCCGTTCCAAGGATGGTGATCCTAGAGGGAAAAGAAGTTTACATGTTTTGCATATTTAAATATGCTAAGACTGTAAAGACCTGCAATTCCCACTGCAGTGAGCAGAGGCTGTTACACTCTCTGTATGTGGATTAGACAAACAATGCAGCCTCTCAGAGCTCTCCAAGTGCAAGGCACATCCTTTTGAACTATCAAAACCAGTCAGATCAAATGCCATCTCTGCAGCTCTGAAACTTTTAACTCTACCTTTAAATATTAAGCAAAGCTTTCCCATCTCACAGAGACATTCACTTACATTTACAGGAATTTGTAACTGCAGAACACTCCAAAGACACCACAAAATGTTATCATGTTTACTTTATTAATGGGCCATAATTTTACCAGGGTGCCTTGGTGCAGTCTTACACAGGAAAACTTTGCCATTTCAGGGCACAGCTTGACAAAAAAAAAATCACTCTGGGACAGCAACCAGTGGTTTTCTGGTGGTACCTGTTCAGTTTCCAGGTGAAAGCCTGAGCTGCCCATGCCTCAGTGAACAGGAAACTTGGCCCAGCTGAGCAACTCCATCCTGCCCTTGCAAAGGGTATTTAGAGCTCTTCAATGCAACACAATTAAAACCTGCTTTCTGCTGATTCCTTTTGCATTACAGCACTAAACTCACTCAAAATGCAGAGCTAGGTGAGGATAAGGGACACAGCACAGAGCACGGGCAATTCCCACACCAGCAGAGTTCAAATCAGATCCTGCTAGGCTGGCTTGGACCCCAAAGGCAGGGGGGAAGGTAGGACACTGCTCCAGGCAACAAGAGGATATTTCAGCACTGCCAAAAGGGGATGTCTCCCTTTGCCATGCTGGGGGAAGACTCCCCTCAGGTAGGAACAGGCTTCTTGCACAAACAACAGGGCACAGAGCAGTTTACCAGGCACATGGGAAGGGCACATGGAATGGTCTGGACTGGAAGGAACCTTAGAGATCACCTAGTTCCAAGCCCTGCCATGAGCAAGGAATCTTCCAGCACGAGAGCCCCCAGCCACCCTCTGTGCCAATCCTATGAACTATTTTTACTCTTGTGTAACATCTCACTTTCCTTCCATGCCTCAAACCAGTGCTTATTTTACATTAGAATACAAAATGCTTCTCTATTTTAAGCTCTTTGACACTTCCTCTACAGCACATGTAGAGCCAAATCTCCCTTTATTTCCTTCCAAATGCTGCATGACTGCATTTAGTCACCAAGCAGCAATTCCCTTGCACAGATCCCTCCTGGATGTCCACTTGAGTCACTCCTGCCACGCAGGATGAGATATCCCGATGATCCCCCGAGAATATGCTCCCTGAAGCAGAGTGTGGTGCATCTTCAGAGATAGAAGGTAATCTTCGCATGTTGGAGCCTTTTTTTTTTTAACATATTTAACATATGAGTGAGCTGGGAACAGACTGCATGATGAAGTAGCACCCAGATGGCCACCGCTTTTAGCGCCAGATTACAAAAGTGAGACATGCAGACACATTTATCTTCACTTGCTTTTGGCATGCGGAGACAATGCTTAAAAATAAGCTGGGTTGTTTCTCAATTCTCATTTTTTTTTGCCTGTTGTTCTACCAGGGTTTCTTTGGGGGTGAAGCATGGCTGAAGTTTGTGAGTTTCTTTCTGGAAGCATCTCGACTTGGCATTAAGCTTCAGTTATAAGAGCCAGAGACAAAATGTCAGTCTTTAAATATTACATGTCACAAAAGACAGTGAAGTTTAAATTATTAATCATGCAGAGTCAGAAAGTGAATCTTGTGTCATCCACTTTCCACCACAAACAATTTTAATTATCAATTAAAAATGACACTTGTTTTACTGGTAATAAAATTCAAATTTACTCATTACATGCAGCTGGCAAAATAGGAAAGCTACAAAATAAATTAAAAAAAAAAATCGAAGCTTAACAAAGTGTACAAAGCTAAATGCAACCACAGGGTTTTAGGGTGTTTATCTGCTACCTGCCATTTCTCTAAGCTTCAAGAAAGAGTGCTGTGAGCATTTCCAGGCACAAAAAATGGCATAAAACAATTACTGAACAGCTTATCAGTATGAATTAGCCATTAAAGGTTAAAAAGCAAAATATGAAAATATAAGCAGCCCTGCTGAGCCTTTCCAGTCAATTTATGTCTTTAAGTCAAAGTTCTATATTAAAATCTTAGGTTGAGCTGCTTGAAAAAAAAGAGTTCTTATTTACTAAGTTCTGAGTGTGCTGAGAAATTACTCTTCAGATTGCTCCCAATTACTGCCTTTTGAAAAGGCTGCTCTCGAGAACTATTGAACCAAAAGTCTTTGTTTGCCTGGAATTCTAACACCTGGCTCCAATTTGAAACAATCAGCTCTTTGTCTCTCCTCCTCTCTCAGAAAATGTTTGAGTACAAATTTTTCAGAGCAGTTCCACCCAAAAGATAAACTGTGTCGTGCTGTGCACCAGCTCCTGCCCAGGGAACAGCACCTCCAGTGAGGCTGCTTGGGGCAGGGTGACAGCGTGACAATGCCACCAGCCTTTATTTAGCCCTGGATACATACCCTAGTCTGTCAGTCAGGTCCCAGAGCACATTTGGGGAAGGAATTAGAGGAGATCCATCATACAGGACCACCGAAGCTCCCGTAGCAAGTGCAGTCACCAGCCAATTCCACATCATCCAGCCAGTCTGGAGGAGAGAAGAAGCCCCCATGAGTTTGTGCCTGCCTGCAGCCCCAGCACAGCCCCAGCAGAGCTGTCAGTGATGCACTGGTGCAGACCTTGGCAGAAGCTGGAGCCAAGCACGATCCCTGCCCTCACGCACCAGGTGCCACCTTCCCCTCCACCTGGCCTGCTGTTAAACCCCCAGCAGTGATTTTGTCTGAGGTATCAGCACTCAGGCTGAAGCTCTGCTCATCCTCTCACCTGTCCCAGGCTGCCTCAGCTGCATGTTCCTGACGGATGTTGATCTAAGAGATCCCCACCAAGAGCTAGTGAGGGGGGATTCCATGCCTCCCTGCACACAGCTTTGCAGCAGGAGCCAGGACAAGGCAATTACCATGATCCCTCCACGGGGATCCTGCAGGCTGACTAGTCATGTTAAAGTCCACAAGGGAACTCATGAGGAAAGACATCAGCCCTCTCAAACTGCTCCAGTCACAGAAGGCTTAGGAATCATTTTTCTTGATCACAGCCTTAGGAAAAAACCCACACATAACTGAACTCCACACAGATGAGGTTTACCCCCTTGCCTTTGTCAAGCTTGGAGCTGGGCAGCTTTTTCCTCACAAACAAAACAAATTCTCATCCTGAGCATGACCTAGACCTGCAGGAAGGTGGAATCTGATTTGCAGGTGATATTGATGAGGCAGCTTGATCAATACACCTCAGAGACTAAAAATCAATCCATTTTCCTCACCAGCTCGGTCAGAAACATTTAACATGGGTTTGACCTCTCATCACAAAGATCCCTGCTGCATTTTATTACTTTTTTATCAACTCAGATAGGACAATCCCTTGCAGTAAAAAAAATTAGCACACAAAGAAGCGTGCTTGTGGATTTGGATGACAAGTTGTCCCATCTTTACAGGAAAAAGATGTTACAGTGTTTCTAAAAATGCCTGAAGCCCCACTTGCCGTTGTGTAGTACATGATCACATCACTGCTGCTCATGTTGCCATGAAGAATGTGCTCCTTCAGGTGCTGTATGAGGGTACCCTGCAAGAAGAGAGGAAAACACAAGATCACATAAATGAAAAGGCAAAACTCTGACAGCACATTAAGGCTTAAAAACCACTAACAGTCAATAGCTTGCAGGATGCACTCCAGGATTAAAGCAAGTATTCCCTTCAACTGCAAGTGAAGTAAATCCCAGGGCCTATCTAACAGCAGCAGCAATTGCATTCTCCATCTTCTCACATAACTTTTCAGCCTCTCTCATTAGACCTCAGCAATTCCCACTGCACATCACTTTTAATCCACGGAATAAACAACTCCCTTCCCTTGCAACTCCACGCAGCCATCAGCACAGAGTGCTCCATGCAGACCCTGATTTGAACAGGCTTTCAGCAGGCAGACTTTCCAAGAGAAGCCCTTTGACAGTTTCATTTTCAGGGAATTTGGGCGACAGGAGGAGTGAAGGACTGAGAGCTGCCATAAAGTGCAGCAGCTGCTGAACATTAGCACCATGTGTCCAAATTATCTATTAACATCTAGCAGACAAAAGACCTGACAGCACAGATCTCTTGTAAACACTGGAGTGACTAGAAATGTGAAATGTCTCACTGCTCAGAGCATCAATATTAATAATGGCCTGAAATGTATTATTTCCTTTTGTTGGAAATGCTGCTAAACCACCTTCCTGATCATCATTAAAGCACAGCTCGCTAGGATAAATAAATTTACAGACTACTTCATTAAGTCACTTCGCTGCAGTGACAAATTAATGTAGCCAATGTTAAAATAAAAAATGATTTTTGCATTTATGCAAGGAGTCACAGTGAAACTATTAAGAGCCTCATAAGCATGAAACAGGATTTACACTGCAAGAAAACAGATTACAGATAAACATTCAAAATGAAAAAGGAGAGTCATAAAACCGGCACATGCTTCGGGAGAAAAAGCAGAAAACATTAAATAAAAATAAAGGAGTAAATCTTATTTTCACTTCACTGCTCAAAGAAACCAGGTCTGAATTCACCTACTGCTGTTTGAGCAGCCTCAGCTGTCACAACGCTGCCATCTAGCTACAGCTGCCATCTCCTACAGCTGAAAATCACCCAGAAATGGGGATTTAGAGACACTGTGTCCAACTGAATTGCTAAGGTTGCCAAAAGAATTGCAGGTGTTTACATAATTACTGCATTTAGAAAGGACAGCCCATTGATCCTGCAGGAGATTCTGAAAGATCCACACAAACCAGCAAAATTAAAAGTTATATTCAATTCAGAAAAATACTGGTTTTCTTTTTCCTTCATTTAGTTTTTGCTACTTCAGTTTTGGAACCAAAAGGGGATTTTTGAGAATGGTTTTAGGTACAGGCTATGAACAGTCTCCCTGCAAAACCTGGTACACCTCAGGCTGGAAACAAAAGGGCTGTGAGAGAAAGCAGAGCTAAACTCACAGCCCAAAACACTCTTGAGTTAATTTATAGGATTCGTTTATTTATAGGACTTTTACAACCCCCAGCATTTATCACTTCACACCAGATCTGGCAGCTGATAAAACTCCCTGCTCTGCTGCCCCTGCTGGGGAGCAGGCCAGGCTGGTGAAGTGCTGAACATCTGGAGTGTGAGCACAGCTGGGCAGAGCCCCAGCAGGGCCAGCAGCAGCAGGGCTGAGCCAGGGGCAGCCCCTGGGCTGGGCTCTGAGCAGCAAACAGCCCCCGGGGGGTTTTCCTGCAGCCACACCAGGGTCTGCAGCTCTGCAGAGGGGTAAACCCAAGCCCTGCAAGTCCTCGAGATGGATGGATGCGAACTGAAGAGGATTTTAGCTCAAAATTCTCTCCTTAGGTAGCTGGGAGCAGGGAATAGCTGCAAAGGGGCCTGGCATGAACGAGGCAAGAAGAACCACCAATGTTTTTAGGACTAAAGAATAACAATTACTAATGTTGTTCTGCAGCACACCCAACTGGTCAGAACCACACAGCTTTGCTTCCAGGATCAAAAGGAAAGCCTGCTCCTCTGAGCCACCATTTTTTAAATTATCTCCCATGCCCTGGCTTCATTTTCTTTATTTATGCATGTCATTCCACTGTGTAGCAGGAAAACAGAGCAGAAACTTACTGCAGAATTAGAGAAAGTGGGTTGTGAATGTAAAGTAAGCTGCCTGTTGGCATCTAAAATCAGTACAGTAACAAACCAGCACTGGAGCATGCTATAAATAAGCAATAATTGAAATGTCTTCACCAAAATGTCATCTCTTGTTGCTGTTTTCACTACGAGAAACACACTTGGTTCAAACTAAAGCTGGAAAATAAAACAAAGACAGCAGGCTAATTCTGCTTTTTTAAAAATCAAATCAATGCAAATCATCCTATTAATTCCAGTGGAAACAAGATTAAGCCTAGAACAAACAGACAAAGCCAATCAAGTGTGTAAAAGACCTCTAAGAATTTATTTGCATGGACTTGGTGTAGGCCCTATTCACACACACAGGCCCCTGATTCAACAATTTGCTTTTCAGCCAGAGGTGTTAGCACCAGAAAAAAAAAAAAAATCATTCTGCACCACAACTACAGAGCTGCTCAGTGGAAACAGAATCATGACAAACAAAAGATCTTACTCACCCATCCACCCAGCAAGGATGAGTAGTCTGGACCTAAACTCTAAGGTAGCTCTGCACATGATTCAGCTGGAGAGCAGAGTCATGACTCAGGGCAAGCTAACAGGTAACGTGGGAAAAGAAACAACTTTGCAAAAGAAAACTCCTGTTTTCTGATCTGCAGCTATTTTTCATCTCTGCTGTTTATCACCACCACTGAACAAAACACCTGTCCTGGTTTTGCTAATCCACCTCTGCAAGTATTTACCCAGTCTAAAGCCAGCACAGCTTCTCAACAGCTGTCAAACTTCAAAACCCACCTCCTTTCTTCTTCACAAACACTGGATCTGTGTCCCAAAGGGACCGTTTGGTACTGCCTGGTACGATCTGACTGATAACACAGAGCAGAGTGTTTACAGGCAGCAGGGGATTTGTCTGGGGGCAAATCCTGCAGCCCCTGCCATCAAAGAGAGGCAAGAACACACACGCTGGGGGCACAGCATCAAAGCATCCTGCCCTCAGGCCACCCAGCCCTGCAGGATGCTCACCCTGACTGCAGAGCAAGCAGCAGAAACGAGGGGCTGGCTCAAAGCTGTGCAGCTCCAGTTACACACACTGCTACAAACGCTCTACACCACACACCCTGCCTGCCTTAACGGGGAGAAACCTGCCTTCTGTTCAGGATTCTAGCAGAATCTAAGTTTCAACACTGCTGCAGTCACCTCCTCTGTTATAAGAGCTTTGGAACATCAACAGCAAGTGGAAAGCACGTGAGCAAGGGTCATTCTGGCACCAACATCAGATATTATCTTTAGCCACAACAAGACACTGCCTCAAGCAGTTTCCACGCAATGCAAAACCTACACTCAAGGAGATTCCAACTCCCTGCCTTCCTTCCTTAAAGGACTGATGAGGATGACATACTCTGAACTGATAAACATGATGTTCAAGGTAAAAAATTATCCAAATAATAAAAACTGCAAGCTCCCTATGGGCCTCAAGCTAACTATGTCCAAAAATCAGTTGCAAACACCCAAATCAAGTTTTTTGACTTTTCTTCTTCAAATATCAGTCAGGCCACTTCCACTGGTGCTTTTGTGAATGACACGTGGTTCCCAGGAAAGACCTGGCATCTGAAAGGTCCCCACACTGATTCCTAAACCAAAGTATTTAATATCCTTACCAATCCCCACTTGCTTTCAAGTAGCCACTAACAAATAAAAAGGCTCACTTTCAAGTTACTGAAAAACCATCAGCGATCAATTCTTCCTTAAAATACACCACGGAGTGATGGTGTTAAAGGAAAAAGGTAAGCCAAGCAGCAAAGCACAGGCAGTGCAGCTCCAGGAGGGAGGACGTACCCCTGCTGAGTGAACCATGCATTTCGGTGCCCCCGTGGTGCCTGAGGAATACATGATAAAGAGAGGATGGCTGAAAGGCAGCTGCTCAAACTCCAGCTGGGGAGCCTGGTCTCCTTTCCCCGTGGCGAGGAAGTCTTCTAAAAAGACACTGCATAAGAAGGAGGGGGAAAAAAAGAGGAACATTTCAAAATTTTCTGAAAGCATCACCCCAGCCCATGTGTAGGAGCACCTCTGTGCCCAGCAGTGCTCCCGTTACCTGTTTGGAACCTTAGAAATATCTATGGTTTCTCTTGAAGACACATATGGAATCACCACCACTTTCTTTAGGTCTGGAAGCCCTGGAAGAAGGAAGAAAATTATTTCCTACATTCAGTTCCATAAGCAAAGGTCTTTTCTGCCTGATTGAATCATACAGTGTAATGCACTAAGTAACAGAAGTAATTCTGATGCACTGAGTATTGAAACCCCAGAGGACTGAGTTGTTACCCAAGATGTAATTTCCTCAATGCTGCCAGCCTTTTATGTGTAAATCTGCAAGCTTTAGTGCTGTAATACCTCCCCATTTGTCTTCAGCAGCACTTTGCTTGAGCTTCAAAACACCATCATCAGCCCCTGCTCCCACTGCTGGCTAATTCCTGATGATCTATTAAAGTTAAGCAAGCAGAAGACTTAAAATTACAGAAAAGACCATTCAGCTTTTACCCAAATCTGTTCTGAAAGCCTCAGTGGCCACTGCAAAGAAGGAAGGACAGCAACAAGCAGTGGCAGGGCAGGCTCTGAGTGCTCACAGAGCCACAGAGCAGGTGGGATGCAGTGAAATACCTTTTACCACCCTCAGCAGCTTTTCCAAGTGGTTGTGCTCTTTGCCATTGTATATAACAGCTTCAACAGAGAAGATGAGCTTAGGCTGAATTTGGGAAAATCTGTCCAGTACACCCTAGGGATAAAGAGAAAAATGTGTTAAAAAATGAAATGATTGCTCCAGTAGGAAACCTCAGTGGGTGCTAAATGCAAATTCCAAAACAAGCAAGGAATAAGGACAAGAATTAACAGGAGAGTTGTCAGAAGACTGCCTGCTTGTCCTTCACTCACACAAGACCTCTGAAGCTCAACGGGTTTGTAACAATTTATTTCATGACCCCCAACCAGATCAACCAATGACAAAATCCCCACAGATCACTCAGGGAAGGGCCAAACTCACAAAATCCTAAACAGCTGAAAAAAAAAATCACCCAGCAGGTCAGATTAGACTCGTGTAAAGAGGCCAAGCAGCTGTGATGTGAGCAGAACTGGGCACCTGATGGCAACAGGACTCCTGCTGCACCTGCAGGAGGAGCTCCACGTGCCCCCAGCTGACAGAGCACCGGGGCTGGGGGACAAACACCACCCTGGGGACATGCACTGATGAGGTGAGGGCCCCCCACACGAACTGGCAGCTTTGTTCTGCCCCCATTAACAAAAGAAACCTCACCACTGGTTTTTAGCAAAATAAATTGATGTTGAACACACACAGACCACCAACAAAAGATAGCACAGCTCCTTTAGTATCTCTGCAGCACAACACATTCAAATGCTAAATTTTCAGGTGTCTCCTCCAGCTTACACTGTGTTCAGTAATTTACCACAGCTATCATCCTATTTGAGATTAAAACCCTCCTGGCATTTACTGTTTTCCATGTACACTGCATGCAGCAGCCTACCAGAAATGGATCTTTTTGTGTTCAACAGCAAGAAGCAAATCCTTTCAATAAAGCTCTCAGCACACTGATGTTCAAACCTCTCTGGCTCCATTACTCGAAGCATTAAGAAGTACAAGATTACACAATACTGTAAAATTGTCAGCTAAGTGTTCAAGAACAATCTCCTAAATCTCATGTTGCAGAAATCAGACTTGAGTCATCTGCTTATTCTTCCCAGCATTCTTTATTTTTCTGTTTTCTATTTTGCCCTCTACATTGCAGCCAAAATGAGAAACAAATTATTACCAAATCTGAAGATGAAAGCAAAAACATCACGATCAACTCATTTCTGTTAAACTCCTTTCCAAGCTGGGCTGCTCAGCATTGCAAAAAAAATCTGCTGCAAAAGGACAGGAGCTCTGTCCTGAAGATTTCTCCATGCTACAGGAAACCATAGGTAAAGGATATGGCTAAATATAAATGAATGGCTGAGAATGTCACTTAACAGCTTTCCCTCCTATCAAAGATGTATTTCCTTTTCCTTGTTCACATTATAAGAAAATACAGTGACAATGCACCAACATTCAAATCTCTCAATTACTTTAATCAAAATAATCACCAGAATCTGTTCTGGTGACAGACATTTTCAAGAAGCCCCTGGTGTGTTACCTAACAAACTCAGAAATGGAGATTTAATTAATACATCACAGTTACTCTCTAAGGGAGTATGAAGTCAGATTTTCTTTGGTAAACTCTCTACCTCCTCCTTTGCTCCTTTTCCCAGGAGCAGACCAAGCAGCCACCTGCACACGTGTGCATAGCCTCATGCTGAGTGCAGTGCACACACATCCCACTTCCATGCTGCCTGATGTTTAAAAATTAACACCAATGAGCACCACAGGAACTCCAAAGAGAAGAATCAACTCTGAGGGGTGAATCAGAAGCAGAGATGGCTCCAGCTCTCAGGGTCCTACCAAAGCTGCTAACACACCCAGTTAGATTCATTAGCACTGGCAGCATCAAATCCCACAGGGCAGCCTGGTATGACAAAGGCAGTACAAACAGATGGAACACGTAATTGCTACACTGCACCTCAATCCAACCAGATGGCTCAGCAAGGAATTCCTTCCACAAAAAGCTCAGGTGCAGCAGATATGGCTCATTCTATTCCAGTTCAGTCCAAAAAATTGTGCAGGGCCCGCAAGTGGAGCTGCACTGAGCTCACCAAAGGCTCCTCACCCAGTCCTGGGAGCAGAGCTTCTCCATGAACTTCCAAACCCAACCATTTCTCATGCACAGGCCAGCACTTGGCCATGAATCGATGGAACTGGATAGCAGGGAGCAGAGAGATGCAGCAGCAGCTGCCAAGAGTGGCGTGGTGCGTGGGAGGCAGCTCAGGGGCTCTCTGACAGCAGACTTCCTCAAGGCTCAGAGCCTTTGGAGGGATGGCATTCAGAGCCTGCAGCGTGTAGGCAGCTCTGAGGAGTGACATTTCTGAGCCTCACAAAACACACACACACAATTGGGCTTCAAATGTTGAAAATGCTACACTATTCCTCCAAGCACAAAAGTCTTTGTGGATATTAACAGGACTGATGCAACTCCACAAAAGGAGGAACAGCTTTTCCTCAGGGTGGAAGCCAATGGCTCCGAGGGCCTCTGCTGATCTCCCTCATGATTTAGGATTTGAATTCGTGCCAACACACGCTGCCAAAGGAAAATAAATGATATTGATGGCACTGCAGCTCCAAGGCCAAGTTCCATTAAAAAGCTATCACAAAAAACTAAAAGCTGGGCACTGAAAACAACAGCACACCAACATGGACAGAAAACACCCCAGCCCTTTGGAATGCAAGTAAAGTGAGCAATCTTGCTCCAGATAAGAGATCGAATCGCATTGCACAAAATACTCCATACCATCATTTTCTGAGCAAGCAGAAAATATTTGTAGAACAGATTGATCATTACATGCTGTAATGATTTTTTAATCATTTTTTCCCAATGATACACCCTCCAAGTGTAAGAACGTGGAATGCTGCTGCCCTCTAGTGCTAATCCAGGAATGATTATTCCATACATTTCCCAGGGACTGGGGTTAAACACACAGATTGAGGGGTTCACCTAAAAAGGTTGTTCTCTGCACTGGGCAACTCTAAACCTCTATATTTTTCATATATAAACTTTTATATAGAAGAAAGTTTTAATATCCCCCCTTAGAAGTGATTTAGATCTGTTGTTGATGTGTGCTAAAAGCTTTCCAAACCAAGCAGAACGCATTCCCAAAGTTTCCAGGGCACACCTGTTTGGACGTCATACTTTCACACACAGCATTTATTTCTACACCAAAAAGAGTTAATCAGGTTAGTGATATTAGTATGAAATTCCTCACTGTTGGCAAATAAAGCCTTGTGGAACAGACCAACCAGGGTGGTGCTGAGGTCACCCTGACAGGAGGCAAAGGATGGGACTGCCTGGGAAAGAAACTGGAGTGTGGAAATCGGAGCGTGGCTAAGCCTGGGGCAGGATTTGGGAAGAGCCAAGCTCTGACAACTCTGCTGCTCGTTTGCACATTTAACATGACAAAAGCTCACCAAGATCATGGAGTGCGTGTGAAAATAACCCAACGGAGAGCAGCTAAAGCCACTGAAATCACCCAGCTGCAGCTCAGCAGTGACAACTGACAGCGAGCAGTTTGTGCAGCTGGAAAAGCCCCGGAGCGCTGGGCTGTGCCAGGAGGTGGCAGCAAGGCTGAAGGGAACAGAAGCCATCTGCCACCCGAACTCATCATCCTCACGCTGGTGTGGGGCTCGGGGAGGGCTGCTCTGCACGGGCACTGAGGCTACTCACGTTAATGCCAAAGTCTGGGGATGTGGAACTCCAGATGGCACCAATGCTTGCAGCTGCCAGCATTGCTTCCACTGCGTGGATGCTGTTGGGCAAGTAACCTAGGGCAGAGGTGGAATGGTTAATGGAACAACACTAAAAAATATATGATACATGCAGTAAACAGGTTTTAAAAATGCAAAATCCTAGACTGAAGCACCCTTTGAAGTTTTCCACACAATCAATGTCGTACCTTGAAGCCAAATCAGTTACACAAAGAATTAGTAAAAAACCATTTAAAAAAATATTTCTATCCGGGTTCTTATCTACACTATTACTCCCAATTTACAAATGTTCCTGATTAATTAATAAGCCTTTCAGGATAAGAGGGCAGCACAGTGCAAGGAGTAAGAGGGAGAGAAAATTAGTGCATTGATTAGGGTACACAGAGACTGAGAATACAGCAGCACGCAGGGGTTAGAACAAGACTGCAGGAACAGCCATCAGAGAAAGAACAGTGTCTGGAAGGA
The DNA here is from genome assembly GCF_015832195.1 of Motacilla alba alba. NCBI lineage: Eukaryota > Metazoa > Chordata > Aves > Passeriformes > Motacillidae > Motacilla > Motacilla alba. Next base: position 12,285,709 of record NC_052030.1, on the reverse strand, counting down.
AAGATCATAAATAGCTCAAGAGCAGAGATTCAGCTTCACAAAGCTAAATGTTGGCTGGTAGACACTGCCAGAATCTTAAACACAAACAAGCAAAACCAGTGTCTCAGCTGATAAGGGAGTAACAGAGCGGGACAAGCCCTGGAACATTCCCACACAAATGTGGCTCTTCAGGTTTCTCTCGTTAGCTTGCAGCAAGATTTCAAGATTTAAATTCAATTTATCACGGCATACAGAATAAATTAATGTCAAGAAAGTCAGATTTTAGTTTCAGTGAGCTCAATGTGAGCAGCTCTCCAGAAGGTGCTGGGTGCCTGAGTCTGACTCTGCACTGCTCAGAATCCAGCCCACAAATGGAGAAGTGCAACTGGAATTCACAAACTACACGGAGATGGATCAAAGACCTGGAGCTTCAGATCACCTTTCTTGAGCAACCAAAAGATGTCCAAGTACTTGAAAAAAGCACAGGATGGGCCTAATTGCAGTACTCTGACATCCAATTAGAATTCTACATTTGAGAGCAGAAGTTAAACAGCAATAAAAAAGCTTTCCAACCTGTTCAACAGCAGGGGTGGGCACTGAGATCTGGGACTGCAGGTGCACCACAAGATCTGCAGACAGCAAACACTCAGCAGTGCAAACTTCTCAGAGAAGGATATTTATGGATGCACATTTGAGGACAGCAACTCGGATCTTAACAGCAATTTCTGCTATGTTTAATATTAGAGTTAGGAGGATACCAAGATGGATTTTTGTGAGGTTTTTCTACACTGCTTGAAAAAAAAAAATCCATCCTTCTTCAACTTTTTACAAAGTGAACTTTAAGTCTTATGCTGAGATTCTTCCTCATGGAAAAATCAGTGAATTCAGTTTCTCAACCAGCAGTGCCACTGCAGCCACTGAAAGCTGCTGTGCTTTTGGGAGTAGTAACTTTTCAAACAGCATTATGACTTAAGCCCAACAATTTCTGGAAAACACACAACTGTGAATAAAAGCTTCATGCCATGCTAAGATATAAACTGCTCCCTAGAACTGCCTACAGCTTACAGTGGTTTGTTCAGTGAAGTTCTTCAGCACATAAAGTGCAGGAAAAGCTCATGCCCATAAAAGCATTATTTATTTTGCTATTTTCCCCTTGGGGTCAAGGTTTATACAAGGCACAGTATCCCAAATTCTCAGTGATTTTTCTTGTAAGACAAATATTCCTCCCTAAATAATTTGAAATATATGACCCAGAACAGCCCAAAATGTCATTTTGTGTGACGAAAGCAGTTCTTTAATTGATGCCAAATATTCCCACTGAGCATTTCTTGGATGGGATCATCAGGGGGCCAGAGTGCAAGGAAAACAGAGATCTCTCCCTGTGCTTTGGAGCAGTTGTTACTTTGCCACAAGCTTCAGTTCTGTTCTAATTCTCCTCTTCACCTCTCCACACTAAAGCCCTCAAGGCAAGATCACAGGTCTCTGCTGATTCTTGTGAGGCAGACAATTAAATCATTGCTTTCATCTGTCAGCTGGCTTCGAGGTGGTGGTTGAGTTTTGGAGGATACCAGCCAGAAGTGCCCAAAGGTACAAACCATGCTCAGCACTGACTCTGCATTTCTGTGCCTTCACCTGACCCCGGGAGCCTTGCTGACCCCAGGAGCCTTGCTGCTCTCCGGGCTCTCCCAGGTTTGTCCCAACTCCACCACAGATAAAAATATGGGGCTGGAGCTGCTCCAAACACAGCACAGTAAGAATTCACATTCCTTCTCTCTCAACAGCTAAGGGACACAAACTACTCATCACTCTCTGCAGCCTCCTGAAGGGTGGCTGTGCTGAGCTGGGGTCGCTCTCTTTCTCCGGGCAACCACAGACAGAACAAGAGGACGCAGTCTCAGGCTGTGCCAAGGGAGATCCAGGCTGGAATTGAGGAGGAAGTTTTTCACAGAGTGGTCAAACACTGGAATCATCTGCCTGGGGAGTGGTGGAGTCACCATCCCTGGATGTGTTTAAAAACAGACTGGATGTGGCACTGGGTGCCATGATCTGGTTGAGGTGTTAGAACATGGCTTGGACTCGATGATCTTAAAGGTCTCTTCCAACCTAGAAACTCTGGGATTCTGTGATACTTCTCTAGCCAGTCTTCCAGATTAATAACTGGATTCTCATTTATAAGTAAGTAAAGGTAATTTTTTCTTCCTTCCACAGCTGAGAATCTCCAGCTGATCATAACTACCATGCATGGAAAGCTCCCTGCATCTGTCTGTGCCTCTGGAGATAGCAGCACACCCCTCAAGGGTCCCCAGGACCTAAAATTGAAGAAACAGGAACATTGCAGACTAAGAGGATGAAAAAGGCAATTTCTTCAGCTGGATTAACATCAGGGCAGTGACCACTGTGCAAAAGCTCTGTACTACAGAGGAATAATGGCACTGCTGATTTAAATATTGATCATGTTTGCTCATAGATTTAACTAGGGCCTCCATGTTCCTTGAGAGAATATTTCAGCTAAGGATCCAAACCAGGATTTGTCAGCAGGGGAAGGCTACAGAAGCTATTTCTCTGTGTCTTTCCTTACCCCCCTCTTGAAGGTGGTGTAAACTACCTTCTGTTACCAGAAAGAAAAGGATCTTCCTCCTTTGGGTGAGCTGGAAAGTAACTGAACAAAGGGCTCAAAACTCAGGAGCTGGGAACTCATCAAGCAGGAATATCAGAGTATGGCACACAAGGGTCCCAGCAGCGCTCCTCCTGACTTAGAAAAATGAATACAGTCTCCATAAAAACAGAGAAATGAAAGCTCTGCCTGACATAAAACCAGTGAAATCTCTAAGCAGGACAAGCAGCATTTTAAAACACTGTCTGGATTTTTTTAAGAGGCACTTACAGCCTGATCTGCTCAGGACTAAGTGCCTCAGCATTTTCTGTCAGTAGCTATTTGCTTAATCTAGCACACACCAAGATTACACTTACATGTGTTCATTTGCACTGCAGCACCTCACCAACAGAATAGGTAAAAACTGTAGTGCAAAAATTGGATAGAATTATGCTGAAAACTATGGCAAAAGTCTGATTTCTCAGAGTGCTGAGAACACATTCCATGCAAGCACCTAATACCTTCATAAAGTTTAATAAAGGGTTTCCCTTGGAAAAACAGGCACCCAAGCATTCAGTTTTGTGCATGGATTAAAAAAAAAATAAATCAACAATTGAACTGGGACCCTGCAAAGGTTTTGTCTGAGCCTTGAAAGAATACATCAGGAAGAAGGAAAAGAGGGAGCAGCAACTAAAATATCTTCTCAATGTCTGTCACTACTGAACTGCACCAGCTCTCAAGCTGAACAGAATTCAGAGACCAGACTCCTGTTTTCCCTTTTCAGCATTTCCTGCTCCTGCAGGACTTGCAAGTGGCCACCCTGCCCGACATGACTGTGGCCTGAAACTATTAGCACCCCTGTAATCTGCTTACAAAGCTAGCTTTAAACCCACGTAAGCACCGGGGCTAATAGAGTTGCTATAGATAAAACAGCAGCTCCAGACAATGTCATTCATTGATGTGCTGTTGAGGATGGTTTGGTGTGAAGGCATGGGGAAGATCACACTGTTTCCCACTGCTGCCTTGTAACAGAGCAAAGCTGGCTACAGGATGGAGCAGAAGCAATCCAGAGAGGAGAAACATCCTCCCAGTTGTGTTTCGTTCTTATTTTAGTCATTCTTATTTGCCACATGGCCACTGGAGACCAGGAGCTCCTCACGTGTGGATCTGGGCAGCTTGCAGAAGGTATTTTATGCCTCTTCCAACTGTTCAAGCATCACTGACAGCACTGCAAGACATCTTCAGAGGAAGAAATATGTTTCACAACACATCTGCTTCAATTATGTTCACTGTTAAGTGCTCTCAGTGATGGAAATGGAAGACTGGAGTGAAATCAAGCTGAAAAAAAGTGCTGACACCAGTGCCTGTCCACCCACACTCACCCACCTCCAGCTCCAACATACTATTACTGTCATGATGCAACCAGAAATTGTACTGAGCAAACCAGGGGGGTGTTAAGTGTAATGAGAAGTTAAAGCAGCCTTGTCTCAGAGGCAGCAAAGCGTGGAGATGAAACTCACAGGAAAACAACAGTAAGAGTCATGTGTAATTCCAACAGCTCAGATTTTAAGAGAAAGTGTCAACAAAGGGTGTCAGAACCTGACAGGCTGACTACATGTTAGGCAGCTGTAATGAAGCTCCTAAACTATCTCCTTTCCATTCAAAGCCTGATCTTTCAGAAGCAGCAGAAGCATGCCCTGTGTTACTACTATGAAACAGCAAGGATTGCCTTTCCCTCTGCCATCTGCTCCAAGTTTTGGGACAAATTACATCCCCGTGGATTCTGGCAAGTTCTGGAGAGCCTGATTTTTGATAGCACAAGTGGGTGTAGGACTCCAGCTTCCCCACCCAACACAATGTCTGTTGCCCAACTCAGTTTGGGAAGCTTCAGCCTCTGAAGTGTTACACTTGAGCCCTTCAGGGACTGCCAATACCCTCTGGCATAGCAGAGAAACCTAGGAAAGAAATTGAGACCCCCCCAGAAGTATCTAAAGTGATTTTATTAATACTTGAAAAATAGTTTCAATTATGCTTTTTAGTTTAAATGAGAGGTAAGCCAGCCACCAAAACAAGAAAAATTCAAAAACCAGCCAGCCTGCAGTGCTAAACAAGACAGCATTAACTAAAAGGAACTGTCACTAAAATTATAATAGCATTTTCAGCAGCACAGGCTACAGCTATATTTCAAGACCACATTTTCTCCAGCTGCAGAGTACATTTTCCCTGCTGCTGCTCAATAAATGGTCAGAAATGAACAGCTACGACAGCATTAAAATTGAAAATTGAGATAAAATTCAAGCATCTCCATCTTCATTCAGACAAACCTTCTCAACTTGACTGTATGGCTCATACCTAATTAAGGATTTAATTCCAATTCCACATTAAAACCAAGCCACCAGCTGTGATAATTTCACGTTTCCAGTTCCAGAGCATACTCATACCATATGCAAGAAATGAGCTCTACTGAGTAGATTTGCATTTCCAGGTCACAGTTGTGGGTTTAAAATTTAGTTTTCAAGACATATGTTTGAGTTTGCAGCATGCAGAAAACAAATCAAGAGTTTCATCACGGTGGGTTTGCATCATGTGAGAATTTACACACACTTCTTCAGGACAGTGGCCAAGTGTTGCTCAAAGAACACGGGACTCCAGCAGCACAATGATCCCAACACCAGAACTGCCAGGCAGGAGCCAAGGAGCTTCAAGGATATTGCAGTTCTGACTTGCACTACTCTAACACAGCACACAAAGCAGAGGTGAAGCAGCTCAGCTGGGAGCTCAATTAGAAATTGATCTAATTTAGAAATCAATGTAACTCCTTTCCAAGGCTCAACTGCACACTGGACAAGCTGTTCACAGGACAAAAACCTGTTATACAGAAAACACCCATGACAGTCTCCTGACAGGAAACACTGCTGCAGAAGATGTGGTGAGCTGCTGAAAGGATCACAGGGCTCCAGCTCAGCTCTGCACTGCTGACTTGAGGAGTCATTGCCCAGCAGCTGCTCACTGTCACCACTCTGGTGGCAGGACAAGTCCTCCAGACCCGCAGCTCCAGAGCACTGGAGCTGTCCTGCCCTGTCACCTGGGGCCACAGGGGCAGGACACACCCTGTCCTGCCCTGTCACCTGGGGCCACAGGGGCAGGACAACCAACCTTGGACCAGCATTTCCCAGGCTGCCCCCACATGAATCCGCCAGGCCTTGTGACTCTGGGCTCAGCCAGAGGCACAGCTTCCACCTCCTCTGCTTCCAGAGTGTTTCTGAAGCAGACCTTGGGGAATGAAGCATTTTCCTTCCCCCTTCAGTGCTAGAGAACCCCCAGGTTAATCCAGGTTCCTTCCCTCCAGAAATGCATTTCCTACAAATGTAAATACAGCAGCACAAGAGCCTTTTCTTTACAATGTTTGAGATTTTCTGTGAAACACTGTTTCACAGGCATGTTTCTGTAACTGACTACTCACTGGTACATTTCAAAAACAAATACTCACCCACAACTCTGTCTCCAACTTTCACTCCCATCTTCCTCATGGCTGCAGCATACAAAGCTACAGCTTGTCTCAGTTCTTCAAAAGTAACTTTGAGGATTTCTTCTTTGCCTTCCCCTGAGGAAAGAAAAAGCAATCAGTCAGAAATCAGAAATCAGGCATTGCAACATGAGTCTAGTGCAAACAACTAATCCCAGCAGAAAGAAATTCTAAGATAATAGCTTCCACTAATAATTACATTTTTGCTTTTGAAGTTGCTCTTATGCTGCACCAAAACCTCTTCTTTTTAATGGGAATCCTGTATTAATCAGTGATATTTGTTCCGTAGACATTTCTAGAGATAAAGACATCTGCAGAAACACAAACTATTCATGGAGAAAGGTGTGCTCTCAAGGAGGATTGGTGGTAAATAGATTGCACTCACCAAGGCTAATTTCTAACATGCCAAGAACCTCATTTTCCCTTTTTGTTCACTTTTCTCATCAGGTCTAGGAAGCAGCACAAGCTCAAGTTCAGATTTTATTACAGCAAGTCAGTGACTAGGAAACCATGCACATCCAGGCCCGACTTTTGATGTGCTTTTGGAACATCTGCCTCTGCCACCGTAGCACAAAGCAAACAAACTGAGCTGGACTCAGCTCACCTCTGAAGGGATCTGCAGGGTGTTTTCCCTATTGTACTGAATGTCAGGTGTTACGTAAGCCCTTAATAAATCACTCGTGAAACAAAACAAACAAACCTAAATGTTATGAAAGCAAAAATCTGTCAACTTGAAGTCCCCCAAGTCCCTTCCTGCACCTCCTCAGTGTGACTCTGTCCTATTTCCAGCATCCAGCACCTCCCATGGAGACACACACACACCAAGGATGCTGCAGCAAAGGTGAGCTGCACACCCTGCTCCTTTCAGAACAGCTGCCCTCGGTCTGATTGCCTCAAGCAGGGAATGGCATTTTTGACTTTTTTGCCTTCTCAGACCTTCACAGCATGTAAATCTGAACTTACACAGAGCAAGGGAGCAGCTCATGATGCAAAACAGCCCAAGCCCCTGTAACACGTAGTTCATAAACTGAGCAGGGACTGCCAACACAGCCTGGGTTCCCACAGAGCAACAGGAAATGAGACACAGATCCTGCTCCACAATTAAAGCCCCAGGAGAAGAGAACCACAAAAAAGACTCACCATGGGAGCCAGTGACAAGTGAAACTGTTTGGAAAGTTACATTTACACTCCTATGCCCTGTGACAGCCACAGAGCTCCCACAGAACTGCTCCCAGTGAACACAAACCTGACCCAGGCCCCCCAGCCACCACTCTGACCCACCAGCAGGGAGCTACCAAGAAATACTCTGACTTAAGAGGCCTTAAGAAGATTAAACACAGCAGAAGGTCACAAAAGAGATGCAGGTGGAAGTCTGCTCACCACAGAGGAGCCAACTGCTCATTCCAGCATTCATACAATTATCAACTAGGAAATAGTTTTGCTCCTTTGCTATCACCACCTGTGATTATGTGATGAAGCAGTTTCTGATATGCCCCATGACTTCCTAACAAAAAGACCTACAGAACAATAATCACATGTCAAACCAAGCAATCCACTGAATTGATAATAATTCCTGTGATAATCTGAAGTGACAATATTTAACTGCACTTTCTCCAGTCACATGTTTAGCTTTTAACATTAACAAATCAATCACATCAATTTTACATACATTTAGAATTATTAATCAATGTTTGGCTTTCAGGTGCTCCACAAGAACTCAACTACACTGACTTTTTTCTCCACTAAATAATAGATAAGAAATTTTTCTAATTATCTCAAAATCTGAAAGTGATAACTCCAATTTAAAGCCAGCTTTTGGTTACAAGCCTCATTTCCATCAAACTTTACCAGATCAATTCTTGCTCCACCAAAACTGGGCCACAGATTTCACCATTCTCTTTGAACTGGTAGTTGATTTTAATATATATGAGAGCAGAGAGGTCTCTTTCAATACCTCTAACCACTGAAATACAACTGGTATTTCTCCAGCAACAAGCTTGCAGAAGGCAATTGCTGTCTCACACATCTGTTTAAAAACAATTTATTTGTAACTCAAACTGATTCTCACATCACTAAAATCAAACTAAGATTTTTAACACCTAGACAAAAAAATGCAGAGTTCTGCACCATTTTCTGTACTGAGGAGCTGCAAGGCTTCATGGTTCACTGATAAGCTGCTAAGAAGCATCACTGCTTGGTCAGTCCCATGGTAAGGATCAGGTCCAGCAGAAGGGAAGCCCCAAACGCAGCTCCCTAAGGAAGCCCTCACACACCTGCACAGAAGTTAATCCCACTCAACAGAGATTAGAACTGGTTTTTAAAGTTACCAAAGTCAGCAGACAACAAAAAGTCTCTACTTTGTCTTAACATGACCATCCTTATGAGTGTACACAGATTTTACTGGGCTCAAATCTTAGCATAACAAAAATTAAGACAGATTTAGTGCTCCAGAAAAGTAAAATTCCAAGTCTTCCAAGCACATAACTGTTGTTTCTGTGGTGCCAAAAGCAGAGTTAATTCCTGCCTAAACATTATGTAGTTCTCAGTATCCCTAAAATAAAAGGCATAGGAAGAGACATTATCAAGCTACAGTGCCAAAATACTTCCTGAAGGCAAAGAGTAGGTGTTTATGACAGATGTGAAATGATACCTCAAACACTGAGTGATGCTAAACACAGCATGACCTCCACTACCTCAGTGCAGCTGAGCACATCCTAAGAAAACTTCATTTAGCTCGTTCAGGATTTTCCAGGTCTATGTTCAGAGCTTGTTCTGCTGGGGTTTTTGCAGAGCTGCATCACAGGCTGTGCAGCGTTACTGACTCCATCACCCTTTTTTCTCTCCTCATCCAAACCAGTTGGTTCCCAGCTGTTTCACCAGGCCTAGCCCTGCGAGCAGCAGAGAAATACAAGGCATAATGTTCCTTACTTGCTGCATACAGGGCAATCTTGTCGTTGTCCTTGTGCTTCAGGAGGTTCTCTGCGTAGTTGAGGCGGCTGCCCTTGAACCACTCCGGGATGTCGGCGATGCTTTTGGATGTATCCACCACCTGAAAGACACACAGCACTCATTCCCGGGGAGCTGCAGCAGAGCTGCTCTGTCACAGCACTCTACAGAAGTCACTCAGCAGCTCCAAGCTCTTTGCAGACTCTCTTAGGCAAGAATCACTCCTCCCAGCTTACAGATGGCAAACAGACACCAATCCTGTAATTAGAGGCCTGGAAAGTTTAATTATTTGTCAACTGTCACACGCAAGCACGTCATTACAACAAAAGCAGGGAAAGTTCCCTGCTGACAGCTCTACCTTTGGACCAGCCTCTAATACAGAAGTAAAACAAACCATTGTGGCTACACCCAGAGCAGGAGATGCACACAGACCCAGGGACACTGGGGGTTGGCCCTGGGAACACCCCACTGAGCTCTGTGCCAGGCCATACTGCCCAGCCCCTCTCTCTGGGGGGTGTGAGCATCCAGCCTACCCCACCACGAGTCACAGGGTGCAGAGACCAACAGCAGGAGCTCCCACAATGCTAATTCAAAATAATTAATTGTATAGGCAAATGTAACTGAAGAGTTCCAGCTTTTTATTCAGGGTCTCAATTTTTGAGGATTAACAGGATCCAACAACCTAATAAACCTGTATTAACTCCCCACTTAGGAATAAGACATGCAAGGAATTGAAAAATGCAGTGAAAAACAATCAAAAATATACTCAGCTGAAATTACTTCCCCCATCCTGAACTAATTAAGCCTCAAAGTATTAAATTACCCCTTCATAAGTCACAGGTAAAACTAACAACACTGATAGGTAAAGAGCCCCTTAGCATTAGCCCAAGGTCTAAATTCTTTCCAAAATGTCCCTCTGCTTAGTGATTTGGCTGCTCAGCAGCACATTTCTTTGGAAATCTTTAAATAGAAACTGTATTTTACAGTTGAGTTTTTGAAAGCTTCAGTTTATACCCTCAGGTTCTCTCTCATGGATTGCACATACATCACAGAAACAGCATTCCTTCAGCCAAGTGAAAGGCTCTTCTGAAAGCCAAGCAAGCCCCAAAATACATCCCACTCCAGAAAACCCAAAGGTTTTTGCTTTGAGAGCAGTGTATGTGTTACTGGAGGCAATCTTAAAATGAACTTTTAAGTTAAAACTCATGTTGAAGTGCACTACTGCATTATTTTATTTCAAATGTACTTTCTAAAAAAGGGAGCTCAGATTTCTTTGCTCCTATCAATTGGCAAGAACTGAGTTATAACATCTATATCAACCCAGGCTGCACAAATGATTTTTTATACTAACATACACTACTGCAGCAATTAGAAGCTGCTCTTCAAACTGACTCATTTCTGACTTCCTCAGCTTGAAGAAAAGTGAGGAGAATGTTGAAAACATTTTCCAGGACAAGATCCAAAATAACTTTTTTTTTTTGATGTGGAAAAAATATTTCAGAGCTTCTAAGCACAAGGAGCTGGACTCCCAGCCCAGAATTTTCTCCCCAGGTAACAGCTGTGCCTCCCCGTTAAGCTCAGCCTTTGGCAGTGGTGCTTGGTTAGATGAACAACCCGATCCCTCCCTCAGAGGCCCCTCCACAGCACCAACAGGTGGCAGGGGCTCCTCATTCACACACATCCTTCATTCAGAAGCAGCTGCCTGAGAGTGACATTGCAGTGCCAGAGCTGCCCTGCCAGCACAGCTCTGCACTCTGAAGCTCCTCTGTTCAAGTCACAGGTGACACAGATGTCAACTGCTACAGAGCAACATCAGCACATCTGCATGGCACACTTAGAACCTTCACTGGGATTAAATTAAATCCTGGCTGCTTTTATTCTGTGTACACAAGGTTTTGTTGTATTTCTTAGATCTGTGGAAGTAGGAGCTGTTTCACTGCTTAGGAACAAATGAGTCAACTCTATTTCATTAAAAATTTTCTTTGCCTCAAAACAAAGTTTACTTCCAGCAGAAAGCCAGGATCAAGCTGTAAGACTTCAAATCAAACTTTTCAGCCCTCTAGTTACCACAGCCCAGCTCAGTTACAGTGACAGTTCCCAGAGTTTGAGTTAGCATCTACAGCAAATGTCAAGTTGAAGTGTTGATAGTGCTCAGAGCACACACCTCAAAGCAGGCTAGCTCCTACACTCCTGCTGCATTCACTCTGCTGGAGGGGGGGTCACGTTAAATAAGACACCTGAGCACACAGTCCCATGGCAGGAAGAGCCACTTCTGTCCTATCAGTAAAACTGGAAAAGTCAAAAGAAGCTTGCCAGTCCCCTCTGCAGGGCTGCCAGTACTCTGGGGGTTCTGGAACACAGGGACTCCAGTAAGTCAAGTCCAGTCCTCCCTACTAAATCCCAGAAAGGCCCCACTGCATCAAGCTGTTCCAGTAATCAGCCCAACATCTCCCTCAGATGGAAAAGCACAGGTTGGTGTTGATATACACCAGGACCATGCAGGGGCTCCACTGGCAAGATGTGCAGAGTCACCTTTCTTCCAAAGGAGCTCCGTGGCACTGCCTGGTGTTCCACCCGAGCCTGTGCTCAGCCACCACCAGCCCTCAGAGAGATTTCAAGCCTGCACCTGACTGCACAGCTTCCACAAGCAGTTCTACAAAGCCAGAGCGTCACACTTGTGCTTATCAGGTAAGCTGACTCAGGGAAGGCAAACATGGACTGGACAGAATGCCAGCATGTACAAAACCAGGATGAGATTCCACCAGCACGGCCCTAAGGCAGAAGGCAGTGCGTTGGCAGGCTCCCCACGAGCAGCCAGGAATGACAAGGTGTGCAAGAGCACAAGGACACTACAGCAGAACTGCTCAGGACAACAAAACTCGAGGGTTTCACTGCCCTGAAGTGTGCCAGCAACAGAACAGCACCATCCACCACACCAGGAAACTCAGGACTAGGCCAATTCCTTGTATCACTTCCCAGAGTTCCAAGAAGAGGTCAAAAGGCTGATTGTAACACCAGTTTATTTCCCCTTTGTGTGGCACTTGCTGTAAGATAAGCACTGAACTTACCTCATCGTAGAGGCGAGAGCAGATGATGTTACTGAACTTCCAGAATTCTGCCCAGAAGTCTGAGTAGGACTCCACTGACCACTGGTACAAATCATCATAGTTGGCTGGAAGCAAGAGATATGTGTCAGCATTATGAGAGAATCACAGGGATCTACACCAACCACAATGAGGGATACCCCGGATAAAGAAAATTTGTGGCTAAAACAATTAGGAAGATAAATCTGACCCCAGAGTGGATCACTTCTGCTCAAAGCAAGGGATTACAGAACCAACAGAGTGTACCTGGACACCTGAACAGATGGCATCACCTCTCCTGAGTGCTGAGAGCCATTTGCCACCACAGAGACAGTGACCTTTTCTAATAGCTCCCTGCCATGCCTGCACACACTCCCCCCACCAGGGCCGCTGCAGATTAAACGAGTCCTGCTTGTTGACACTTCCTATCTATCAACAGGACACTCTCACACAGCAAGAGATAAACGAGGCTTCCTGACAAGGGACATTTGCTGTAAGGTCCCAGTCTGGGGCCAAAGGCCTCTGATAGCTCAGGGACACACAGATTAGAGGCACTCTTTATCCAACTGTGGCATCAACATCACTGTCACAGGAAGCACGGCTGGTTTTCAGTGAATATGAGGTCTGACAGACTGCAGCTCTCCTTTTCATGCTGAAACAGCGTGAATGAAGTCAAACAAGATGCTTACTAGCTAGATATTAACACCATGGCCTGTCATTAAAAACATGCCAATATGCAGCTGAAGTCTTACCTGGCTGTGGGACACATGAAGTAACCTGAAGCATGCACAGCAAACCCCACAACTCAAACTGAACACTAAAACTTAGTGTAAAACAGTTCTAGGTATGAATAACTGAAGCTAATTCTCACTGCAAGCTTGGAAGTGACATTTCCTCATCGTGTCCACAATATCTAAAGCTATGCCAGCAACCAATTAAATGTTTCTGCCATCAGTGGCAGTAAGTTTCCTGCTCTGCCAACTGTTCCCTGTTTGATGCTTTCAGCTAAGCCACTCAAAGGCATTTTCACCAATTATCTCTGGTTTTTCAGCCTGTTAACCAGCCAATTGCTGCAAAAGTCATCTTTGCAATCCCTTCTCTAGAAGGACATCTTCCAGCTTTTGAAAAGAAAAACATTCAAAACCATCTCAGCACTGTTCCTCACACTTAGCCACTGCTTAACTGTTTCCCCACATCTCATTCTACATCAATCCTTTCCATCAAAGTGAGATTATCCCCATGGTATTACTGCTAGACAAGGCAAAGGCTCTTCTGTGTAATGCAGATTTTATCCACACACTGCCCAAATCCCAGCCTCTACACACCCTTTTTATACTCCAAAGTTACTCATCACTATCCACCACTCCACACTTCAGCTGCACAGAGGTAAGACGTGACACAAGAATTCAAGTTTCCATCTCCTCCTCCAAAACCCAGTTGTACCACCTGCTCCAAACCATTTGATACGCGCAAGAAGCTACAGGTCACTACTAATTTGGTTTCTTACAGCACAGTGGGTTCTGCTTTGTCTATACAGTTTGTTCCAAATAAGCTTCAGCATGCAAATCCTTCAGGGCACAGGGCTGTTACTCAGCAATCAAACTGATTTTTGTTACTGCACTTCCAGGGCCCAGCAGAGCCATTGTCTAAGGGACTATATTGCCCTTAGCTCTGCTCAGAGAGTCCACATCTTAATGCTGGAGAGCATCCATTCTTTGTTGTGAGCAGCACTCATGCCAACGAGCACCAGTGCAAGCCTAATGGAAGCTGACAAAGGTTTCTAAATATACACAGGAATCACCTTCCCATAGAAAAAGCCACTTCCAAGTGGGATGAAAAGAGTTCTGGGTGTTTCAGCCATAAACACAGGCAGCCCACCCGAAACTGCATTTGCTCCTGTGCACCAGTTACAGCATTCCACTCAGGAGTTGCCAAAAACCCTGGATTAACTTGCTTCCCATCCAGCAGGAGGGTTAGGACACTACACACCTGGATTCCAGTGGGAGAGCACCAGCAATCAAAACAATGGCCTGGCTTACCCAGACAGTAATCCAGGTAAGGAAGTGTTTCCTAGACATGAACTGCCAGAAGCACTATTGACACTGCTACCACTCCAGAACGTGCTGCTCACACCACTGACACCTATACTAGACTGACAAACTCCCAAGCCACCTGCCAAAACTACTCCTTTCACCCTGCATCAGACAAACGATTACAGGAAAGCTACACAAGCAACTTATAGAGGCCCCAAATACTCAGAGAGAATGATATAAAACTAACTAGTCAGAACTGAAGGGTTTGACTTCCACATGCACTGAAGCTGACCCAGCCCATGATGTAGCTGAACCCCCAGAACCAGCACCACTGACTCCTCACAGAAACCTACAGCCAGCAGTTATGGATAGAACAACACTCTGAGATGGAAACACCTCTGGACATCAAACCCCTGCTCAGAGGCAACAGGCTGTTTCCAAGTCGAAGAACCACACACCTGTTCACAGCCACACAGGTATTTCTGAACAAGCACCAAGCAGGGATGGCAGTTCAAGAGCCACGGAAGATGCACAGCAACTTCCACCACTAAACAAGCCTGTGCATCCCCGTCCACCTCCCAGTATACCTGACAATTATAAGACACAGACTCCTGATATTGAAATGACCGTAACTCCACTCTCACACGCCTCTGCTGCTAAAGGATCACGCTAAGGCTTACACTCACTTCAGCCACAGCGACAGTATTCCCACATCCCTTTAAAACACCAAGCCACTGCGGTGCCGCTGCTGGCCGCAGACCTCCCCGCACACCGGGAGGCTCGGCAGGTAGCGCTGCCCGGGCTGCCATCCAGCCGCAGCAGCGGGCGCAGATAAGGCTGTTTGCCTTTCCCATCCGTACATACCTTCGCACCAGCGGATGCTGCCCCGCAGGCCTGCGGCTGAGGCTCAAGCAGAGCATCCCTCCCGCACTCTGTGCCCGCCTGCCCGGGGGGTGCCCGGGCACCCACGGGGACCGAGACCCGAGCCTCACACCTGCCGCGGGCCCACGGTGAAGGCACCCCGGGGAGGCAGCGCCCGCCGGCCCCCACGGCCCGAGCACGGCCCCGGGAACCCGCCTGCCCCCGCCCGGCGCTCACCCAGGCGGAGCCCACAGCTGCTAGCCACGGCGGCGCGGAACCGGTCCATGTGGGTGTTGCGCTTCGTGTCAGGCTCCCACATCACCTGCGACTCCATGATCTCGGGCTCCCGGGACATGGCGGCGGCAGTGGAGCGAGGCGAGCACCGTCCGTCCCGCAGGCACCCTCACGGCCCGAAGAGCACCGCTCCCGCCGCGCCCCGGCGCTGACTGCGGCCCCTCCTCCGTGCGCACGCTTTAAGGGCGCCGCCGAGCGCATCACTCCGTAACCTTCCGCCGCGGAGAAAAGTGCGGGGCGGCGCGCCCCGCCCCGCCCGCCGAGGGGGCGGCGGGGACGGGGGGACAGCGGGGACAGAGGGACAGCGGGGACGGGGGGACAGCGGGATGGGCGGGCAGCGGCGGCGGGGACAGCCCGGGCAGCGCGGGGTCAGCCCCGGGAGGGATGAATGGGGGAGCCGAGAGCCGCCGCGAGGTCCCTGTCACCTCTAAAGGTCACCAGACGCCGCGTCGGAGCGGGAGGAACCATCGATTCGCGCTCTTCACCGCATCGCCGCAAAACCACCGCCGCTCCGTTTATTTATTTTTTCCCCAATGAGGCCTCAAGAAGGACCGACAAGTGTCTTTGAGCCCGAAATGAGGCAAGAAACACGTTTCTCCGTGGCCTCGCCATCCCGGCTGCGCTTGTGTAACGCTCCCAGCCTACACAGCTTGCACCTTGGATTAAAACTTAATATTGCTGCTCTGCTTTCTAAATGTGCGCTTTGCTAGTGACCGTCGAGATTTTGCAGCAGCCGATTTCAGCTGGGAATTGGTGGTAATAAATCATTTAATGTGCAATTCACTGCTAGTCCGTGATCTTTAAGGGTCTTTTAGAACCTAAACGACTCCACGACTCACAGTGTACCCAGGCTGCTTATGTAATTTATTTTCAAGGTCATGTTTTGCTTCTAATTCATGGAAACCTCAAAAATGGGGATTTGATGGGAAATTATGTGGGTCTACTGTATATGAAAGTAAAATAAGTGTAGTAGATTGTATACTTGCTCTACGTGTCATTTAGGTTTTTGTGCTACCAGAATACAACTCCTTTAATAAATTTGAAGGCCATGGAAACGTGATTTAAACAATCCACAATTTTTATTTGCCTTGAGACAGACCTTAAATCTGGTGTATTTTTAAATAACTCTCCCCAGAGCCTACGGGACCCAGGGAGGCGGAATGGGAACACGTTATCTGCCCGACATGCCTCCCTCGCCTTGGCAGCACTCAGAGGTCAGTGGAAGTGTGAAATCCATGGCCGGACACCTGCCAAGCACAGAGATAAGTGAGAAGGCAGGATGGAGCTGCAGTGTCCAGGTCCCAGAGGGTTCAATGGCCTGGGGATCCACAGCCCGTGGTGGGGAAACTGCCTGGAGAATCCATCCATCTTCCTGCAATCTGCGGAACTGATAACTTCTATTGATTGCCTGCATGTCACGTAGCAGTGGATGCACCCACACAGGTTAGCGCTCTGTTAGTGTCATAAACACTTCACAACCCAAAAGGGGCAGGGGGTTTTGCCTCAGACCCCCAAGCAGCCCCTCCACACCACTCACAAACAGCTTGCCCTGCTCTGGGGTGAGCTCGGGGCCAGGTGTGGGACAGGTGGAGAGTGACACCTCAGCAAACACCTGCTGGATGCCCTCTACGGTTACAGCGACCCTTGCCGGGACTGGAAGCAGAGCTGTAATTTGTCATTTTTACTGAGGGGATCACGCCGCAGCAGGGTGGGGCTGCCTGCTGACCCCTGTGCTCCGGGGAGGCCACGCCACGAGGCCTGCGCCCAGGGCTGGGGCTCTCCGGTCAGCGAGGACATCAAGAGCGTGTCCAGGGAAGGGAACGGAGCTGGGAAGGGTCTGGAGCGCCAGGAGAGGCTGAGGGAGCTGGGAAGGGGCCGGAGCCCCAGGAGAGGCTGAGGGAGCTGGGAAGGGGCTGGAGCCCCAGGAGAGGCTGAGGGAGCTGGGAAGGGGCTGGAGCCCCAGGAGAGGCTGAAGGAGCTGGGAAGGGGCTCAGCCTGGAGAAAAGGAGGCTCAGGGGGGACCTTGTGGCTCTGCACAGCTCCTGCCAGGAGGGGACAGCCAGGGGGGTCGGGCTCTGCTCCCAGGGAACAAGTGATAGCACAGAGCCTTAAGCTGCGCCAGCAGAGAGGTTTAGGTTGGACATTAAGAATTTCTTCCCAGAAAGAGTATTTAGAGACTGGAATGTAATCCCAGGGAGGTGGGGGAATCACGGTGTTTAAGGACAAGTCTGACGCGGCCCTGAGGGCTCTGGTTTGGATGACAAGGCGGAGTTGGGTGGCAGGCTGGCCCCGATGCTGGCAGCAGCGTTCCCCCACAGCCATGCAGAGAGGTTTAGGTCGGACATTAAGAATTTCTTCCCAGAAGGAGTATTTAGAGACTGGAATGTAATCCCAGGGAGGTGGGGGAATCACGGTGTTTAAGGACAGCTCTGACGCGGCCCTGAGGGCTCTGCTTTGGATGACAAGGCGGAGTTGGGCGGCAGGCTGGCCCCGACGCTGGCAGCAGCGTTCCCCCACAGCCAGGCCGTGGCCGCGCGCCCCGCCCGCCGCCGCCGCGCCCCTCAGGGCTCAGGGACGGGCGGGCCCGCGCTGCGGACGGATCCCGCGCGGCGCACGGCGGCCCAGACGCCGCCGCGTCTGATTGGCTGCGGCGCGCCTGGCCCCACATCAGCCCAGAGCGCGCTCTCCTCGCGGCTGGCCCGACGGGGGAAGAGCCGACGCCAGCAAGGACCAATCAGCGCAGAGATTTCTTAAGGCCCACTCCCTGCCGACCAATGAGCGGCCGGATCAGGAGGAGGTGTGCCCAATCAGAGGGGCGCTCTCATTCCGCTCGGCGTGAGGGGCGTGAGGGGCGGGGGTCCCTCCGCGGCTCCCCTCAGCGCCGAGGCGGTGCCGAAATTGCCCTTTTTGGATAAAAAAGCGCAGCCTCTGAATCGATTCGGCTGGCAAAGACGCCGGAGGTCATCGATTCCAACCGATGACTCAACAGCACCCTGTCATCAACCAGACCGCGGCAGTGAGCGCCTCATGCAACCTTTCCTGAAACACCTCCAGGGCCGTCATTCCCGCACCCTGCCGAGCAGCCCACTCTAATGTCTCAAACACCATTTCTGCCAAGTGTTTCCTCCTAAAAGCAGCAGCAAAACTGCAGCTTTCTCCCACCCAAAGCAACCTGAACTCCTAAAAAGAAAATGAGCAGCTAAATCACCAGAGAAGGGACCCAAAAACCCTCTTGCTGAGCTGAAAAAGGTGTAATTTAGAAAGGACTGACCTGGTTACAGCTCAGGGAGGAAGGGAAATGACGGATTTGCTGATAAAACTGGGGTTTTGGGAAAGCCTGATAGCACTTTCTCACTTATTAGCAGCAGTTTTACTGTGTATCCCTCCTTAAGAGGGGCTTATGGATCCATGTTCCCTGCCTTCACTCCAGTTTTCCCTTATCCAAACCAGTTTTTCCCTCTTTCAAAAGTGACTTTGGAAAAATCAGAAGTAAAGGAAGGAAAATTAAGCAAACCTTTAGTGAGAAAAGGGGCATTAACAGGACTGCAGTGACTATTGCAATTAGTTTGGAGACTAGATTAGGGGGAGGAAAATAGCCTGAATAAGATTAACCGGAATTGCCCATTCCCAAATCTTTTTAAGCCTGGCCTTATGCCTGCTAATAGTAATAACAGGGTAGAGATGAAATCATGTTTTCTGCCTCAGATGAGATTAGGGGCTGTTCTAAAGATGCTTCAGAGCTGAAGAGCAGCAATACTGCTGATGGCACTACCCTGCTGAGGGCTCTGAGGTAACCTGGAGTCACCTGCAAGACTAAATCGATGAAATGCCAGGATCTATGAGATAAAAGTTTTGTAATAATACCTCAGGGCAATCTCTGCAATACGCCAAGGCCTGACCATGATCCCTTGAACCAACAACTGGATTAAGATATCTAAAGATTTTGGAAATTAAAAAAAAAAAAAATCCTATATTCAGAGCATCAGCCAGCTGGTTAATGAGTCTGGATAAGAAAAAGAAATTCCTGGCTCATTTGATGTCCATGGAGTACAAGAAACCAGAATCAAAATCAAAGGTGTTTGGAGAAAGGGAAAAAGAAATAAAAGGAAAAAGGATAAAGGAAAAGGAAAAGGAAAAGGAAAAGGAAAAGGAAAAGGAAAAGGAAAAGGAAAAGGAAAAGGAAAAGGAAAAGGAAAAGGAAAAAGGAAAATGAAAAAGGAAAAGGGAAAAGGAAAAGGAAAAGGGAAAAGGAAAAGGGAAAAGGGAAAAGGAAAAGGGAAAAGAAAAATAAGAAATGTTGACACATTGCAAGAAAAACCTCATGGGGAGACCATTAAGGAAAAAAGGCCTAAAATGACAAATGGCCATAAAGAGATCAGCTATGACAGCTTGAGGCTGTGAGATGAAGCAAAGACAGAAATATAAGGGTCAGTGAGGTTAAGAACTGTAACATCAGCTGGCTTTCTTTAAGGTCGTGCCACTTTTTTAAGCATAATGATGATTTTAAAAGAGAGAACCCTGCAGTCTGCTAAAACTCAGACACCTAGAAGCCCCCATTTTTTTTCTAAACACTGCTCAAATTGTCGTTAAATCTCTATTTCTAGTTCATGCTTCCTCTGTACAGTGAGACCCTCACCAGAGGACCTTTCCAGAAAGCTCCCAGCTCTCCTCACCAAGAAGCTGAGTGTGGCTGAGATCTGTGTTTCATGCCGTGATGCAATGTATTCTTTGAGCAGACACTGTTTCATTTATTTAAACGAGGAGGGTGAAATACCACATAATTTCATAAGAGCTGGGCATTTGGAGAGATAAACTCACCTGAAATGGACTCATTGAGACAGGCCAAAATATCAATGAAATACCAGGAAAGTTTCCCAAATTGTCCTGACCTCGTGCAAAGGACAGCCACTACCACAGGTCTCTGGAACCCTGTGGAGAGCAGAGGGGAAGACACAACAGGCACTTTGGAGAAGGGATTTTCAGGGGACTCCTCCACAGAAATTCACACCGAGAAACAGAAAGTTCCCAAATTTGCACACACAAGACCCATTGAACCACAAACAGCACAAGGGAAGGCCATGCCAACTGGAGGCAAAGCTAAGAAATATTCCAGGCACAGAAAGCAGCACTCATGACAGCTAATTATCATCAAGGTTTTTTTGTATCACGTAACGTGCAAGAAATGCCCCAGAAGCTGACATTTAGCATGTGCTCAGAGTATAAGCACATCGTGGAATTGACAGGAACATCCTAAGAACCTCCAAAATATCATCAGCTACCAACCTGTTCTGGAAGAGCACGAGGCTTCAGACTGTACATGGATATCAGCAGATCAGCAAATCTTAAATGAAAGCAAAACTTATAAATATATAAAGCATCTGTATCCTGCTGAAATCGAATCCTAAGTACCTTCCTGGATGCGGGCCCAAGCCTTCCAGGGCCAAATAGAAAACAATGCTGAAATGTCTAGGCCGTTCTGCTAAATGTGAAAATAAGTGCTTTGGCCAGACTAAAACTGGGAAAAGGGCCATAGCAGAGATGTCTATATTCTAAACGTCTGCTCAGCTAGCAGTCCTAGGCTGAGCCACACGGTTTGAACACCAAGAACATGGAGTATAAAATCAGCTCCCACCGTCTCTCCTCATAGGAGATGCTCCAAACCCCAAATCATCTTTGTGGCCTCTGCTGAACCCTGTCCAGCAGCTCCTTATCTCTCCTGCACTCAGCAGCCCCAAGCTGGGCACCATGCCCTGTGGAGGCTGACCTAGAACAGAGGCCAGACGGAGTTAAAAGAATAAAGCAGGGATTTATTAGAAGGCCTCCATGGATCCACCTTGGGCAGCACTAGAGCCCAGCCAGGGCTACACCCAAAAATGGTCACCAAAAAGGATGACTGGTTGGGGGGTCTCACAGTTTTGTAAGTTCTGCTCCATTTGCATATTGGAGTTACTTGTCCAGTTATAGTTTTAGCTTATGAAGTCCCATGCTGCTTGTTCTTCTCTTTTCATTCCACTCTTGTTTATGCTCTTGGGCCTGAGATTTGGATCATTTATCCTTGGTTCCCAGCTAGAGATGGAATTGCTTTGTCTACCTATTCTGTGAAGAGACCTTACTAATATGAAGCCCAGACCTACACCCTAAAGGGGCACAGCATCTGTAAAACGTAAAAGCTAAACCTGCGGCACCAGGCACAGCGCTCGGGCCGCGTGTCTGTGGCGGAGCAGGGGGCAGCACCCGCCGTGCCGCTCCCGGGAGCTTCACCCTAAAGCACCACAGACCTACACCTCAAAGCACCAGACAACTACACCCTAAAGCACCACAGACCTACACCCTAAAGCACCAGACAACTACACCCTAAAGGGGCACAGCATCTGTAAAACATAAAAGCTAAGCCTGCGCACCAGGCACAGCGCTCGGGCCGCGTGTCTGTGGCGGATCAGGACCCGCCGTGCCGCTCCCGGGCGCTCCCCTCAGGCCCTTTCCCATTCCCGCCGCTTTCCCCGTGATTTCCTCCCGCCGTGCCGCTCCCGGGCGCTCCCCTCAGGCCCTTTCCCATTCCCGCCGCTTTCCCCGTGATTTCCTCCCGCCGTGCCGCTCCCGGGCGCTCCCCTCAGGCCCTTTCCCATTCCCGCCGCTTTCCCCGTGATTTCCTCCCGCCGTGCCGCTCCCGGGCGCTCCCCTCAGGCCCTTTCCCGTCCCCGCCTCTTTCCCCGCGATTTCCTCGCCCCGCGGCAGCCCCGCCCGTGCGGGCGCAGTTGCGGAGCGCGGCCGGCGGGCGGCGCTGCGGCGGGCGCGGCGGGGCGGCCATGGCGGCGGCGCGGCGGGTGCAGCTCCGGGGGCCGCTGCTGCTGCTGCTGCTGCTGCTGCTCGGCGCGGCGGGGCCCGGCGCTCGGGCCGCTCGGAGCCGCGGCGCCGACCGCCAGAACAGCCTCCGCCGCGCCGCCAGCGGCCTCTACCAGGGCGTCAGCGGCCTCTTCGGCGAGGACAACGTGCGGGCCCTGCAGAAGGTGAGGCGCTGCGAGCCCCCCTCCTCCTTTCCGGCTCCTTCGCTTCTTCTCCCCCGCCTCGCTGCTCCGGCGGTGAACGGGCGGCTCTGGGGCCGCAGCCCCGCGTCCCCTCGGGCCGGCTCGGTGCTCGGTGCCGTCCGGCCGTGGCCTCGCCCCGGTGCGCGGCGGCGGAACGGCCGGAGCGCTGCTGTGGGGAGAAAAACGGGAGGCCAGGCTGGGCAAAACTGGGGGAAATAGCAGCTAAACGCTTAAATAAAGGTGGTGCGAGGTGGGGGAGCGGCCGGGGCCGCTGGCTGGCGGTGGGCGAGGAGCCCTCGGGCTGGAATCCGGTCTGGCTGCAGCAGCAGAGCATCCTGTGCTCGTGGGGCCGGCGGAACTCGCGGGAGAGCGGGCGAGTGCGTTCCTCCGTGCCTGCTTTCCTCAGGCTGTAAGAAATTCCTTTGGATTGACCTCTGAGTACACCTGAGACATTGGCGTGTGATGCTGGGGACATCTCTTAGTAGCTTGGTAAAAGGAATTCTTTGGTTTGCTTTGCCAGTTGTTGGCAATAGTGTTTTCTCTTATCTTCAAAACGATAGTAAAGGCAATAAAGTGCATTTTAAAATCCTGCCAACATATACATTTACATGCCAAAATACCTACAATAACGATAATTGCAGTGCATAAATTCGTGATTCACAGAGTTAAAAAATATGTCAGATTTACAGTTTTTCCCGTGGGGACTACAAAATAATCTGCAATTCTTGCTTAATGAATTATAATTCTACTCCTGACGAATAAGTCTCAAAGCGATACTTTAGGAATTGAGGATTTTTTTAATTTTCAATTTTATTTCTCAGTTTTTCTCAAGGTTGACAGAGAGGTTTGTCAATGGGGTGGATGTTTTAATGGACACATTCTGGAGAATATGGACTGATTTGTTAGATGTTCTTGGAATTGATGGTAAGTGTGATGCCTGCTCACCCTTGAACTGTCTCAGCCTGTATCAGTGTTTACAAGCAAATGGGAAAACAGTTACATTTTATCATGCTGCTTAAACATCCATCCGTGGTGTGTGTCTCTGTTTCACATGGCTTTGATTTTCCTGTTAGTATCTTCAAACAAGAAGACTGAACCCCACCATTCCATTTCTGTATGTGTATCTACAGGATGTGTGTGGAATGAGTTACCAGGCACAGTTGGTTCCTTGGTGTCATCATTAAATGGATTCACACAGCCAGGAACGGTGCAGGGGAATCAATGAGGACTAGAGAAAGGAAAGATGCAGTTGAGAGCCTTTAGAGTGTCACTTTTACAAAGCAGAATCTGTAGCCCCAGTATGAGTTTTGACCTCAGGCTCCACAGAGGTTTGTCTTTAAAGAGCCTTTAGCACCTTTCCTGGAACGAATTCAGTTGAATCCTTGGAGCTGAGCCAGTGATTTGAAGAAGGTTCATCCAGAAATAGGTGAACCAGCTTTACCCTTTACTTCACAAAACACAGCCATGATGTGACCCCACTGCTGTGGGGGTTTGACCCTTTGGAGCTGTGCTCATGTTTTTGCCCCACTGCTTGTGGCTTTGGGGAGCTGTGCCTGTGTTTTTGCCCCACTGCTGTGGGGATTTAACCCTTTGGAGCTGTGCCTGTGTTTTTGCCCCACTGCTGTGGGGCTTTGGGGAGCTGTGCCTGTGTTTTTGCCCCACTGCTATTTGGGTTTGACCCTTTGGAGCTGTACTCAGTGGTTTTGCCCCACTGCTGTGGGGCTTTGGGGAGCTGTGCTCATGTTTTTGCCCCACTGCTGTGGGGCTCTGTGGAGCTGTGCCTGTGTTTTTGCCCCACTGCTGTTTGGGTTTGACCCTTTGGAGCTCTGCTCATGTTTTTGCCCCACTGCTGTGGGGCTCTGGGGAGCTGTGCCTGTGTTTTTGCCCCACTGCTGTGGGGCTCTGGGGAGCTGTGCCTGTGTTTTTGCCCCACTGCTGTGGGGCTTTGGGGAGCTGTGCCTGTGTTTTTGCCCCACTGCTATTTGGGTTTGACCCTTTGGAGCTGTACTCAGTGGTTTTGCCCCACTGCTGTGGGGCTTTGGGGAGCTGTGCTCATGTTTTTGCCCCACTGCTGTGGGGCTTTGGGGAGCTGTGCCTGTGTTTTTGCCCCACTGCTGTTTGGGTTTGACCCTTTGGAGCTCTGCTCATGTTTTTGCCCCACTGCTGTGGGGCTCTGGGGAGCTGTGCCTGTGTTTTTGCCCCACTGCTGTGGGGCTCTGGGGAGCTGTGCCTGTGTTTTTGCCCCACTGCTGTGGGGCTCTGGGGAGCTGTGCCTGTGTTTTTGCCCCACTGCTGTGGGGCTCTGGGGAGCTGTGCCTGTGTTTCTGCCCCACTGCTGTGGGGCTCTGGGGAGCTGTGCCTGTGTTTTTGCCCCGTGCTCCCTCAGCCCACGTTCATTAACATCCTGTACATTTCCCTTTGTTTTCCAGCCTCCAACCTGACTCATTATTTCAGCCCGGCGGCGATTGCCAACAACCCGACCCGCGCCCTCCTGCTGATCGGTGCCATTTTGCTGGCCTATTGGTTTTTATCTCTGTTCCTTGGATTCTTCTTCTATCTCCTGCACATGCTGTTTGGCCGCTTCTTCTGGATCGCCAGGGTGGCCCTGTTCACCCTGTCCTGCGTGTACATCCTGCAGAAGTACGAGGGCGACCCCGAGCACGCCGTGCTGCCCCTCTGCTTCGTCGTGGCCGTCTACTTCATGACGGGGCCGGTTGGGTTTTACTGGAGGAGGAACAGCAACAGCAGCCTGGAGGAGAAGATGGATCACCTGGATAGTCAGATCAGACTGCTGAACATCCGCCTTTCCAGGGTGATTGAGAACCTGGACAGGGGCTCTGAGCAATGAGCCAGCCCCCGCTGACCACTGTACACCAGCTCTGGAAAAATCCTAAGCACTGTCTCATCCGAAGTTACAAAGCAACAAAACATCACATGGTAAAAAGTGTGCAAAGTTATAACTTTTCATCGTGTCTAAGACTAATTTATCTAGGTTAAACACTCAGCTGTTAGACTTCTAGGAGAAAGAAAAAACATTTACAAAATTCAGCTGTATATTCAGAGTTTTATCCAGTACTAGAATTTTCTCAGTAGATAAACGCTTACTTTTACAAGCATTTAAAAACATCTTTTGTAAAGTTTTTATAAAAGCAAATTGAGTAGTCTTTCAGATATTGAAATTGAGTTAAACATATGCAAATTTGACACTTTAACAGTTAAAAAGAAAAAAAAAAAATCTCAAGCTACCAAGCACTTCCATTGAGAAGTAACTGCTGTGGGTCCATATTTTTATTCAGAGTTGTGAATGTTTTTGTGTTTTTGTTGGCTTATTTCATTGCCTTGAAGTTGCCTTTCATAGAGTATCAGATGAGGAATTTTCTGGTATCCAGGCCAAAAAATTCTCACCGTAGCTTTTAACAGGAGGTGGGGAATGAGGGAGAAGGAAGATCTGAAGTCCTTAAATGCCAGTCCAGTGTGAGGAAGCACACGCGTGGCGTTCTGTCATTGCATTTCATCCCCAGAACTTTAATTTGTTAGTGTCGGGAAGGAAATCTGCTTTAGTAAATTGGCACAGAAGGAAGATGTAGCGTCACAAATCGTAATTCATATTCGATCTGCACAGTGAAGCATTTTCCAAGCTTAAGTGCATAGAGTAAAGCATGGTTTTTAATCTCAGGACCCACGAACCTTCTCAGAAAAGGCAGCAGTTAAAACTCGTGCAAATGTATTGTTGCTTAAAGCTTTCTCAGGACCAATCAGCGGCAATAAATTCTTCAGGAAGATCTGGATTTTTTTCTAAAATTACAATAGTTTTCTAGGAGCTTTTTGCTTGAAGTCTATGTCCTCATTAGCTTTTGGGGAGAGGAGTCACCTTTAAGAGGAGGGTGTAGGGAACGGTTCTCTTTCAAAGCAGTGGAGCTTTGGAGCAGTTTTCTTTTGCAGGATTTCCGTGTTTCTTAGAACTAACGAGCTTGGTAGGGCATCACTGGCTGTGCTGGTTTACTGAAACAAAGGGAACCTCAGGGAAGGAAGCCTGGAATGTGGTTTCACCTGGAAACAGCAGCATCCAAGGACACAGATGTGAGGAGGGAGGGGAAGCACCTACCCCTGGTGATGAGCACAGTTCTGATACCAGCAGGGGTAGGATGGAGCATTCCATATTCCATAGGGTCCAAACAAACTACTGCATCAAAAACGCAACAAAAATTGGTCTGGGATGGGGCCTGGCTACAAAGCAAGGGAACCAGGAGGAGGAGGAGGAGGTTCCCCAGGTGTGCCTCCAGTGCCAGCTCCAGTGGGACAGGCTGGGGCAGCTGAGCACAGCTTGTTCTCCCACTGGGCAAAGCTCCTGGGTGTGATGCTTAACTGAATGTAACTGTGGGGCGAGTTTTATTTTTCTCTTTATGCTGAAGTTTAATGTTCTTCTTGAAATGTGTGTGCTACTTGCCTAAACCTCTTTGGGTCTGCGTGTGGCATTTCCACGGGGGTTCTTTTGAAATCCATGTTAATGGCCTTGACTCCTGGTGATCACTTCGGTTCAACACGGTTGAAGTTCATATGCACTTGGCGCGGTTGGAATGCATTTCCATTTTTTATGTCACCTGTAAATCCCCCTGCACCCCATTTATTAACAAGTACATGGTTTAGAGTTGTTAAGTAACTGGTTATCACAGCTTAAAATCGTTCCTGTGATCAGAGAGGGACTATGCCAACAAACAGTCCGTTTTGTCAAGCTGAAAACGACAGTAAATTCCTTTTTTCAGCTCATTTTCCATAGTGTTACAGAGTCTTCCCTGCAGGCTCAGTTCTCCCTACTGTTGTGCACAGAGGACTGGGCTAAAACTCCAACCTGGAAATTAGGAATTGACCGGTAAAGCTTGTCAGGTCTTGATGTGTTTTGCCAAATGTGAGACCTGAGGACCAAAGTTTGCAAACCTTGCTCGTGTCAGTGGCTCCATTGCATGGGTCAGTTTGCATAGATTGTATTTTGTGTAATCCGTATTTAACGTTACAGTTAAAAATACTGAACATTTCTATATTAAGAGTTGTCTATGATAAAGATTTCTTTGAAAGTATTATATGAAAGTTAATTTGGATTATAGTTTCTCCCTGTCTCACTCTAATCATTTATCTTACTTTTGTAAAATCAGCCCTCCTGTATTAATACTCTTTATTTCGATCACCCTGCTGCTTGAAAAATGGTATTTTTATATTTACTTGCATCCCATGTATAGCAAAATGTTATGTGAAAAGCAGTATATATAAAATTGGGTATTTTTAATCAGTATTTTTCCCAGCACTCAGTTTTCACGTTAGTCAAATTCAGAAGTAATGATTTTTTAAAAGCACAATCTAATCTTCAAAATATATATATATAAATATATAAATATATACTTTAAAATGCTCTGTATTTTTAAACATGCACTGTAGTGAAAGCGCTTTTGGGGACATGAATGTGGTATTGTATTTAATCTCTTTCAACTTTTGTAAATACCTTTTACAAGTATTTTCCATACTGGGCCATCTGATTTATCCATGGGCTTTTCTGCTGTTTTTTAGAAACCCGTGCCAGTGGCTGCCCTGCTTTTGTGTCCACAGAGCATCTCAGAGACAGGCAGGGCTCTCTGTCACCTGTGGGTGAACTGAGCCTGGCAGGTGACACCTGCAGGGGTGGCCCTGGAGCAGCCCGTGGCAGTGGCACCTCCAGGGTGGCACTGGAGCAGCCCTCAGCAGTGGCACCTGCAGGGGTGGCACTGGAGCAGCCCTTGGCAGTGGCACCTGCAGGGGTGGCCCTGGAGCAGCCCTCAGCAGTGGCACCTGCAGGGGTGGCCCTGGAGCAGCCCTCAGCAGTGGCACCTGCAGGGGTGGCCCTGGAGCAGCCCTCAGCAGTGGCACCTGCAGGGGTGGCCCTGGAGCAGCCCTCAGCAGTGGCACCTCCAGGGTGGCACTGGAGCAGCCCTCAGCAGTGGCACCTGCAGGGGTGACATTGGAGCAGCCCTCGGCAGGTGACACCTGCAGGGGTGGCCCTGGAGCAGCCTTCAGCAGTGACACCTGCAGGGGTGGCCCTGGAGCAGCCCTCAGCAGTGGCACCTGCCCAGGGCAGGGATGGCACGGGACACCCCTGGTAGCTCCTGCTTTTTGCTGTGACTTCATGGAGCTCT
Source organism: Motacilla alba alba (assembly GCF_015832195.1). Classification (NCBI taxonomy): domain Eukaryota; kingdom Metazoa; phylum Chordata; class Aves; order Passeriformes; family Motacillidae; genus Motacilla; species Motacilla alba. Next base: position 12,257,208 of record NC_052030.1, on the reverse strand, counting down.
GCCACAGCCACGCCTGCAGTGCCCTGCTGGGAGCTGCTGCCGGGGCACAGGTGACACAGGGACAGTCCCACCTGGCTGCTCCTGCAGGACAGATCCTGCTCCTGCACCGTCCTGTGGCCACTGGAGAAGCCATCCCCGTGTGAGCAGCTGGCACGAGCGCCGAGGAGGGGCTCTGGCTGCCGGGGTCGGGAGCTCACCGGGGTTCCAGGGGTTTTCACCTGCCTGCTCTGGACCCAGCTTTGCAATCCTGCAGGGTTCTTCCTGCTCTCGAGGGTTTTCAGCTGCCTGCTCTGGGACTCAGCTTTGCAATCCTGCAGGTTTCTTCCCATTCCTGAAGGTTTTCACCTGCCTGCTCTGGACCCAGCTTTGCAATCCTGCAGTGCTTTTCCCATTCCTGAAGGTTTTCACCTGTCTGCTCTGGAGCCAGCTTTGCAATCCTGCAGTGCTTTTGCCATTCCTGAAGGTTTTCACTGCCTGCTCTGGAGCCAGCTTTGCAATCCTGCAGTGCTTTTCCCATTCCTGAAGGTTTTCACTGCCTGCTCTGGACCCAGCTTTGCAGTCCTGCAGTGCTCTCTCTTCCTGCTCTCGAGGGTTTCCAGCTGCCTGCTCTGGACGCAGCTTTGCAATCCTGCAGTGCTTTTCCCATTCCTGAAGGTTTTCACTGCCTGCTCTGGAGCCAGCTTTGCAGTCCTGCAGTGCTTTTGCCATTCCTGAAGGTTTTCACTGCCTGCTCTGGAGCCAGCTTTGCAATCCTGCAGTGCTTTTGCCATTCCTGAAGGTTTTCACTGCCTGCTCTGGACGCAGCTTTGCAGTGCTGTCTCCTGCTCGGGCAGGGTGGCTCCTCTGGACGCACGCAGCTGTAGATACCCGTGTCCCGTGGAATGTGACGCTTTCCCAGTGGTTTTGGGTGTCAGAGTGCAGTGTACAAAGCTGGTGTAGCTCAGTGCTGTACTTCTAGCGCGTCCTTCACTTCGTGGTTTGCTTCTCAAGGCTCGTTGCGTCGTCGCTGTGGAAAATAGACCAGTATCAACCTTAGCTCTTCGGTGGTGTAGAAGTGTTTAAGTGTGGTTTGCCTCACGTACCGATCCGTATTTGGCAGCTAATGGCGTTAAGTGACCATGAGTTCTCTTTGTCTGGGTTGGAAAATAAAAGGTTTTATTGTATCCGCATGTATTTTAAACTTTTTGGATAATTCCATCGACCTGTGATGACGGCACATGTACAAACCGATTTTTCCTTTTATTCAGAAGTTCTCTTTGCTGTGGTAGCACGTGTTGTTGGCACTGATGGTGGTGATTTCACATCCTGTTTCGTACATCAGGTTTCACGATGGCAGTGTTTAAGTTTGTACAATTGTTCATGTAAAAATGATCTGGTCTGAAGAGATGCCGTGCGTTCGCTTCTGATCCTAGACACATACGAGATCCTGCTGGTAATACTGTTAAGTAGTTACGACTGTACCAGACTTATTTTTTACAGAGCTTTACATGCCTTTATTTATTCCTTTATCGGACCATCCAAACCATGTACTCCGTAGTTCAGTATTTGTAGACCAGTTTCACAAATCAACTTAAGGTATTGTGGCAAAGCTTCGAATAAATGTTTACTGAGACTTTGCACTGAGCTGCGAGTGCCTGCTGAGGCTCTGAGGGGTGGGGTGGCACCCCTGGGATCCATGGGATGGGATGGGAGGGAAGAGGTGGGGTGGGATGGGATCCATGGGGTGGGATGGGATCCATGGGATGGGATGGGGTGGGAGGGAAGAGGTGGGTGGGATGGGATCCATGGGGTGGGGTGGGAAGGAGTGGGAAGGAATGGGAGGGAAGGGGTGGGATGGGGTGGGATGGAATAGGAGGGAAGGAGTGGGGTGGGATGGGATGGAATAGGAGGGAAGGAGTGGGGTGGGATGGGATCCATGGGATGGGGTGGGAAGGAGTGGGAAGGAATGGGAGGGAAGGGGTGGGGTGGGATGGGATGGAATAGGAGGGAAGGAGTGGGGTGGGATGGGATCCATGGGATGGGGTGGGGTGGGAGGGAAGAGGTGGGATGGGGTGGAATGGGGTGGGAAGGAATGGGAGGGACAGGAGTGGGGTAGGGCGGGATGGAATGGGATGGGATGGGATCGGGGATCCCGGTATGGGTTGGGGGGTCCCGATCCCGTGGGGCCGCCCTGCTCATGCTCCCGTCCGCTCCCGCCCCTTTCCCGCCTTTTCCCCGCCCCTTTCCCGCCTTTTCCCCGCCCCTTTTCCGCCTTTTCCCCGCCCCTTTCCCGCCTTTTCCCCGCCCTTTCCCGCCTTTCCCCCGCCCTTTCCCGCGAGACTCCGCTGTGCCGGAAGCGGCAGCGCGGGCCGCACGTGTGGCCGTTCCGTTCCGTGCCGGGCCGGGCCGGGCCCGTTCGGGTCGGGTCGTGTCGTGTCCCTGTCCCCGTTCCCGTCCCCGCCATGGGCCGAGCGCGCCGCCGGCACAACTGGAAGGCGCGGCTGCCGCAGGGCCCCGCGGCGGAGCCGCCGGAGCTGCCGCCGGAGCTGCCGCTGGAGCTGCCAGGTGCGGCCGGAGCCGGGCTGTGCTCACAGCCGGGCTGAGAGGGACCGCAGCGCTGCTGAGACCGCAGCTGCTGCCCTGCCTTTGCTGTGTTTTTATTATATTTTTGGGTTTTATTGTTGTTGTTGTTGTTTTTAATCCCCCGGGGAGGCGGCGGGTTCTCCGTCCCTGCAGGTGGCTCTCCGTGCCCTGCCGTGTTGGCTCCCAGCTCGGGGATCTCGGAGAGCTTTTCCAGCCGATTCTCTCCCTCGTTCCGTGATCTGGGAACAGCTCTGTCAGAGTAGCGACTGCCTCCAGGGGGTTCAGGAGTTGTGCTTGGGTCCCTTCCGAATCACGACTCTCAGTGGCTCCATTATTTATTAAAACAGCTACTAAACATCTTATGTTAAACAGTCGCTTTCTCGAACTTAAAAAAAACGGCGTTACTTTTAAAAAAAGGCGTTTGTTATTCTATTTTTATTTGTCAGAATCTAGTAATGCAGTTTTTTAGTATTAAAATCCCCTGTGCCCGGGTGAAGCAGGACGCTGGGGAGTCACCCCAGGGCACACCGTGTCCTGACCCTGGGGGATTGAGTAAAAAGGCCAAAATTGCATAATATTGTTACATAAATCTTGGAGAATCGCCCTCAGGGCTATAGAAAGCTCAGGGTTTCGAGGTCTTTTGCCCTTGCTGATGTTGCAGGATTTTTTTTTGGCTGGGCATGAGGGTTGTGTTTGTTTGAAGCAGCTAAATCTGGCCTGGTGCTTGATAAGCCTGCTGAGCAGAGTGCTGAAAATAATCCACCTGGCACGGGTGAATAATCCAAGCCTTCCTTCAGATGGAGCGACGCTGAAGGGAATTGACCGAAGCAATGCCCTGGTCCTGCCAGCAAAAAAAGCCAAGAAGAAAAAAGTCACCTGTGCTGTGCAGCAGCAGAAGAAACCCCTGAGCAAGAAACAGAAGAAAAACCTGCAGAAGGTTTTGGAGCAGAAGGAAAAGAAAAAACAGGTATGATGCTGTTTCTGGCAACAGCAGCTTCTTAAATCTTAAATCCTTAAATCCTGAATTCTCTTCAAATGAGGGTTTGGTACTGGAGGGTGGGGAGGGTGGGTGGTGAGGATGGTGAGGGATGGGGGCTCTCAGGGGGTGTGTGAAGCGTGTCCTGTTCTGCCCAGGTGCCCCAGTGCTGTGGAGTGCATCACTGGCAGCCAGGGATGGGTTTGCATTCTAAAAGCACTCTGTGAAACGGGCGCTGGGAGCACCTCCAAACCTCCCTGCACCCCAACACGGGCCTGTCAGTGCTTCTGAAATGCTCGGTGTGTATTTCCAGTGTGGAAATAAGAGCTCTTCTGTCTTTGTAAAACCTTTCCAGGCAAAATTCCTGGTCCTGTTGGTGTCTGAACAATGGCTTTCACGGAGGAGCTCTGGTTTTGGAGGCAGATTCGAGCCGTGGCTGCCTGCCCTCCTGCCGTGCCATGTCCCACGGGAGGCATTTGAGGGGAGGCTCCCCTTGCTCCAGGCCTCATTCCCGTGGCTCAGTTCCCATCTGTCTCCTTTGCTGCTGTTTCTGGGGTGCAGCTGAGCTGCTCACTGCTGTGATGGCAAGTCCCCGTTTCTGTTTTTGCTCTGAAACCTTCACCAGGGAGGAGTGGGAGGCTTTTACAGCCCCTGGAGCAGCAGGAAGCTTTTACAGCTGCACAGCAGGATCTGCCAGAGCACAGAGCACACCTTGGAGTGCTCAAGTGCAAATCTTGAAGTGAAATCCTTTCCTGGTCAAAGCAAGCACTGATTTTGGTTGTTTGCCCCAAACAGAGAGCTGAGCTGCTGAGCAAGCTGAACGAGGTCCAGGCTTCTGAGGCAGAAATGAAGCTCCTGTACACGACTTCCAAACTGGGGACAGGGGGGCGCATGTACCAGGCTAAAAGGTAAAGGGATTTTTGGGTGGAACCCCTGCCACTGATCACTCTGAACAGCAGCATCCTGAGCTTGCCCTTGATTTTTTTTCTTCTTCTTGGTGCAAACAGGTTCTTCAGAATGGAAGGAGTTAAATAATTTGCTGTTTTTATCTGATAATGGGGTAGTTATTTTCTTATTTTTTCCTATGGGATAAGGATGAGGAGGGTGGCACAATCTGCAGGCTTTTAGCAGTTGTGCTAAACTGCAAAATTGGTGGATAAACGTTTGCTTATTTTCTTGTGCTGGAGGACATCTACTGATGTTGACCATAGCTGCTAGATTTATCAAGAGCTGCATTTGTAGATTAAACTACAAAGATGCCTTCAGGAGAAATGGATAAACCCCAGGAGAGGAAATGCTTAGATAGAAATCCATCCAGCTTTACCTGGCAGAGCTGTGAAAACCTCCAGGAGTGGAGATCTGGTTTTTGGGGAAGCCATGTCTGTTTGAGGTGCCAGAACACAGTTCACTGGTGGGCGTTTTGTTTCCAGGGTGACACAGGAGCCAAGGACTGATGGCCCTGAAAGGATCAGGAGCATCAGCGGTGCCAACAAGAGGAGGCACAGCTCGGGTTCAGAACCAGAGCCTGAGGAAGAGCCCAGCAGCTCTGAGGAGGAGGAGGAGGAAGAGCAGAAAGAAGACACTGAGAAGTGCCCAGGCAGTGCTGTGAATGCTGCTGAAGAGGCAGAGGGAGGAGTGGGGAAGGCAGGGGCTGAGCAGCCTGCAGCTGCTCCCAGAGCCCCAGTTCCCCAGGCAGCCCCCAGCAAGGCTCCCTGCAAGCCTGCAGTGTTCATCCCCGTGGACAGGACTCCTGAGATTCAGGTGAGGCTCTGTGAGCAGCACAGTGCTTGTCACAGGGGCTGGGGAGGATGGGGTGCTCCAGCAGCTGGGTGCACTCAGCTCTGCTCCAGCAGCAGGAAAACCCAGCTTGTTTTAGGGTATTAGCATTTAGCTTTAGTTTCACATACAGAATTTATGAACAGTCCTTTATTTTCCTTTGCTGGAAAATCTTCTGAAGTCCCTTTCAGCTCTGCATTGTTTGGTACCTTATCCTGGGTGGTTTTGTCCCATTTGTTGTGGGCAGGGCATCGTGCAGAAACAGGAGCAGCTCTGCACGAGTCTCAGCAGAGGAGGCCGTTGTGAAATGAGTTTTCCCTTGAAGTGCTGTATTAAGAAACTCAAGGGAGTCTGAAGTTTCACAAATTAAAGTGCAGGGCTTGCCCTCTGCGTGCTGGGAAGCTGCTCTGATGACTGGTTCTCAGCCATGCTCGTTTGGCATGAACTGGTTCAGAGATTTCTGAGTCACGGGCTTGCAGAGTTCCTTTTGTGGGCTTTATGGTCTGAGGAAAGTAACAGGTTTCAATCCTGAGGAAAACAAAAAAGGAGTGAGAAACAACGCAACTAAAATGTGTGTTTTACACTGTTTAGGAGGCAAGACTAAAGCTTCCCATCCTTGCTGAAGAGCAAGTGGTCATGGAAGCCATTAATGACAATCCCATTGTGATCATCTGTGGAGAGACGGGAAGTGGCAAAACCACCCAAGTGCCTCAGTTCCTCTACGAAGCTGGATATGCCAGGTAGGAGTTGGATTTTACGTGCAGCAAATGGAATTGCAGAGACAGCATTTTGGGGAAAAAAACTTGCCTGTAATCCATGCATCTTCGGATCAGAACAGGTACAACAGAAGGGGATCCCAAAGCTTCCTGTCTGTGTTTTCATTCCAGCTGTAACTAAGACTGAGGCTGTGTGTCTGATGCCATTAATCTAGAGCCATCAGTGAGAAACCCTGTTGTCATTTTTGGGGCTGCTCCTCTGTTTAATTAAAACAATTCCTCCTTTTCCTTCCCCTGCCCTGTTAGTTCTGGCAGCACCATCGGGATCACGGAGCCTCGGCGCGTGGCCGCCGTGTCCATGTCCCAGAGGGTGGCCAAGGAGATGAACCTGTCACACAGGTGAGCTTCAGAAAGGCTTGGGGCCGTGCTGGAGGGTGGCACTGAGGTGCTCTGTGGGTGACATGGACTTTGTGCTTGTTCCTGGGGCTGCCCTGGGCTTTCCCCACAGAGTGGTTTCCTATCAAATCCGCTACGAAGGGAACGTTACGGATGAAACGCAGATCAAGTTCATGACAGATGGTGTGCTGCTCAAAGAGATTCAGAAGGTAACTTGCTGTCCTCGGTCTTATAAAAAGGGAATTTTTGCTGCTCAAAGAGATTCAGAAGGTACCTTGCTGTCCTCGGTCTTATAAAAGGGGAATTTTTTTGTATAGCTGGGAAGAGAGGCCAATGTGGACTTGTTGCCAGTCTTTCAAATCACAGTCCCTTTCAGCACCAGAGATTTATTTCATCTCTACCCTTGATATTCCTGCCCAAGTCCCTAAACATTAGGTTATCTTGCTGGGGGAAATGGGAGCTAGAAGAGATTGGGGACCCAGGCTGCTTTGTGTAGGGTGAGTGCATTAAACTGAGTGAGAAATGGAGCTGGGGATGGGTCAGTGCTTGTGTGCCTGTGGGCTGTCCTGGCTCAGCTATCCTTGCTGAGGCCTCCCGTGCTGAAATCCATCTCTCTCCTCAGGACTTTCTGCTTTCCAAGTACAGAGTCATCATCATCGATGAGGCCCACGAGAGGAGTATGTACACAGACATCCTGATAGGCCTCTTGTCTCGCATCGTGCCCCTCCGGCACAAGGTGAGGGGATGCCTCAGGTTCAGCTGTTCTGGTTTTCAGGTTCTGTGCTGCTCTCTAGTGTGGCTCTGGGCTTCACATCAGGGGATGCTGAGCTCTGCACAGAGCAGGGAGACAAAACAATTCCTGCTCCAGCTGGGCACCAAGGACAAATGATCCAAAGCTCAGCCCAGGAGCACAAACAGCGTGGGCTGCAGAGAGAAAAACAAGCAGGGTGGGAGTGCCTGGGCTAAAGCTGGAATGGGACAATGAACTCCATATGCAAATGGAGCAGAACTGATCCAAGTGACAGACCCCGTGGCCAGTGGGGCATTTTGGGACCATTTTGGTTCATCTTGGGTGCAGCCCTGGCTGAGGTCTTGTGCTGCCCAAGGTGCATCCATGGAGGAGATCATTTTAATAAATCCCTGCTTTATTCTTTAGCTCTGTCCAGTCTCTGCTCTGGCTCAGCCTTCACAAGGCATCAGGAGGGGCAGGGCTCCTGCTCTGGACATGGATGTTCCACGTGAAGAGGCTCTGTGATGTGGAATTCCAAGGAAATCTGACAGAAATAACGCTCAGTTAACACATTTCTCTTTCTGTATGGTTGAGGAAGCACAGAGCCTACACCAAGGAGAAAGAGTCACCTAGAGGTGACTTTTCAGGCAGAATGCAGTTCATTTGAGACTTACAGTGCCACAGCACAGGTGTAGATGATTGAATTCCAGCAGCCTGGGAGAAAGCAGGGTGTTTATTGCTGCACGGGGCAGCAGCAGAGCTCGGGAGGAGCTGTTTGGTGACAGATGTGTGTCCCTGCAGAAGGGGCTGCCCCTGAAGCTGATCATCATGTCGGCCACTCTGCGGGTGGAGGATTTCACTGACAACACCAGGCTGTTCTCTGTTAAACCTCCTGTCATCCAGGTACTGTCCCCTCCCTGGGAGCTGAAACACGGCCAGGCAGCCTCTGTAAAAGCAGGGCCACTAATCTTTCCAGATGGTGCTGAAATCTTTCAGATAACCCATTTAGAAACAGTCATTTCGTTTAGGCTATTGTTTCCTTTGGGACTTGGTGTTTTTCTTTCCACCTTTATCAGAAAACCGCCCTGGCAGAATCTGATTATCTTGAGAAACTCTTAAGTTATGGTTCAGGGGAACTAGAAAGCCTCAATCTGAGTTGATGATGTGAAAAGGGGGAAAAGCTTTGGTTTCTAGCATGGTTTTATGGTGGAGCAGACAACACCAGTCATTTCTGTGGGCTTGGTGTTCTGTAGGGTACCAAACCCTAGAGGTGAACAGAAATACAGGGTGAGCTTTTCTGGCTGTCCCATGATGACATGGGACATGCTGTAATGATTGTGTGGAGTTGTGACAGCACAGAAACCCTTTCTTTATATAAATGCCTTTATTTGGTGTTTGCTCTCCAGGTAGATGCAAGGCAGTTCCCTGTAACTGTTCATTTTAACAAGAAAACCCCCCTGGATGATTACAGTGGGGAGTGCTTCAGGAAAGTGTGTAAAATCCATCGGATGCTGCCTGCAGGTAAGAGAACTCCCCTGCTGAGAGCCCTCAAATTGCTCATACTGAGCATGTCCAAAGTTTTGGGGTTTATTGTTGTTTTCTTTTCTTTTTTTTTTTTTTTTCCCTCTTGCAGGTGGGATTTTGGTGTTTTTAACAGGCCAGGCAGAAGTTCACTCTCTGTGTAGAAGATTAAGGAAAGCATTCCCATACCAAAAAAACAACACTGCAGGTAATGCTGTAGAAACTGTTAAACTTCAAATTATTCCGCTGAGAAATGAGCTTGCTTTCCATCTAAAAATACAAACTTTTATTTTAAAACCACAAAGCACAAGGTTTGGGGAAAGTTGTGGGTGATTGCCATGACTGATGATTAGTTTGTGCTGGTTTGAGTTTGGGAAAAGATCCTTTCCAGTTCCCCTCTGCCTTCAGTTTGCTCCTTGCACGCTGTGCATCCCAGAGGGGTGGGAGTGAGACTCCTCTGCCTTTCCCAGGAGGAGAGCTCAGCTGACAGCTGTTCCACTGCTGTTTTGTAGGAGGAGAGGACGACAAAGGAGACTCAATGGAGGAAATCAGGAAATTGAAGAAATCGAGGAAGCGGAGGAGAGTTCTGGTAATGTGTGATGGGCAGAGTTCCTGCAGAGCCAGCAGGGAGCAGGTGCCTCCCTGCAGGCAGCACTGCTGTGTGCCTGTGCCTCTCACCAGCTCCTCCAGAGCTGCCCGAAGCCCACAGGTGCCCCCTCAGTGCTGCTCTCACTGCTGCAGAGTGCTGCTGAAACTCTGGATGTTATGGGCAGGAGATAGGTTTAGATTGAGTACTGACCACTAAGACTTGAATGGAAGGAGCTCCAGACTTGCTGGCACCAGGGCTGCTCCTCATCTCAGCATCTGTTACCCAAAATTTGGGCTGGATTTGACAGAGATTAAAGTCTGAGACTAACCCATCCTGACAGAAACTTTGGAACATTTGTTATTCACATCTGGATTAGGAGGCCAGTTCTTTCTAAGAGTGTTATAAAAATGACAATATAAAGGGGTGGAATGGGATTTGGCATTGCATGCTTTTGCAATGCCTCCAATTTAAAAGATGTCTCATTTGGAAATACTTTATTTTGCACCTGAGAAGGCCTAAGAAATGTGAGTCCTTGTCTCAGCTTTGCTTCCAAAGTGCTGCTTGTGTCCCCCTCTTGATGTGTTTTCATCTTCCCTCTCTCAGACACTCCCCAAAATTGATCTGAACAATTACTCTGTGGTACCAGTGGATGAAGGAGATGAGGACAGAGACATTGACAGCGATGATGCTGCTGCAGGCTCTGATCTTGACCTGGACTTAGGAGATGGAGACTCAGAAGAAGGTTTGGCACACGTGAAAGGAGGAATCCCTGTCTCCTGTCACCTGTGAAATAAGTGACTTGAGTTGTTTGTCCTGAGCTGAGCTGTGGCACCAGAGCAGCCCCGTGTTGTGGGAAAGCTGTTCAAGTTTTCCAGCTCCAGTCCCAGTTACTGGGACCAGTTTCTGTCCTGGTTTTAATGAAGTGGTGTTTGTGCAGATGTTGCTGGGGCTAAGCCTGGAAGCTGGCCTGAGCAGTGTTGGTTTGTTTCCCCACAGATGAGAAGTCTGACTCATCCCTGCCCCTGTATGTGCTCCCACTCTATTCCTTGCTGGCACCAGAGAAGCAGGCCAAGGTAAAGGATTAATTGTCACAGTGAGCACTCTGCCCTGACTCCTGCATTCCCCTTGCAGTGATGATATATGCACTGCCATGTTTCTGCAGCCCATTGAAGACCACTGCCTGCCCCCCTTTTTCTGCCCCCCTTTTTCTGCCCCCCTTTTTCTGCCCCCCTTTTTCTGCCCCCCTTTTTCTGCCCCCCTTTTTCTGCCCCCCTTTTTCTGCCCCCCTTTTCCTGCCCCTGCCCTGCTGGCGCTGCCTCTCCCATGCCCACCTGTCTCTTCCAGGTGTTCCGTGCTCCTCCTCCTGGCACCAGGCTGTGCGTGGTGGCCACCAACGTGGCTGAAACGTCCCTGACCATCCCAGGCATCAAGTACGTGGTGGACTGTGGCCGGGTGAAGCGGCGTTTCTACGACAGGATCACGGGGGTCTCGTCCTTCAGGGTCACCTGGATCTCGCAGGCCTCGGCCGACCAACGCGCGGGCCGCGCCGGCCGCACCGAGCCCGGCCACTGCTACAGGTCAGCCCTGCTGGGCAGCACGGCCAGGGCTCTGCCCCGGTGGAGGAGCCAGGGGGAGGATGGTCGGGATGCACAGGGACCAGAGATCTCTGAAGCCAGGTCGTGGAACTTGTGGTTTATTGCAAAGGGCCTGGGTGCAGGGCCCTGCTGGGAGCTGCCAGGCTCAGCTCAGAGCAGGCCCCAGAGAAGTAAAGAGAGTGGTAAGGAAGGCAAGAGTGTGGTAAAGAGGATGAGAGGGCAAGTTTCCCATTGCAATACAACAAATCTTCTTCTGGTCTTGGAATTTGCAGTTTATTGCAAAGGGCCTGGGTGCAGGGCCCTGCTGGGAGCTGCCAGGCTCAGCTCAGAGCAGGCCCCAGAGAGAGAAAGAGAGTGGTAAAGAAGGCAAGAGCGTGGTAAAGAGGATGAGAGAGCAAGTTTCCCATTAGAATACAATCAGTCTTCTTCTGGTCTTGGAATTTGCAGTTTATTGCAAAGGGCCTGGGTGCAGGGCCCTGCTGGGAGCTGCCAGGCTCAGCTTGGAGCAGGCCCCAGAGAGAGAAAGTGGTAAAGAGAAAGAAGGCAAAAGTGTGGTAAAGAGAATGAGAGAGTAAAAGAGAGGATCAGAGGGCGAGGTTCATGTTACAATACAATCAATCTTCTTCTGGTCTTATATATTCTTACATATTCTTATATTCTTAAAAGAATATATATAAGAATTATATATATTCCTATATATATATAAGAATATATATTCTTATATTAAATATAAGAATTCTTATATATTCTTATGGTCCTATATATATTCTTATATATAATATAGTATCATAAAATAATAAATTAGCCTTCTGAGAACATGGAGTCAGATTCACCATTCCTCCCTTCATCGGGGCCCCCCACAAATACAATAATATTATACTGCACTGTGAAGAAACTCCTAACTCTTACAGACCATCTGATTCAGCTTTGACTTAATTGGTCAATCAATCCAAACACCGTCCAGTGTCCAATTAAGAAACCACCCTTTGGTAAGCAATCTCCATAGGACGTTCTACATGTGCACAACAACAGGGGCAGCAAGTGGAGACAGGAATTGTTTCTCATTCTCTTTGAACTTTCTCCCAGCTTCCCAGGAAAATCCTGGGAGAGAGCTGTGTCTCTCTCTGTTCAGAGGATGTGTGATGACCACATCACTGGTTTGAGTTTGGCTGCTCAGGGGCATTTTTCTTGCTGAAAACTCCTATTTTCATGGCTGGGTTAGATTTCACCACGGCCAGGTGGATTTAACTCTGAGCCAAGTTGCCTTGTGAATAAAGCAAATGCCTCAACTTGTAAATAATGATATGATGATGTAAATACTATCCACAGTTGCCTATTTTTTAATCTCTTGCTAATTTTTCCTGCCTATCTTTTGAGTTAAGATTTCTTTTAAGTATCTAATAACACTTCTGGTCCACTAGGTTATACTCTTCAGCAGTTTTCATGGACTTTGAGAAATTTTCTGCTCCAGAAATAACAAAGCGACCAGTAGAAGACCTGATTCTGCAAATGAAGGCATTAAATATAGAAAAGGTGAGTTGGAAAGGGCTTTGTACTGCAGCACCCATTAAAGTGGTTGCCCTTAGGAGCCAGAAACAAACAGAAATGTATTTTATTGTCATTGCTTGAAGCTGTGCCTTGTGGCAGAAATTCAGATCCTCAGAGTCCATTTTGGTTCTGCACATTGCAGAAGCTGCTCTGAATTCCACTAGGCCTCAACAGGCGTGTTTGTTCAAGCTGTAAATGCTTTCTTATATTCTTAGAGGTTAAAAAAAAAGCCCTGTCTAAGCAGGGTCTGTGTTTTGGAGATACTGGAGCACTTTCAGAAAGCACAGCACTTAAATTCAGACCTTCCAGCAGGCTGCCCTAGGCGGTGCCTGCAGGCAGTGGCAGCTGAGGGTGATTCTGCTGTTCCTGTTTCCTCCTGTTTTTGTTCCAAGCATTTCCTGCCATTATGTGCCCTTTCCTTTCGCTCCTGGCAAACCTCCTGGATGTTTTTCTTTGTCCCACGCAACCAGAGAGGAGGATTTCACTGCCTTGCAGGTCTCCTTGCTGTGTCCAGAGTGTTTTCCAGTGGGTGCTGTGTCAGTGGTGGACTGAGGGGCTGTGCTCTTGTTTCCCTAGGTCATCAACTTCCCATTCCCAACCCCTCCTCCCACGGAAGCTCTGGCAGCAGCTGAGGAGTTGCTGATAGCCCTGGGTGCCTTAAAGGAGCCCCCCATGACAGGAAGGTAATGCCTGTGGTCCCCCACTGCTGTCCTGCACTGTGGGCTCTGCTGTCCTGCTCCCCTTCCACCCCACAGCCAGGGATGTCCTTTGGCTCACAAACTGCCACCAGCTCAGTCTGCTCCGCTGGCCCTGGTGTGTTTGGGCAGGGACACGCTGTGCTGGGAGCCCCAGCAGGGCTGCTGGGAGCTGTGGGAGGAAGAGGAACCTCTCCCCAGCCTTTGGCACCAGCACACAACAAAACCTGAGAAAAGCCCTCAAATTAATTGGGCTGCCAGCACGGGGAGCACAAACTTGTTCTAATTCAAAGCTACCTCTTGACATGAGCCCTCTGTCCCCTGCCCAGGCTGAAGCAGCAGCTGGCAGCCAAGCTGAGCTGCCCCATCAGTGCCCTGGGCAGAGTCATGGCCACTTTTCCTGTGGCCCCTCGCTATGCCAAGATGCTGGCCTTGAGCAGGCAGCACAACTGCCTGCCCTACACCATCACCATCGTGTCTGCCATGACTGTCAGGGAGCTCTTTGAGGAGCTGGACAGGTGAGTGCTGAGCCTGGCTGTGTCCCTGTCACCCCATGCCCTCTGCCTGCAAGCACAGCTCTCACAGTGCTGCTCTGTGTTCCTTGCAGGCCAGCAGGCAGTGAGGAGGAGGCAGCCCAGCTGAAGGGGAGGAGAGCCAGGTTCTTGCAGATGCAGAAGGTCTGGGCTGGGCAGGGGCCGATGCAGAAGCTGGGGGACCTCATGGTGATGCTAGGTACAGAGCCTGCTTCCCTGGGCCATTCCCCTAATTCTGTCATGTTAGGTACAGAGCCTGCTTCCCTGGGCCATTCCCCTAATTCTGTCATGTTAGGTACAGAGCCTGCTTCCCTGGGCCATTCCCCTTGTTCTGTGAACATCACAGAGTACAGAGCCTCATTCCCTGTGCCATTCCCCTTGTGTGAGGTTAGGAGCAGAGATTCCCTGTGCCATTCCCTTGTTCTGTGAGGTTAGGTACAGAGATTCCCTGTGCCATTCCCCTTGTGTGATGTTAGGTACAGAGATTCCCTGTGCCATTCCCCTGTTGTGTGAGGTTAGGTACAGAGATTCCCTGTGCCATTCCCCTGTTGTGTGAGGTTAGGTACAGAGATTCCCTGTGCCATTCCCCTGTTGTGTGAGGTCAGGTACAGGGATTCCCTGTGCCATTCCCCTGTTGTGTTCTCGTGCTGTCCCCCCAGAGCCTCCCTTGTGCTTATCCCTGCAGGTGAGCCCCTCACAGGAATAATGTGCTCTGACTCCACGATTCAGAAGGGTGAACAAACGCTTTATTGAGCTGTACTGTATTACACTAATACTATATTATACTCCATACTAAAAGGAGACTATGCTAAAGAACACTAAAGAAAGTCAAGTGACTGTCTGAGACAACCAGGACACAGCTTTGAGTGAGTGGCCAGTCACTCAAAACAGCTTTCACCAGTGTCCAGTTAACAAACCACTTCAGGTAAACAGTCTCCATAACACATTCCACATGTGCAAAACAACAGGAGCAGTGAATAGAGAGAAGAATTGTTTTCTCTTCTTCTCTGAGGTTCTCACTGCCTTCCCCAGGAAAAATCCTTGGGAACCTTGTGCCCGCTGCTGTCTGTGAAGAGAGCTGTGGCCACAGTGCTGCAGGGCTGAGCTCAGCTCTGCTCTCCAGCCTCCAGTGCCCAGAGGAAACCTGTCACAGTCACGTTTTCTGAAAAATCCCTTTGCCCAGGATTTTCTCCTGGGAATCTGAGAAGCCTCAGAGAAAAAGCAAAACAAATTCTTATCTCATTTGCTTCTCCTGTGTTGTGCTCACGTGTGGAATGTGTTTGGGGATTGTTTACCAGCAGGTGATTGTTTCATTGGTTTCGTGTGAATTGTTTTGACTCATTGGCCAATCAAGGCCAAGGTGTTAAGGCTGTGGAAAGAACCAAGAGTTTCATTATTATCTTTTTAGCCTTACTTTAATGTAATGCAGTATCATAAAATAATGAATTAGCCTTCTGAGAACACGGGTCAGATTCATCATTCCTCCCTTTGTGTGGGCACCCTGCAAATCCAATAGGAACCCTGAAGTGACACCTTTCCTGGGACAGTGCTGTCCCCTGTGGGTTTCATGAGGAGAACTGACAGCCCCTGTGTCACTCCCAGGGGCAGTGGGAGCCTGTGAATACTCGGGGTGCACCCGGGAGTTCTGTGAGCAGAACGGGCTGAGGCACAAAGCCATGCTGGAGATCCGGCGCCTGAGAGGGCAGCTGACCACTGCAGGTGAGGGGGAACGCTCTGGGGGCTGGCACGTGCACACAGAGCTGATCCTAGTCCTGCTGCACCTCCTCTCACCTGGTTTTCCCCGCAGTGAACTCGGTCTGCAGGGAGGCTGGGCTCTACGTTGACCCGAAGATGGAGCCCCCCACAGAAGCTCAGGTCACCTACTTGAGGCAGATCGTGCTGGCAGGGCTGGGGGATCACCTTGCCCGAAGGGTCCAGGCAGAGGAGCTGCTGGATGACAAGTGGAAAAATGCCTACAAGGTGAGCAGCTTGCTCGGGCTCAGCCTCCCCTGCGTGGCACAAAGGTGCTCTGTGCAAAGGCCAGGTTTCTGGCTGGGTGCAGCACTGAGGATGCCTGTGCTGCCTTCCTGCAGCTCCTCTCTGTGGAGTGGAGTTTGCAGTGTCACCATTTCCTGGTGTTCACGTTGGAAATGTTATAAAAGAGCTAAGGAGTGCCGTTAGTTCATCTTGGGAAGTGCTTGGTGTCTCCAGAGAAGGTGAAGCAGAAAACGATGGGGTTATTAAAAACCTCCATCACTTCAGGAAAGCTTACAAATGTACACCTGAGAGAGACTGAAATGGGAGCAGTGAGCAAATTGGATTGTCAGTCTGCTTCAGTCTTTGTGCCTCCTTACAGACTGCACTCCTGGAGGACCCAGTGTTCATCCACCCCAGCTCAGTCCTCTTCAAAGAGCTCCCGGAGTTCGTGGTGTATCAAGAGATTGTTGAGACCACAAAGCTGTACATGAAAGGTGGGTGCTGTGGGTGTGTGCTGCACCCTGGGGAGGAGCCTTGGCAGAGTGTTCCCCCTGTGCTGGCCTTTCTGAGTGGTTGTGACTCCTGGGATTTGGGTCCTTAAGGCTTCCTAGATCTGGATCAGGAGATAAATTGGCCTTTTTTAAAAATTTATCTGGCAGAATTGGCTGGAGCAAAGCTCAGCTTCTGAAATGTCTGCTTTGCCCCAGCCCTGCCAGCCACAGCTGCCTGCTGCTGATCTCTGAACAGATTTTTCACAACATAAAAAGTTTGTAAAAAATGAGGGACAAATAAATTTGTGGAGATGAGACCCTGACCATGCCCTGTACCCCTGGGGCTGCCAGTGAGCTGTGGCCCTTGGCAGCAAACCTGCATACAGGTGTGTTTTCCCTCCTCAGGTGTGTCTGCAGTGGAACCTGAGTGGATCCCTGCCCTGCTGCCACCCTACTGCCACTTTGGGAAGCCTCTGGAGAACCCTCCTCCCTCCTACTGCCCTGGGACAGGCCGGGTTCGCTGTCACAGACCCAGTGTCTTCTGTAAGTGTCCCCCAGGAGCTGCTCTGGAGCTCTCACAGGAAGCTCCAAAGGGCTCAGCAGTGCTTTGAGCACCTCCACGGGCTTGGTAGCATTTAAATATTGCCATTTCCCACCGAAATGGGCACTGTGAAGGTGGTGGGAATAAAGCTGTATATGTTTTTCACTCCTTAAATAATTCTTTTATGGAGTGGGTATGACCGATTTTTAGACATTTTAGCAGTATTAGTCAAGTAAAGCTCAAGGAAAGGCTACTAGTTTTTATTAAGGATCTGGAGATAGGATAAATTTTAGGACCCCATGTTCTTGTGATTGGGGAAGGGGGTTTGCATGCATTTCTACAAATGAGTTTTTGCAAAGAATGTCAAGCTCAGGTACAGCTGATCCGAGAGCAGCAGAAGACACCAGAAGAAGAATGCACAAACAGCTGAGCAGCAGCTGGAAGCAGACTGTTTTCGAAGTTTGCACTGGTCAAAGTTGTTTAAAAAAATAGTTCTGCACTGAAAAAGTTCCGGAAGTTATTGTTGTTGTGTCAAGAGGTTATTAGCTCACCTCTGTTTCAATCACATATAGCCAGAAATGTCAGGCTGCTTGGAAAAACACCTGGCAGAAGCCATGAATTTCCTTGTTCTCTTCTTTTTCTAGTAAATGGCTCAGGCCAAACTTTGTGGCTTCTCTCCAGTTAGCTATCCTTAACTTTGAGGTCCTATGAGATATCTTTTCACCTAATTGAGGAGAGAAACTTCTGGGCTTATTTCCTTTCTAAGAGCACAGAAGAGGCACGTTCCTGTGGGTGGGCTGGCAGCGTGCTCCCTCCTCTGCTGGCCCCTGTGCTGTCCCCTGGCTGGCAGTGTGCCCTGCTGGGGGAGCAGGGGGCAGAGCTGGGTGCTGTGTTTGCTTTGCAGACCGGGTGGGCTGGCAGCTCCCTGCTGTGGAGGTTGATTACCCCGCAGGAATCGAGCGCTACAAACACTTTGCCAGGTTCCTGCTGGAAGGAAAGGTGAGTGTGCTCCAGCTGCACCATTTCCCTGATGTTAGCATTAAGTTTTTAGCCCAGTTTTTGGAGGAGATGAACCTTATGGCTTCATTTTTTTGTGCCTCCTCGTTCCTCGTCACTTGCTGGTGGATGGAAGAGTTTGTTGTGGTTGGTGGGGTGGGGAAGGGATCTTTAAAACACAAAAAAACCCATGAAAAATCAGTATTTCAGTGAAAGACACCCCCAAATTTCAATCCTGTTTTTGCAAAGTTAAAAAAGCCAATAGCCCATGTCTTTGTCCACCCTGAGACAGAGGAATTGTCCAACAAGCCAGTCAGGACAGGTTATGGACACAGGGACAGGAGGGAATGGTGAGGGAGAGCATGACATGGAAGTTTGTGGTGGTTCATTGTTGGTTGTTATCATATCACAATTAATTTACCTTATTCATTATATAATTGCTGTAACAAATCTTGCAGGTCATTAAAAAGCTGGGTTCCTACCGCCAGTGCCTGCTGTCCAGTCCCCTCATAATGCTCAAGACATGGTCCAAGTAAGTGGCTAAAAACAAACTTCAGGTCCTTGTCTCCAGCAAACACTTCTCACTTCCTTTCTAAATTTAAAACATCCAGTGCTGGGGATTGTGATCTTGGGAAAATGAGTTTTCTCACCAGCAAAAGCTGTGTGCCAGGAGAGTTGGTGGTGGTGAGGGCAGTGCAGGACACGCAGCCTGCTGGGGCTCTGCTGGGGCTCTGCTGGGGCTCTGCTGGGGCTCTGCTGGGGCTCTGCTGGGGCTCTGCTGGGGCTCTGCTGGGTTCTATTGGGTTCTATTGGGTTCTATTTGGCTCTGCTGGGTTCTTCTGGGTTCTATTGGGCTCTGCTGGGGCTCTGCTGGGTTCTATTGGGTTCTATTTGGCTCTGCTGGGTTCTATTGGGCTCTGCTGGGTTCTGTTGAGTTCTATTGGGTTCTGTTGGGCTCTGCTGGGTTCTTCTGGGTTCTGTTGGGCTCTGCTGGGTTCTTCTGGGTTCTATTGGGTTCTGTTGGGCTCTGCTGGGTTCTATTGGCCTCTGCTGGGTTCTATTTGGTTCTGTTTGGCTCTGCTGGCCTCTGTTGGGTTCTTCTGGGCTCTATTGGGCTCTATTGGGCTCTGCTGGGTTCTTCTGGGTTCTGTTGGGCTCTGCTGGGCTCTGAGCTGTGCTCTGCTGGGTTCTGTTGAGCTCTGCTGGGTTCTGTTGAGCTCTGCTGGGTTCTGTTGGGCTCTGCTGGGTTCTATTGGGTTCTGTTTGGCTCTGCTGGGTTCTGTTGAGTTCTATTGGCCACTGCTGGGTTCTTCTGGGTTCTATTTGGCTCTGCTGGGTTCTTCTGGGTTCTATTTGGCTCTGCTGGGTTCTTCTGGGTTCTCTTGGCCTCTGCTGGGCTCTGAGCTGTGCTCAGGTGCTGCCCATCCCTGTGAGGAGTGCCAGGTGCTTCGCTCCGAGCTTTGCTTTGGAATTTGCCCCCTTCCTCTGCCTTTATTTATTTCAAAACCATCTTTGCAACAGACAGTTTGGTTTTTTGGTGACATTTTCAGGCCTGTGACCCTCCAGGAGGCTGTCAGCTGTCACTCCCTTTCTGTCATTGACCAAAGTGAACTTTCTCAGGGGCTGCTCTGACTTGCCCTTGCATTGACAGGCACAAGGATTTGGGAGGACTTTGTTAAGAGTGGCAGAGGTTTTCTGAGGGCCCTACAATGGCCGAGTTTTCTCCTGTTTTAGTCAGGTCAGAGCTCAGCGTGGCCCCTGGGGACTCCTTTTTGCTTTACCTTGAGCTCTGCAGCTGCAGAGGAGACACAAGAGCAGCCTGCTGGTATTTTAACCACAAGAGGGGAAGAAAACCCTTGTAGTGACTTTTCTCCAGCCATTTCTGTGTGCAGAGGTTGTGTGTTTATAATATTCAGCCTTTTCAGAGGTGTGGAGTTGCTAAAGGTAAGCTGAGTGCTGCAGCTCTGCTAAGCTGTGCTAATGAGCAGTTTTTGGTTGCTCCATTTCCCTGATCCAGGCTTCAGCCCAGGACAGAAGCTCTCCTGCAGGCTCTAGTTAAAGAAAACTGTGATAATCGTGATGCTTTGGTGGCTGCATGGAAGAAGAATCCCAAATGTAAGTGTTCTGCCTGCCTCATCATCAGTCATGTCAGTGGGGTACCTCGAGCACCACTGAATTAGAATTTCAAACAATGGACTGTTTCACTTGTTAAGCTCCAAATATTTCCTGTTTTCTTACCACAAGCAGTAATGCCCTGGGTTTTTTTCTTCTGAAAAATGACACAAAGCACTTCAGAAAGCAACATTTATTTGTATTCTATGATTTATTTTTTTCTGCAGTTGTAACCACAGTTAAAATGTAGGCTCTGGTGGTACTGTCCATGGATATATTGAATTTTTTTTCCTGATAAAGTGAATTTTCTTCAGTATGGGGTGCCAGGTGATTGGAATTCCTTCCCAGCAGCAGCAGCCGGGTGCTGCAGTGGTGGCTCCCAGGGATCCCTGTGGATGCTGTCACCCGTGCACGGCAGCGGCCAGGCTGCAGCCCCATCCCAGCAGTGCTGCTGCTCCTGGATCCACGGGGTGATGCCTCAGGAGCTTTCTGCAGCCCGGCTCAGTTCCTGCTGTCTCCCCTGCAGATCTGCTCGCAGCCTATCGCCAGTGGGTGCCCGAGGCCCTGCACCAGGAGCTCGCCCTCAGGTGGCCACCGGTCGCCGTGTGACCCTTGCTGCTGATGGATCCTTTTCCCCAAGGGGTTTAGAGAGCTTGCCCAGGCTTTCCTTGGAAATCTCAAACAGATGGACTCACCAACTGTAGAAATATCTCTTAGTAAGCAAAGCAGGTGTTGTTCTGCTCTCCCGGAATTCCTGCCAGCTGTTTGGCTGGTATTTCATAATGTTAATGTTTGGATAATTTTATCCATTGTATTTTACAGATTTATTTTTTTTTTTGTAACCTGAAGTTTTTCTTTGGACTATATTAGTCATATGAGCTGTAATAAACGTGTAAAATTCTTGGTGTGGATGGGAGAAATGTTTGCTGTGTGGGATGCTGCAGAGAGCAGAATCTCAGAGCTGTGCAAGGCCCATCCTCACGGGTGTCAGGCAGAACCTGTGCAGCAGCTCAGGACAGCGAGCACAAAAATGAGGGAACTCGTGCGTTGGGAAAGGAATGATTTAATTAGAGAAGGGACGAAGCTTGAGTTTTCCTTCACCTGATTCTTTTGAGCCTTGGTAAAGCCAGTGCTCACACTGTGCTGCTGGGCTGCTGCTTGAGACACTGCTGCAGGAGAAAGCCTGGGCAGGGACCCTCCTGTCCCCGTGCTCTGCAGGAGAAAGCCTGGGCAGGGACCCTCCTGTCCCCGTGCTCTGCAGGAGAAAGCCTGGGCAGGGACCCTCCTGTCCCCGTGCTCTGCAGGAGAAAGCCTGGGCAGGGACCCTCCTGTCCCTGTGTTCTGCAGGAAGCTGCTGCAGCCCGACTGGCTGTGTGTGTCCATAATCCCACACGCTCCAGGGGCAAGGCCAGAGCACAGGCAAGCATTAAAAACATCCAGAGCTGAAGAAACGGCAGCTTTAGATCTGCAGCCAGAAGGAAAGCAGCCCCTTGTTGTTTTCAGTCAAACACTGGGGTTTTGGGGTTTTTTCAGCACACTGGGTGTGGGAGGTCCCCAGGCAGGAGGGTGCTGGGGGCTCCTGGCAGGGCTCCTTTCTTCAGCGGGAATTGCAGCACAAGCCTGCACGCTCTGCTGCGGGGAAGGAAGAAAATCAACAGGCAGGGACCGAGTGTGATGGGAAATTTCGGCTCCTCGTGAAAATGGGGCAAGGAAAAGCAAAAACCACTGGGGGGGGAAAAAAAAAAAAAGAAAAGTGGAGATGCCGGGGATTGAACCCGGGGCCTCATACATGCAAAGCATGCGCTCTACCACTGAGCTACATCCCCGCGATGGAACACAGCGTGCACACGGGGAATACACCGGGACCAGGAGCCGCAGGCCGGGCCCGGCGGGGACACCGCGGTGACAGCGCTGTCACCCCGCGTCCCCGAGCCCCGCGCTGCGCCCCGGCCGCGGGAGGGGAGCGGGACAGCGGCAGCTCCGCCGGGGGGACCGCAGCCTCATAGAGCAATGGAAAGGAGCAGTAAATGTACCAGTCCTCGTTAGTATAGTGGTGAGTATCCCCGCCTGTCACGCGGGAGACCGGGGTTCGATTCCCCGACGGGGAGGTACGGTTAATTTTGTCCTCAGATGCCATTTTTTGTGCGTGGCCCCGGCAGGGTTCGTGTGTGACGCTGCCGTGGAACTCCCGCCGGCAGAGCCGCGTTTTGTGCCCGGCAAGGAGAGCGGGGTGTCCCGGGGTGCGTGCGGAACACCCCGCCGCTGCCGGTGCCTGGGGGTTCCCCGTGAGCCTCGGAGTGCAAATGGGATCCTCGGCGTGGAAATGCCTGCGGGAAGGTGCGGATCCAGGGCACGCCCGGGACCGGCGGCGGAACGCGCGGCAGGGCGGAACCGGCCGGGCAGGGGGCGCGGGGCGGGGTCGTATCCACGGCCAGCGGGAGCCCCCTCGGCCGCCGAAATAGCTCAGTTGGGAGAGCGTTAGACTGAAGATCTAAAGGTCCCTGGTTCGATCCCGGGTTTCGGCAGAAGATTTTGATTTTACTTTTTCTTTTTTTTTTTTCCTCTTGCCGTCAAGACGCGTCCTTTTGTAGCCGAGCAGAGGGAGCAGGGGCTGCTGTCCCTGCGCGGGGCGGCTCAGCCGCTGCCATCGAGGCGCTCCCTCGTGCGGGACTTTTGCGTCAGGAGCCGCTTCCCGAAAAGCGGTGGCGGTGGAGCCGGTCCTGTGGCCGCCCCTCGGGCATGACCTGGTGCGCATGGCGCCGCTCTCCCACCGTCCTCGTTAGTATAGTGGTGAGTATCCCCGCCTGTCACGCGGGAGACCGGGGTTCGATTCCCCGACGGGGAGGTTGCCTACCTTTTTCTTCCTTTTTTTTTTTTTTTTTTTTTTTTCTTTCTGCACGGATTTCTCTGATTTCCGACGGAGTGAAACCATTCGGTTTTCTGTGTGCGAACCAGCGCGTTCCTGTCCCTTTGAGGGCTGCCTGAGGATGGCACCAGGCTCTGTGCCCTGCCCGCCCGCCCGTCCCCGCACCGGGGCCGGCTCCGCACGCAGCTGGCCGGCGGGCCGGGAGCGAGGCGCGGGCAGGGGGATGTAGCTCAGCGGTAGAGCGCATGCTTTGCATGTATGAGGTCCCGGGTTCAATCCCCGGCATCTCCACGTGCCTTTTGCTCTCTTTCTCGCTTTTTGGTGATGTTTAATCCAGCCGAAGCCACCGCGTCGCGCTAAGCAGCAGCAAAGGGACTGTGCGGCCGAGAGTGGCCCGCAGTGGAACTTCCCAGCGGCAAAAAGTGTTGTTTTTTGGTTTTTTTTTGTTTTTTTTTGTTTTTTCCATTTGGTTCTCCTCAGGCCTGTGCGAACACACACGGCTTTGTGTCCCTCTGGTGTGCACTAAGGGACATCTGATTTTACCCCTGAGTTATAAATGCACAACAGCTCAGATGCGTACTCCATGTGTGTACATATAAATATATGTACGTATATATACACATATACACACACTCATTGATTATCCCTCAGGATTTTTATCTCTTTATCCCTCGGCCTTTCCGTGTCCCTCACGTCCCCTCTCCAGCCTCGCTGATCTCCATCCCCGGGCAGGAGCCCCCTGCAGCCCCTCATCCTGCAGGCTGCTCCCTGCCCTTTCAGGCTGTCCCAGCATCGCCACAGCAGCCCCACACCTCCCGTGGCCTGTCCCTTGTCCCCGTGGCACCGAGGCTCTGGGATGAACCTGCTCCATGCCAGCGGGAATGTGCCTGGGGAGGTGACAGACACCACCGTGCCCCACCACGTTCTCTCACAAATAACACTCGAGGTGCCCCTCGGGGTAAAGCCACTGTGGAAAACGCCAATCACTTGTTTTTAATGTTTTAGAAGTTTAGTACTAAAAAAATGGTTATAAAAATAGCAATATAATTAGGGTGATAAAAATGTGAACAATTGAGACTAGGACAATACGAGACAATAGGAACAAAGAGTTACGGATGGTCTGGGTACCTTTTCTGGGCAAAATAAGCCCGAAAAAGGACACACGTTAACAGAGGATTAGCCCTTAAAAGCAATAGCCCGTTGCATATTCATACATCTCATACATGATGCATAAATTCCATTCAAACAAAGGATTCTGTCTGGTCAGTGTCAGCTTCTTCCTCCGAATCCTGACAGCATCTTCATGGCAGAGCAAGGCAGGAAGAAGTTCGTTTCTTCTGATAAAACAGCAATAAATTCTCTTTCTCTGAAAGATTTAGGTGTCCTGTGGCTGCTATCTGGTGTGAGTACCTCATTCCTTTCTTAAAAAAAAATCCCACATACATAGTTCCTATTTTAACTACAAAACTATATTTACCATCCTATTAAAATGTTAATACAGCACTGCTACTCAATACAACATAATACATATAGTAAATATCTGCGTAGAGCCATATAATATCCACTTTTCACAGCCACGAACTCCTTCCCTCAGGAGCCCCCTCACGGTGTGGCCGCGGGCAGAGCCGACCCTCACTTCGCCCTAGGAGCAGAAACCAAGGAGGTGTTTATTCATCAATCAGGGGCGCAATTGCAGGGTTTGAGGCCCTGAACATAATGAAACTTTTTATGTTTTGCACTTTGGCGCGGGGCTGAGGCTCCAGGCCGGGGTCACGGACCCGGCCCAGCCGCGGCCCCGCTCCAGGCCGGGTTTTGCCGCCGCTCTCCGCCCCGCGCGCGCCAACCGCAGCGCCACCCGCGCGAGGCGCCGATCCCTCCGCGCCGCCGGCCCCTGCCACGCAGCGGAGCGGAGGCGCGCGGCGCGAGGAAAAGAGTGCGCGGCGGAGTGATCCGAGCGCGGGGGCGGGGCGCCGGAGGCCATATAAGCGCCCAGCGGAGGGATGCGTGGCGCAGTTGGCGCTGGGTGAGGTGCGTGGTGTCGGCTCGGCCGAGCGGCGCCGCGGTGAGAACTCGGCGGGGGAGGGCCTAGATGCGGGCTGGGCGTCCGGGCGGGAGGGAAGGGTTTGTGCGCTGAGGAGCTGCGGCTGGGGGCGATGGCGGACAGCGATGGCGGGGGGAGGGCTGGGACGTTGCCTTCCCCTCCAACGGCAGCACCGCGAGGCGGTGGCGGGGAAGGGCCGGGGCGAGCGGCCGCTGGCAAAATGGCGGCCGCGCAGGCGCAGCGGTGCTTCAAGATGGTGGCGGGCGCGCGCCTCGGGCGGGAAGGGGAAGCGGGTGGGGGCCCCGCCCCTTCTATCGGTGTGGGCGGGGCTTGCGCTGTCACGTCACGGACGGGGCGCAGCCCCCGGTGCCGGGAGCAGTCGCTAAAGCACGGCGGGTTTTCCTCTTCCAGGGAAAAATGCAGATCTTCGTCAAGACCCTGACTGGCAAGACCATCACCCTCGAGGTCGAGCCCAGTGACACCATTGAGAATGTCAAGGCCAAGATCCAGGACAAGGAAGGCATCCCTCCTGACCAGCAGAGGCTGATCTTTGCTGGCAAGCAGCTGGAGGATGGCCGTACCCTCTCTGACTACAACATCCAGAAGGAATCCACTCTGCACTTGGTGCTGCGCCTGCGGGGTGGAATGCAGATCTTTGTCAAGACCCTGACTGGCAAGACCATCACCCTCGAGGTTGAGCCCAGTGACACCATTGAGAATGTCAAGGCCAAGATCCAAGACAAGGAAGGCATCCCTCCCGACCAGCAGAGGCTGATCTTCGCTGGCAAGCAGCTGGAGGATGGCCGTACCCTGTCTGACTACAACATCCAGAAGGAATCTACGCTGCATCTCGTGCTGCGCCTCAGGGGTGGCATGCAGATCTTTGTCAAGACCCTGACTGGCAAGACCATCACTCTGGAAGTTGAGCCCAGTGACACCATTGAGAATGTCAAAGCCAAGATCCAAGACAAAGAAGGCATTCCCCCTGACCAGCAGAGGCTGATCTTCGCTGGCAAGCAGCTGGAGGATGGCCGTACCCTGTCTGACTACAACATCCAGAAGGAGTCAACTCTGCACCTTGTCCTGCGCCTGCGGGGTGGTAACTGAACCAGCAGGTTGTTGCTTCCAAATAAAAGGTTCCCTGCGCTTGTTCATTCCAATAAAGCTGTTGCATCTGTGAAAGCTTGTGTCCCAAGTTACACGGACGGTTGTTCGTGACGTTGCCCAACTGCAGGTCTCTAATAAACAATAATTACGTAGCTTTCCACAGACAAAAGAGTTGCAAAACTGCCTTATGCAAGGCTTCCACATTCCTGGTGGCTGTCGCTAATCCCGCAGCCGTGGTTTTCCTGAGGTTGTATAAGCGTTCTGATACCTGGCTGCAGCTCAGTGCCCGCCTGCAGATGTTGTGCAGCTGTGGTGTTGTGTAAGCAGGGCTGTGCAACGGGGAGCTGTAGATGGAGAGTCAGAAGCCTTTGAGATAGCTCCTGGTTGCCCAGCAACTGCCCTTATTTTGGGATTAGTGGGGAAACAGCAGAAGGGTGATCCCAGCTCTGTCACGGGCTGGGGGAACAGGATGGAAAGTGGGGTGGCAAGTGTAGATCCCATCAGTTACGGGGTGGATTTGTTTTTTTGTCACGCGTAATGGCATGAAGCAAGCAGTAATTTCCCATGTACTTACTGGAAATCTGAATGTGCTTCATTCCAGCTGTGCCCCAAATGGAAATGCTGCTGGGCTGAGCTGTCAGAGCAGTTCCTGTGTGCTGCAGAAGCCCTGGCGAAAGGGAAGTTGCCTCTGAAGTGTTGGAGGTGGGGGTGGCAGGAGGGGCTGATGAGGAGTTAACCATGGCTCTGCTGGGTGCGTGGAGAGGGAAAAGGGAGAGTGACCCAGAAATGCTCTTTCCAGGAGTGGTGACACGGACTCGGCTGTGGAAGGGGATGTGGTGGGAGCAGAGTAATGGTCTCAGCTGGTGGCTGGCCTCAGGGGACAGCAGGGAGCTGGCACTGCCTGGGTGGGAGAGCAGGGTGTGGCTCCAGTAGCAGCAGTTCCTTCTGCTAGCGTGGCCTGCACGGAGCAGTGTGGAACGCCAAGACCTGTGCTGTGCCAGAGGAAGCATTTGAATGCTAAGGAGCTCAGCCCCACGTGGGTGGGAGCTGGTGCTGTGCCATCCTGGACATCCTGTTCTCCCCCACAGGAGTGCCCCGGGCTCTGCCCACGCTGCCCTGGCTCCCGGTTCCTGAGCTGAGCCCCAGCCCCTGCAGTGAACAGCTGGCTGCCGTGTGGCCTTCCTGTCCTCTGGGGACAGCAGAATTCCCAAACTGAGCATCTTCCCAGCAGAGCTCCTCCAGCACGGGTGTGTGCTCCGTGCAGGGCATGCTGTCACTGGCATGCAGTGGTTCTGCCCTGGTTCTGCTTTGAAAGCAGCCTGCCTGCCATCGGGGGAGAGCTGCAGGAGGACACGGGCTGTCTGATGAAAGTCAGAAACCTCCACAAATGACTACAGAGCTGTGTGTTAAGAAATCCTTTTATTTTCAATGTCTCAGTGAAAACCCTTTCCAATGTCCTGTTTAAAAACCACCAGGCTGCAATGGCCTGGAGCAGGCTGCAGCCAGGCAGAGCAGGAAGCCTGCAGGAGCTGTGGCCTCATGAGCTGGGTCAGCCTCTGCTGACCACAAGGGAACAGTGGAAGTTGTGTCAGGAGGGTCAGAATGGGTGTTAGGAAAAAGTTCTTCCACAGAGGATGGGCTGAACAGACATCCTGGGGCTGGCCACAGCAGCAAGCCTGCCACAGTCCAAGATGAGTTTGGACAACACTCTCAGGCACGGGGTGGGATTTTGGAGCTGTCCTGTGCAGGTTTTTGTCTTGATCCTAGTGGGTTCCATCCGGCCCAGGACATTCTGTGACCTCTGCAGGTGGCTTTGCTGGGTTGGAGGATCCTCAAAGCTCAGTGTGGCAGCGCCAGCGCTTCAGAGGCAGCACCCGTGAGCAGAGACCACAGCTGGGGTGGGATCAACAGCAACATTTGATGAGAACAGCAAAGCTCGTGTCAGCTTTAAGGTTGGGTTTTGTTCTACCCATGGCAGAACATGCTGTTCCCAGAGACCTTCTCACGGTCCCATTGTTCTGCAGCGCCTCGGGGAAGCTCCTGGGTTTTACCGGGGATTTTGGGGATTTGAGGAAAAATTCATTTCGCAGCGTTTCTCTGTAAAAAAATGGTTTTAAAAAGGTAAAAGTAAATACAGCGTGCTGTTCTGAAGGTATTGCTGCTGGGAGAGGGGGCCCATCCCACAGCCGAGACACTGGTTAATTGATTTGGTAATTAAACACAGGCAACTAACAGGGTAAAAGGTTTAGAAGGGGAAAAAAGAGACCAAATTAAGCGTAAAGATACAAATGTAAGTGTTCTACCAAGATGGGGGCCATGGCCAGAGGCAGATCCTGTGCTGTGCTGGGCCCTGCCTGGTGGCAGCCGTGGGATTGTCTCCTCTCTTGGTGCAGGGCAGTGTGTGGCAGGTGGAAGCACTCCAGTTTCCAGATGTGTCAGCTCGGCTGGGACAACGGGATGTTGCACAGGATTGGTTTAAAACAGGCTGTCACAAACTGGACTCTTTATTTTCTGCTGCCTTCTAGGTGCACCTGGGGATGAGTCTCAGCGAGGCTTTTATTCAGGGCCATGTTCAGATGCACAGGATTGACAAAAGACACAGTTTTTTGGAAAAGCAGAGTTGGGTTAAATGGAAAAACAGAGGCAGGTTAATGGCTGATGGATGTTTACTCCTCAGGCAAGACACAGACACATATACACATGAATATATATTTTATATATATATATATATATATATAAAATATATATATATATATATAAAATATATATATAATATATATAATATATATAATATATATAATATATAATACATTATATATATGTATAATATAGATACATATACACATGAATATATAATATATATAAAATATACAGAATATATATAATACATAATATATATCTATAATATAGATACATATACACACGAATATATAATATATAAAAATATATAGAATATATATATAATACATAATATATATGTATAATATAGATACATATACACATGAATACAAACACGTTTATGTATTTTTTGTCTAGTGACAGAACAAGAAGGAATGGCTTCAAACTGAAAAAATCGCTTAGATTAGATATTAGGAAGAAACCCTTTACTGGGGCGATGGTGAGGTACAGGAACATATTTCCCAGAGAAGCTGTGGCTGCCCCTGCCCCCCTGGAAATGTCCAAGGCCAGGCTGGACGGGGCTTGTGGGACAGTGGAAGGTGTCCCTGCCCACGGCAGCAGGTGGAACGAGATGATCTCTGAACGCAAACCCGTTCTCTTCTCCCATTGCGTGACTGAGCGGTATTTGATCTGTTTACACGCTTCCCCCGTCTCTGTTTTACCGCTTTGCCCGTTTTTCCGTGCGCACCCGCGTGTTGACCCCGACGCCGCGCTCGCCTTCCCTTTCCCGCCGCGCCTCCCGCGGGAGGGCGTGCCCGTGGGCGTGGCTCCCACCAGCCCCGCCCCCTCCCGGCGCGGCCCCGCCCCCTGAGCCGGGCCGGGCCGGGCCGGGCCGCGGGGCCATAAAGCGGCGGCGGCGGCGGGACCCGCTGCCGGTGCCCTCCCGGTGCCGCTCCGCCCCGCCATGGCCGTGGCCCAGCGCAGGCTGTCCGTGGGGCTGGGGCTGGCCGGGCTGGCCTGCGCGCTGCTGGGGGGCTGCCTGCTGCTCCTGGGGCCGCTCATCGTCCGGCAGCAGGTCATCAAGGTCAGCGGGGCGTGAGGGGCGCGGCGGGGCCGGGCGGGGTGCGGCGTGTGCCGCGGGCTCGGGGGCCCGGGGGGTGCGCTGGAGGCCGGGTGCGGGGCTCGGTGCCTGCGGTCGGTGGCCGGAGCCGGTGCGCTGCGGGCTGGGGCTGTGCGTGTTTGCGTGGTGCGGTGCGGAGAGCCGAGCTCCGGAGAGCGGCAGCGTCGCTGCTGCGGCTCCGAGCAGCCTCAGGGTCCTACGCTGGGCAAATGCGGGTTTGGGGTGTTCCACCCTTGTTGACAGCAGATGTACCCGGAGTGAGCGGGTTAACCACCCACCCCTGGTTAACGAGGGCTCTTCGCATCGCTGGAGCTCGCTGGGGATGCAGGGCTTGGCAGAGCATCACCCCGAGCGCCGACGATGTCTCCTTTCCCTCCTGCCTCCACCTGCAGCACCAGTTATTCCTTTCATAAGTAGATGAGCACACTGCCGGGCTCACACGTGAGATGCTTTGCCAGCTGGAAACAGGATGATGTGCAAGAGCTCTCCAGAGGAGCCTTGTGCGGGGAGCAGCCTCCAAGTTGTCCCCTCTCCTTCAGAAAGAAGTCCTTCAGACTGAAAGCATGAAGAGTTGCTTCTCTGAAGACCGGTTTTACCCACAGGAGAGGTGCTGAGGGTGAAGAGGGTTTGTCCCCAAAACGTGGGGCTGTGGGTGGAGTTGCTGGTCTGTTCAGTAGTTGCTGCACAGTTTTATGAACCAGCACTCCTGTCCCTGCTGCTGGGACACCAGTTATCCTGCTGTAATGTAGAGCTCATCCCCACATTCAGCCAAACCTTTTTCTCCCTGTCCAAGGCAGATGTGCTCCCTGCCTTGGCCTTTCTCCAAGCTTCCACCTACCCAGGTCAGCCCCTGAAAATTTGCTTCTGATGAAAGAGATGAACAAACACCTCGTAGCCAATGGCTGGCATTGCGTGTGGCGCAAAGTCTCTGCCGAAAATGACCTACTTAAACTTGCCCCTTGGAAGTGCTGCTGGCTGGGCAGAGCCAGACAGTCCTGTGGATTAAACAGTAGAAAGTCTTTGTTCAGTTTCAGGACATCAGGAACTGGTAGCTGCAAATAAAAGGCTGAATGGCCCCTGCAGGACAAAAATGATACTTTTTGTGCAAAAACCTCTCTGCCCTCTTTTTTAGCTAATCCTGATTTTTTTCAACCTAATTAGCTAAGTCCTAATAATTTGCAGTGAGAACAGAAGATGAAGACAAGATCAACCCTTGTTTCTCCTCCCTTCATCTCAAGCCCTTGGTCTCCCCATCTTCAACATGACACTAAATTACACTGAGCTCATTTTTTTTCCATTTCACATTAAGCCTAATAACCGAGTGATGATGGGTGATGAGAAACATTCAGGCCCTTACTGAAACTCCTGGGCTGGTCTTCAGAGTAGTGTGGGTGAGAGGAGCTTGAAGGGCTGGGGTTGGGCAGGTGAAGGCTGGTTTGCCCATCCTGGCTTCCTGAGCTCTGTCAGGATGGTGTATCCTGATGGAAAAGCACTCAGTTATGGAGAGGTGGTTGTTACAAGGATGTCTTTAGGTGAAGTCCGCAGGGAAAGCGGAGAGCTTGGAGCCTGCCCCATCTGCACTGGGCTGCCTGTGGGGTTGGCCCTGCAAACCTGGGGAATACTGCTTTTCTGGAAGCATCTGGAATGCCACAGGCCTGCCTTAGGGATGAGCTTGCACGCAGCGAGGCTGCATCAGCTCATCCCTTTGCCAGCTGTGGCTGCTCCCCTCGGGAGCTCGGGTGCTGTCCTGGCTGCAGGAGCAGCACGGCCCTTGCTGAGGGGACCTGGAGGGTGAGGTGTGACTGACACCCAGCTGAACTACTCCTCCCATCTGCAGGGGAAGCCTCATCTCTGTTTCACTGAGCAGGGGCCTCCCTCCCTCCTGGAGAAGCAGGATTTGGATGCTGTGGTGGAGCTGCTGCTCTCCTGGCCCCATCTGGAGCTGATGGGCAGTAACCAGTTCCTTTCAGTTCCTCAGGAACAAAGATCAGCCTGGTCAGGAGGGGTCAAACAACTCAATGACCCTTTGCAACCCATCTAGTTGACAAATGCTCTGGTTTTTATCTCAGACATATGACTGTGTTTTGACCTAAAAATAGCTTAATTTGAAGCTATTTTACCCCATTGTGGGGATCTTAGCAGCACCTGAGGAGTACCTTGAGCTGCTGAGCCCAGGTTGGGAGGGAGCTGGGAAAGGCAGCAGGGAGCTGGGATGTAGCTCCATCTGACTGGGTACTTCTTATAAAAATAAATGCATATGCAACAAGTGGTCGAGGGAGTGCAAGACAGAGCAAGCAGTTAAAGGAAAGGAGATGTTCTTGATCATAATCTGTTCGACGCTTGGGATTCAGGCTTGTGAAGCAGATTAAAGCAAAAATCTGTCCTATTACTGCTTCTTTGTCACGAAATCCTTGAGGCTGGCAAAATGAGAGCAGCATGTGGTGGTGGGAAGGGTTTGCTAGGGTAGATGGGTTGCACAGCATTGTGGAGTTGTGTTCCCAGGGATTGGGCTTGGATGAGGAGCTTGCTGCTCACAGGTAGCTCAGCCTTGCCATAAAATTCCTCAAGAAAGAGGAGGTGTTATGGGGAAACCTCTGGCACCTCAACTCCCTGTGTCAGCAAATATGTGCCCAGTCAGATGGAGCTGCTCCAGAGCAGGAGCTGCTGAGTTGCACCAGCATAAAGCCCTCCTCCTCTTGATGGATCAACCAAACTTCCATAAGCTGGCTGGGTTACCTAAGCAGGGACAAGGATCTGTGCTTCCAGAAGAAACAATTATGGTGGAACACATCCAAAGTGGGTGTTCAAGAAGGAACAAGCTCTTGCCCTCCTGCAGCAGCCTGGAGGCAGGGAGGGAGTGGAGGCAGCTGTGTCCATGTGCCAGGTCTGAGCTCAGGAGGGCTTAAGTTGTCTCTGAGCTCCTGCAGGCATTTCCCAGCACACAGGACAGTGATATGGGAACATGATTGTGCCTTGCCTTTGACCTGCCTCATGATCAGCTGTGAGTCAATGTAGGCTGGCAGCTGAGAGGAGGCAGGGGTGTCCTGTGCTGTGCCACACTGCACTGCCATCCCAGTTCTCCATCTTCTTTTTGGGCATCTAGTGGGCTCTCCCTGCTGGTACCCAAGCAGTCGTGAGGACAGCTGTGCCACTTCTCCTTGCTTGCATTTAGCTGCGTGGAGCTGCCAAACCCATGAGCAAAGGCCTTTGGGACAGGCAAGTAAAACGTGCAGAGTAGTGAATAACTCAGAGCCAAGTCTGCAGCACATCAGAACACTCGGAAACCCTGTGGGTAGGATTAGAAAAGTTAAGCCTGAATAAATAAGCCAGCAGACATCCTGGCTTCTAAACATAAACCTGATGCTTCTGCACACACAGGATTTCTCACTGTATATCTAGCTGGGTTTCAGTCTGCCAAAAACACCTGGATCCTCCGGAGAGCTTCTGTAACTGCCACCTTCAGCTGTGCCTTACCCTGAGCTGAGGGTGGATGTGTTCATCTGCAGCCACAGAACCCAAATGTTGTGGCCCCTTATTTTTTTTTTTTTGCCTTGCAGAACGTCAGGATCGACCCCAGCAGCATCTCCTTCCAGATGTGGAAAGAGATCCCTGTTCCTTTCTACTTGTCAGTGCATTTCTTTGAGGTGCTGAACCCCAAGCAGGTCCTGAGGGGAGAGAAGCCGGTGCTGAGGCAGCGTGGGCCCTACGTGTACAGGTCAGGTACCACTTGTGCTCCAGCTTGGGACAAGCCTGACCTCCGTGCTGCCTGCCAGGCTGCTGGCTGGCTCCTCTGGCAGGAGGGCATGGCATCAGCAGGCTCGGTGAGAGCCCAGGGGCACTGGATTTAAAGGGACCCAAATGTGCTCTAAATTGCTCTGATCTTGCTAAAGAGGTCTCAGGACCTCTGGTCACTGAGACAGGGAGATTGGGGGGTGCTCCACTGAGCTGTGGAGCTCAGTCTTTTTCTGGGGCCTGTTGGGCAGGCAGACCTGGGCTGATACGGTCCAAACACGGGAATGAGGGGTGTTGGTGTCATGGTGGATGATCCTGTCTTCAGAGCGCTCTTCTTTTGTCTTCACTGTGCATTTAAGAGCCCAGCTCTTGAGCTGGAGTCACCCCGATGTCAAAACTCACGGGCCAGCCTAAGTCCTCACTTAACATGAGACCCAGAACGTCCCCAACATGAGAGCTCTGCTCATGGGAGCCAGCATGGAGCACTGCCTCTGGTCAGACCCACGCACAGCAGGGCTGGGTCTGCTTGCCATGGCTGAGGATGCTGGCTGAAGCCCCGGGTGTTTCTCAGCACCCAAAAGAAGAAGCAGTGATTGATGTTGAGTTGAGCGTGTGAACCTCCCCATGACCAGTGATCTTCAGTATATTAGTACCTACAGTAATGGGGTGAGGTTGAACAGCAGCCTAAGCAAGCTCATGTGGGAAGATTACTGGTTAATCCAAAGCTGTTTGAGCAGTGTGAGGGGACACCTGCAGTATGTATGTGCCCTTGTTTGCCCTGGCCTTGCCAGGTCCCCCCCGTGGGTTCTGTATGTTGCCATCACATCGCTCTCTTGGCTTGGGGAAAAGCTTCACTCACTGTAAAGAAGAATAAACAAAGGGGCAAAGCTTATTAGTGTCCTTGTGTTCCTGCTGAGCAAGATTAGTGCCCTTCCCTAATGTGGGCTGTAAAACAGAGGCTCCACAGTGAAGGACTTTGTTTTTGCTGGTGAGCTGAGCTTCAGTTCCTCCAGGAGCAGCAACAGGCTTGTGATGCTGGGGACACGGAGCACTGCAGCTGCCGTGAGGCTGGGGCTGCCCCTGTGCCGTGGGCTGAAGTCCAGCAGCACTGGGCTGATGCCTAGAGAGGCTTCCTGGAACAGAGGCTGGACAGAGTTAAATGAATAAAGCAGGGATTTACTGAAAGGCCTTCAAAGGATGCACCTTGGGCAGTGCAAGAGCCCGGCAGTGGCTCCACCCAAGATGGATGGCATGCCATGAGTTTTCACAATTTTATAAGTTTTGGTCCATTTCTGTATTGGGGTTCATTGTCCAGTCACAGCTCCAGGTTGTGCAGTCCCATCCTCCCAAGTTGCTCTCCTTAGTTCCCTGTTGTTTTACACTTTTTGGGCCTGAAGCTGCAGTGGTGTCCTTGGTTCTGGGGCTGGAAAAAGATTCTTTTGTCTGGCTGAGCTGCGAGGAGAACTTGCTAACACTTCATATGAAGTTCAGAGCTACATACTAATGCAGAATGTGGAAAATATGAAAGCTGA
Organism: Motacilla alba alba; assembly: GCF_015832195.1. Classification (NCBI taxonomy): domain Eukaryota; kingdom Metazoa; phylum Chordata; class Aves; order Passeriformes; family Motacillidae; genus Motacilla; species Motacilla alba. The sequence continues at coordinate 12,222,437 of NC_052030.1, read as the reverse complement.
AAGGCCTCAGGCAGTGTGCAGGATGGGGATGGCCTGATGCCCTGAGGAGCAGAAGGGCCACGATGCTGTGTGGAGGGTCAGGCTGCCCTGAACCCAGGAGCCATCACGTTTGCTTGGGAGCAGATCACTGGTGGAACATGGGGCATCTTGGCTGGTCCTCTCCTGTGTGGGCTGTTTTGGTGTGTGGGTTGCTGTGGCTCTGCCCCCTGTGTCTGGGGACCTCTCTGCTGTGCCTGGGCTTTACAGTGGCTGTGGGTGAAGCAACAGAGGAGATTTACAGTTTTGTCTTAAATTTCTTGGGTAATGAGTTGGGAAGAAACACTTTGTATCTGCAAGAATCCAACCTGTCAGGGATGCCTGGCTCTTGGGCTGCCCTCTCCTCCTGCCAGACCCAAACCCATGTTGGGCTGGAGGGGTTATATCTGTTCCTACACTGCAGCTCCTAACCCTGCTTGGGCTGGGGGGTTCATATCTGTTCCCACACTGCAGCTCTGTGCCAGACCCTAACCCTGCTTGGGCTGGGGGGTTCCCACACTGCAGCTCCTAACCCTGCTTGGGCTGGGGGTTCATCTCTGTTCCCACACTGCAGCTCCTAACCCTGCTTGGGCTGGGGGTTCATCTCTGTTCCCACACTGCCTCCCCAGCTGCCCCCTGGCTCCTCGCTGGGGTTTGGTCTCCCCCAGCAGCAAGCCCAGGCCTGTGCAGCCCATTCTGGCTCGAGGGACTGTGCCTAGAGATGGTTGCCATGATCTCCCCTCTCTTTGCAGGGAGTACAGGTTTAAAACGAACATCACATTCCATGACAATGACACCGTTTCCTACCTGGAGTCCCGGCACCTCTTCTTCCAGCCAGACTTGTCCAATGGCACGGAGGACGAGTACATTGTTGTGCCAAACATCATGATGATGGTAAGTGCTTCTTGCCTGGATGGGTTCCACCTCCTGAGCTTGCAGGGAGGGTGGTGATACCCAGCATTGAATTACTGAATCACTTTCTTGTAGGGCTTGAGGCTGATCAAGCAATGAGGTGGTTAAGCTTATATAATGCAATTTTCTACTTTGTGGGTGTTAATTTTTCTGTTAGGCTGCTACTGTTCCAAAACCAGCGTGTGCAGAGCAGCTGGTCTTCAGTCTGCAACCTCATCTGAGCATCCTGTGGGGAAATCAAGCCTGTGAGCCCTCAACTGCTTTCTTCCCCAGCTGGGAATAAAAGGAGAACCTCAGTCAGTCCAGAGGATTCCTCTGGGGCTACAGATGGGAGCAGCAGAACGATTTTGGTTAGCACCAAAAATGCTTCACCTTTGCTAAAGATAGGCCTCTCATCCCAGACATTTGTTTTCTTTCTCAGGGAGCAGCTGTGATGGTGGAAAAACTGCCAGGTTTTGTGAAGTTTTTACTGAGTGGAGCCCTGGCTACCCTGAAGCAGGAGGCGTTCATGAACCGGACAGTGGGGGAGATCATGTGGGGCTATGAAGACCCCCTGATAGATGCAATAAATCTTATTGTTCCTGGCCTGCTCCCTTTCAAGGGCAAGTTTGGATTATTCATGGATGTAAGTAAAGTGTTGGTTGGGAATGCTAAAATATTGACCTTGGGGGTAGCTCAGACACTCAGCTGAGTAGGAGCTGAGTAGCTGATGGTGTGTGAGGCACCCCCAGAGCTGATGGGGCACCCAGAGTCAGGGATGTGTTGTGTGCAGCACATTAAGCAATCATTCCTTCTCTCTGCAGTTCAACAACTCCAACTCGGGGCTGTTCACAGTACACACGGGCATGAAGAACATCAGTCAGGTTCACATGGTGGATTCGTGGAATGGGCTCAAGAAGGTGAGAGTGTGGCAGCCAGCCTTGGACAATGGGGAGTGCCTGGTTTTTAAAGCAGGGTTAGCTGAGAGCTCTGGCTGCTGTTGTGTATGGGTCAGGCGTGAAGAAGAGTTTCTACAGGACTTCAAGTGCTGCAACTTCCATTCTAGCAGCTTGCCAGGAGGCAGCCATGTGGCAAGGGGCTTTTCAGGAAGCAATGAATTCATCTCCTCATGGGTTTTTCGCTTGCACTCCCTTGCAGTGCTGGTTGCCTCTAATGGTTGAAGTCTCAGGCTCCTGTGGCCTGTGTTGAAGGTGTTAAATGCTCTTGTTAAAGGATGCTTTACCCTTCCCTTGTGGAATTCTGCTCCTAACTGAAATCAGCTGCACACACAGCTCAGCCTCTGGGGGCAGGGGGATCTTGTCCATTATTTGGGTGGATGTTTGGCTCACAGAATCGTGGAGGATGAAAAATATGCTTAAGATGGGAAAGATCTTTGGTGCTGCTGTGGAAGCAGTGTGGGGTGGTGGACATTCGTGCAGGGGTGGGAGCTGGCTCCAGCAAGCTCATCCTTCTGAGTTCCTCTCTCTCCACCTGTCCCACAGGTGAACTACTGGAGGAGCAGCCAGTGCAACATGATCAACGGCACAGCGGGGGAGATGTGGCCACCCTTCATGTCCCCAACCTCCCTGCAGTTCTACAGCCCTGATGCCTGCAGGTGAGGCCACAGCTGCCAGCCTGTCCCCATGCAGGTGGCAGGACTCGCTGCACCCATCCTACACACGCAGAGGGCTCAGGAATTGTTCCTGTAGTTAAAGTTCAGCTGCAGTTTGGGTCTGCATTATCTCTGAGTCTTGCAAACAGGGTTAGTTGTCTCATTATCAGCATCTTGTGGTATCCATAAATACCTTCCAGATCACTGGAGATGTCCAGCTTGCCCACCTTTAAGCAGTATAAAAGGACCAATGTGGTTATCTGATGTAGATAAGATGTGGGCAGTTAGAAGGAGAAGTAAGGGTTGTCAGAGGGAAATGCAACTATGACTGCAGAACATTTTCAGCTGACTAAACTCTTGGAGAAATTATGTCTGGGAGGAAATTCGTGCCACCATTTCTAGGCTCTTTCTTCTTTTTTTTTTTTTCCCTTTTGCTTGTGTAAGACACCCTGACCTTAGCTGATCACCCAGGGGTTAGAGTACCCCACAGAGCCAGCTTGAGGCTGGAAGGAGGGGAAGCAAGCACAAAACCCCTGTCCCTAGCTTGGGGAAGATAATGATAATTCCAGCTTTGTAGATAGTGCTGCAACACGAGCAAGTGCTCATGTTGAATAGAGAACAATGAGCAGTGAACAAACAGCTGAGCTGAGCAACAGCACAGGGATTCCTCTGCACAAGGGACATCAGCAAACACCAGAATGACCTGGAGGCAGGAATTTACAGGGAAGTTTACCTGTAACTGAAGTTTAAACACACACCTGTTCCTGTCAAACTCCAGGAACCTCTCTGGAGCAGAGCATGCTGCCAGGCCAGGCTCCCAGTGAAGTGGAGGAAAGCAAGCTTGGTTTCTTGTTGGCACAGGAGTTTCCTGTCACACAGAGCTGTGGGGGAGTGGCTCAGCTCTCAGACAGTGCTGTGTCTTCTCCCCAGAGCTCTGCCTCAGCCTCTGTTGACACAGCCACAAAGATCAGGGCTAAGAGCACACCTGCCTCTGCAGGGCATCTCTGAGCTCTGTGCACATGAAGTGCAGCTGGTGCTGAGAGGCAACCACCAAGGTTTTATCCTGCTGATGGGCTACAGCAAGCTCTGCCTCCTACTGGAAGGTGAGCAGAGCCAAGAGGCACGTGTGTAAGTGCTGAACATGCCCTGAATCCCCCCATCCCTGGTCCCAGCATCAGAAGGGACCATTCCTCTGTAGGAATGAGCATCCCCTTGGCTGCCCAGGTGTCCTGGCAGTCCAGTGTGGCCCACTCACCCATTTTGTGATTCTCTGATCCCTGCAAGCCTCACTCAAGTGTGAAGGGAGCAAATTTTTGTCCTGGAAACTTGCTTCAAACCTGGCCAGCAATATTGCAGCACAGTATCAATAGCCTCTAGTAGCAAGAAAAAAAATCTTGCTGTGTCACGTAGGGAAATTTTCCACTCCCCTGGAAGTCTGCTGCTGGAGTTGGCCTGCAAAGGAGATTTATCCAGTGTCCCTGCCCTGTAACAGAGCACCTCAGAGCAAGGCTTGCATAAAGTGGGTATTATCTCTTGGAGAGCAGCCCTGGGGATTACTGCATGCCTTTAAACAAATCTCACCTGGGTATAGCAAACAGACTTATAAGCCTGTGGTTTCTCTCCCTAACTAGTCCTGACCAACCCTTTAGATGTGCTTAAAACATGGAAAAGGCTTAAATACTCATTCCCCGAAGCACTGCTGAGAGTTTATCTTGATCTCAAAGTCTAAGTTACGTTGCAACTGCATCTTATCCAGCCAAGATAAGAACCCACTTCTGTGCTGGGATCCTGTTGGCTAATCCTGATCCTTCTCCACTGAACCCCTTGCAGATCCATGACACTGGTGTACGAGCAGTCTGGGCAGTTCCAGGGTGTGCCCACCTATCGCTTCGTGGCACCCAAAACCCTCTTTGCCAACGGCACAGACTATCCACCCAACGAGGGCTTCTGCCCCTGCATGCAGTCTGGCATCCAGAACGTCAGCACCTGTAGGCTCAGTAAGTCCTTTTTTCCCCCCCTGGCTCTCTTTAGTGGACCAGTATTAAATTTGAGATGCAACAGAAGCTTGATTGTCTGGAAAAACAGCTCTAGTGCCTGCTGGGATGCTGAGAAGTACTGGTGAGCTCTGTTTGCACTCCCACAGGCCTCTCAGCAGTGAGGGAAAGAGGGAAAACGCTTGTGCCTAACCCTCAGTGCCCAGCCCTGTGAGAGCCTGGCATTTGTGGGCATGCCAAGGGTACAGTGGGAGCATTACACCCCCTGGGCTGCTGGGGGCAGCAAGGAAGAGGCAGCCCATGCAGCTCCCAAACTAAATGTTAACTTTGGACACTGAGTGTGTGTCTGACAGCCCACACTGGGTGTCCCCGACTCCTGTCTGGGAACAGGGAGTTACCAAGGCATGGTGATGGGACAGAGTGGGATGTCTTGAACCCTCCCAGATCAATGGAACAACCTGCAGCGAGGGAGGGGGAGGAGAAAATATAAAAGCCTGTTCAGAACAAGTACTGCAAGGGCTTAAAAACCTCAAAAAAAGCTTTTGGGTGGGTGTGGAGCAGCTTAAGACACCTTTAATCTCATCCAGATGCGCCGATGTTCATTTCCCACCCTCACTTCTACAACGCTGACCCATCCCTGGTGAATGCAGTGGAAGGCCTGCACCCCAGCAAGGACCAGCACGGGCTTTTCCTGGATGTGCACCCCGTGAGTGAGCCCCCCAGGGTCCCCCCCCCACCCCAGGGACCCTGCCATCAGCTGAGTGGTGGCACCACTGTGCTCTCGTGGCACTGATCCAAGCAGGTTCCATAGTGCAAAGACTGGCGAGGACATGTGCAGATAAAAATGTCAAAGCCATAAACTAATTGAATAATTAGCCTGGCTTCTAGAGAATTGCAGCACTAATTATAAACATAATTGTTTCGATAAGCACAGTGAAACTCTTTCCACTGACTCAGGCCTATAACACCAGGAGGTGTATCTGGCAGCAGCCCAGCTCTGCCCCAAATCTGCCAATGCCCACTGCCATGAGAACTGGCTGGCAAAGCATGGAGACCACGCTGTGGCTCAAGCTGGCACCTCCGTTTCTGGGCTGGCTTCTTCCACTCTCTCAACCTGCCCATCTGGAACTGACTGCTTTTGCACTGGGCTGCTGCTGTGTTACACCCCTCCTGTACCCACAGCCTGAGGGTGAAGTCACCACTCCAGAGAGGTGATTGGGGGTGTCCTGAGATACCCCTGCCCCAGCTGCTGATGGAAAAGGGACTTTGGCATTTTCCACCCTCAGCCTGTGTGGTGTGAGGTCAGTTTTTCTAAATGTTCAGTGATATTTGCTCAAGTGGAAAAAAAAACCTGTTTCTCTCTTGAGGTAAGGTAAACTGTGTGTCTTATCTAGACATTGGGTTCTGACTGCTTTTCTTATCGCAGTTATGAAAATCTAATTAAGTTTATTACAGTATCAAACATCTACTGATAACAGTACAGTTAACTACATTTTTATCTAGCTGCAGGCTGCTGACTACAAACAGGGACAGTCCAACAAAAATTCTCTGCTTGTAAAAATGTGTTGCAAAACTGCAGAGTCATGAGAAACCAATATCTTAGTGGGTGTCAACAAGACCAGCTTTGAAGTGTGATGTTTTTCATGGGCTTGGAATGCTGGATAGGGTCTGTTGGTCCCAGGAAGTCACTGATGAACTGGTTGTTCTGTTCCTCTGCAGATGACAGGCATCCCCATGAACTGCTCCATCAAGCTGCAGCTGAACCTCTACATAAAGCACGTGCCTGGCATCACGTAAGTGGTCACCCCCTAGAAATGTCCATCTGCCTTCCCAGGGAGTGCTGCTGGTGCTGAGCTCGCTGCAGAGTTTACTCTCTCCAAAGCTTTACCATGAGCAGTTGTCCTAGTGCTGGAGCCAGCTGGCTCCTGTTGAAACCTCAGCCATTCCAGAGACCACAAGTTCCTTCCTTTAGCAGTGCAGAGAGTGGCTGCCTGTTTGCCCAGCTGGGGCAGTGTCCCTGCCCCTCACCAGACAGCTGAGGGAGGGACTGTCCCTCCTGGAGGGGCAGGAGCTGTTCACCTCCACTGTGCTGCCTCTCAGGAGTCACCTGCAACGTGGAGAGGCAAAACCCACTCTGCCTGTGGGGTAGAGTGAAGCCTGTGTCCACAAGACACTTCCAGCTCTAGGAAAGCAAACAGGAGGTGTCTGTAACCAAACTGTGTGGTGCCAGGTGTTAAATACCATTCAGGATGGGAGTGTGCTCCTGCTGCTTGGGCTGAGGGGCAAACACCTGCAGACAGTCCCCATGGTGCCACCCAGGTGACTGAGACAGGAGCTTTAGCATTCTGCCTCACTGAGTTTCATCTCCCTGGAGCCCAGCTGTGGGATGGCACTTCCTGCTGTCCTCAGGCAGCTGAACCCCCGTGGAAGCATGAGCTCTGCTCCTGCCTGGAAAGCACCTGGTCCCCCAAGGTGGGAGCAGCAGGGATTGCCACCTCCTTATGGTTTCCTGGCCACTGTCAGTCTGTCAGACGTGTCCCCTTAGGAAGAATTGTGCTGCTAATTGTGACCTGATCAACCGTAAACCTAAGCTTGTGTTTCTTTTTTAATTTTCTTCCCTCCCAGTCAAACAGGGCAGATTAAGCCGGTGGTCCTGCCGCTGCTGTGGTTTGCAGAGGTGAGCTGCCTTCCTCAGCCTGGTTCTGCAGAGCCTCTCCTGCTTCCCCATCACCCAGTGCTGGGGAAACTCCACTTTGCATAAAGCTTTAAGCCAGCCAGACTAATTAAGCACCAACAGAAGGCTTTTCAATACTTGGCAATGCCATTAATCCCTCTGAGCTGAACAAACCCTGCACTATACTTGGTAAATCTCTGGCTCTGCCCTAGATGTGGGGTTAAATGGGGCCCTGGACAGAGCTGCCAGCATCCCTGTCCTCCTGTGGGCCAGGGAGTGCAGCCTCCAGCTGTGGGTGCATGTCCAGCTGACTCCTGCTATTTAGTAGAAGCTTTTAGCCTGACTGAATCTTGCATAAATTCCCCAATTTATGCTGGGAGGTGGTGGGAAAGGAATGATTCAGCTGGTCTGTCTCCCCCTGCACGGGAGGGAGATGCCACTGACAAGTCTGCTTTTTTGAGCAGAGTGGATCCATCGAAGGCTCAGTGCTAAAGCAGTTCTACACCAACCTGGTGCTGCTCCCTTCAGTGCTGGACTACGTGCAGTACATCCTCCTTGGCCTGAGTGTCCCACTCATTGTCTCAGCAGCTGTCCTCATGGCAATGAGGAAGGTAAGAATCTGCAGGTGCCTGCTGGGGAGTGCTGCCAGTCCAATCAGACTCAATCAGAGGATGTAGTTTGAGCTGACAATCTAACCTGTCTGAGGAAACATTGGCTGATGCCACCAACAATCTCCTAGTGGTGCCAGGTGCCAGCAGGTAGCAGCAGGACTTCCTTAGCCATCTAGAAACTGGGCTGCAAATAGATCACACGAAGCATTTCTGGCATCTTTAGTGCACAGCAGTGATGGAAGTGGCTTCCTGGAGGAGGAGGTATTTCTCAGCTAATGAAGAAACAATCCTAGTTTATCAACCCAGCCTCCATAGAAGGCAGCAGCAGGTCTGTGCTGTTGCACAGATCTGTATCTCTGCAGGGTCCCAGCATTTTTCCAGTCAGAACAGAGCCTTCTCCAGAGGATGGAGCTATCTGAGCACAGCCTGTTAGGGGAAATGCAGTTGCTGTGTTCCTGCAGAGGGGACACAGCCACTGTGGCTGCTTCTCAGCCCAGCACAGATTCTGTATTTCCTTGAAATGCCCTTGCTGTGCAAACTGCTCCAAAGAGCTCTGGAAGTGAAACCCTCAGAGCCTTTGTGGATCTGGGCTTGCTGAGAAGTGAAGACCTTTGAAGCCTGCTGGCAGCCGGGCTGTGGGGCAGGCAGTGGGGTGAGGCTGGGCTGAGCTGAGCTGTCAGGACTGACTGTGACACAGCCACTCCGTGCAGATCTGTGGCTCTGGCTCCACGGTGATCTGGTAACACTAAGCTCTCTGCCAGCTTCAGCTCTGGAAGCAGGGATCTAACATCCTACCCCAGCCCCATATCAAAGGAAGGTGATTTAGCTTTGCACTGCAGCCAGGTGGCTTAGGCTGGCTCTAAAGCTGCAGAGGTGAAGAGAGGCAGTTTTGGGATGAGAGCAGGCTCGGGGGGAGCCTGTGTGAGGGGCTGCCTCTGCTCAGGTGGCTCCTGCCCTTCCTGGAACACCGATGCAAACCCACCTTAAACAGTGCCAGGGTTCTCGGAGTAGCACGTAATTGGATTTTAATCAAGTCTACAATTACTTAAGTGACTTAAACACATGATCCCAAATCCCCTTGTTCCTCCACACACTTCCCTGCAGGGTGGGAGTGATGCTAGGGCCCAGCATGGAGCCCGGAGCTCACCACCAAGCCCTTACTGTGCTCCCAGCATGGTCCTGGGGTGAATGCTCCCCTTCAGCTCACTGAGGGGTTGCTGGCAGGCAGGCTGCACTCTGCTGCGTGAGCCCAGGGGCTCTGAAAAAGGGCTGGGCAGTTGTTTCTAACACCTTATGCAGCCCTGAGCTGGCATTTCCTCAGCCTGCTTTGTGCAAGTCTTAATTCCTGGTATCAAAGAGGTTTAACCATGCTAGAAAGGGTCAGGGAGAAAAGCTGGATTTTTACTCATTGAAGCCAGCTGAATATCTGCTTGTGAAATATCCCAAACCCAGGCGTAAGCCAGCTGTATTTCTGTGCTCAGCCAAAAGAGTCATGAAGTGTTAGAACTAAAAATCAACTGCAGGAAGTGCCTGGCTACC